>NC_081559.1:26148187-26212729 GCF_022355385.1 Mustela nigripes | reverse complement strand
GATACAACTTGGAACCACAGTTAGATATCATTTGCTCCTAATAAATTCACTGCAGTATAAAAAATTATAAAATCATATGTAATGCTGACCAGATTGAGGTAAGACAAGTGCTTCATAACCTATAGGTGGAGAATGAATGATACAACTTGGAACCACAGTTAGATATCATTTGCTCCTAATAAATTCACTGCAGTATAAAAAATTATAAAATCATATGTAATGCTGACCAGATTGAGGTAAGACAAGTGCTTCATAACCTATTGGTGGAGAATGAATGGTTGCAATATTCCTGAAGCAGAATTCACCAGAAAGAGCAAGAGCCTTTCAAATGTTCCTATTCAGTTGCCTTCTAATCTTACTTCTACAATGATATCTTCTACTAAAATGTTCATATCATGTGGTTATTTATTAAAGTAAAAGTGTGAGAAAACCAAAGTATTTGACAATAAGGACATGGTTCAGCCACAATATGGACTATTCTGGAATCGTTACCAATAACGTTAATTAACGACATTGGATATATTCTTAAATCTAAGAAGTACCCAGAGTTTGATTCCAGATTTTATTTTTAAATTATATTTATGTTTTTATAGGAGAACAATTAGAAGAGAAATAATAAAGTAGTAACAGCACTGACCTCTAGGTGGTAAGATTAAAGGAAATCTTTTGTTTTCTTTTTGCTATTTCCCAAATTCTTTATAATCCATTATATTACCATTTTTACTTAAAAAAATCCTCTTCTCCCTTCCCCTTCCTTGGTGATGATAATGGGGACTTCGGCTACATTCATTGAACTGTGGAATCCAGAAAAGAGAAGAGCTCCCCTATATGCCTCTCTTGTCACCCTTAAGCATATACCGTTAGAGGTGGGCTAATAAAATGGCAATACGATGAAGGGACTTAAAACCACGGAAGAGAGCTAGGTATAGGGACAGTGTCAGAAGCCAGACTGGCTGTGTATATGTGCCTGAAGGTTATGATGAAGCAAAGAGAGAGAGTAAGTGCCTCTGTGTCACCCCAGAAAACAAGACCAATAGCTGGAAATAACAGCCAGCCAGCGATGAGTTCACTCTAAGACAGAACTTTGTAATAATTGGGACTGTCCCAAAGTCAAAGGGGGGCCTTGGTGAGGAGAGATACTCACTGCAAGGGTCAAGGCTGGGTGACCACCTGATGGTAAAGCTGAGAGGAGTCTGGAATCATTTGGGTGGTGGTACTGGTTAGGTGCCTTTCAGGGTCTCATGTAGGCCCATGATTCTGTGCTTTGCCCATCATAAAATGGGGAGGAGAGGATTGGAGACATCATTCTCCTTTCTCTCTGCTGGTTCCTCAGGTCCAAGCAGGAAGACACCAAGGCCATTTGAGATGAGGGGTGTATGATTGGGGATGGGATGGAATGGGGCTTGAAGATCAGGGAAATCAGAGCTATATCAGCACTCTTGGTTGTAAGTGACAGAAAGCCAACTGAAGCTGCAATGAGCAAAATAGAAAGTGTATTAACTAAAAAGCCAGGAAGCCGAAGTGAATGGAACGAGTTGCAGAGTGCCTGGAGCCAAGGGGTTTTATCTCTAACAATTTCAATTTCAATTAGTTTTTTGTAATTTAATACCAGTAATTTTTTTTCCTAATTTCCATGGTATTTATAGGCTGACTCAAATAATTTAAATGGCAGGGGAATCAGATTTCAATTTCCATTCTTTGGTCCATGTAGAAAAATCTGTCTGCATCATGACACCAGCCTCTTCATGTAGAAGCAGGATGGGCTCTGACATCTTGGAGTCTGTGATGTACTCATAACTCATGAGCTCAGACTAAGACAGTGTCTTCCTCCAAAACTTAAGCAAAATCCTTAGGAAGACCTCCTTTGATGGTTTTGGTCATGTGACCCATTCCTAAACCAATCATGGTGTCCCAGAGTAGATCTCTCCTGATCGGTTAGCCTAGGTTACAGGCAGATGCCTGGAATCGGGATGTGGCGAAGGCAAGTTTGCCTTATGTGGACCATGCAGGTTGAGCAGGAGATGTAAAGGAATGTATCCTATGTCCACTATAGGGAGTTCTCTCTTATTTTAAAAATATTTTGGAAAAGGAGATGTACCAGCTGCCACAGAAATCTATTTCCCGTCCATACCATCTGGTAATTCTACCTCTCTTCTAGCTTGAATTTCTTCTGCTATAATTTCCACCCATCTTGCTCTCTTCTGTCTTCAGGGTAGATTTAGATCAAAACCTCTTTCCTCACAGACACACCAGGAGGATTAATTAGGTTTTCCAGAAACCATCTGTAAAGTGCCATGGGATCTTCAGAACCAGATGCTTTGTAAAGATGTTGCTATTAGAATCAACTCTTCATTTTTTATGCTTATGGGGTATGGAGGTGAGGATGGATCCAAAGGCAAGAAAACAGAAGTTTACAGACAGCACTTCGTAAGTAGGAGATTTCATTTTGGCCATGATAACTATTCTTTTCCATCTCCAAATACTATGCCCATGCCAGTCATTGGGAGTAAACACAAAGAAAAACCATGACAGATCTGAATGTCCCTACCCTTCTCTGAAAAGAATAGGAGAAGGTGGGAACAGGGGGCCAGGAGTGGCTAAGCAGTTTGTATAATCCAAAGACAACCAGAATCAGCTCTCTGAGGATTAGCAGCTGACTATGTTGCATGGCTTTCCTTTTTTAGCTTGGGTTAATGAGCTATGAATGATATATAAGTGTCTGGGCAGTATGCAGACGTCATAGTCTGGGCTCCACTGTCAACCAGCAACATCCCTTTCTGAGGACTGTTAGGGACAGGTGCTGGGCAGGACAGTGCTTAGTGGGAGGGTCCAGGAGCAAAGAGCAGGCGTGGCTCACTAGTCACACTTCAGAGAGGCCCGGGCACATGGTAGGGCGCTCCCATCCAGTCTACTTATGTGGTTACATGGGTGCATCATTAGCCTACAGGGTGGAAGATACAGGAAACCTGTGTCCCTGGCTGTTGAGGGCAGCAAGTTCTGGAGCCCAGGACAGGAACTCCTGTGCCTGGCTTTATTTCTTTAAAAAAAAAAAAAAAGTCTCTGCCAACTTTTAATTTTAAAAACACTGAAACACATAGAAAATTTGCAAGAAGAGTGCAGTGGACACTCATATACCCTTTGTCCAGATTCATCATTTTGACATATTGTATGCTCTCTCCGCATGGATGGATGGGTAGATACATGTATTTAGATAGGTAGATATTGTGATATTGAGATGATGATGATAGATAGATAGATAGATAGATAATTTATAGAGAGATATAGATAGATGTGCATATATGCAAATAAGACATACATAGTACATATAGAAGGTATGTGTATACATATATGCCAGCACTTGTATACATAAACATATATTTATGTACATCTATCAAAAAATTTTCTCTAAACTACTTGAGAATAAGTTGCAGACTTCATAATACTTAACCCTTAAATATGTCTTCATGAATCTCCTAAAAACCTACTCTCCTATAAAAGCACAGTACAGTTATTTCCCTCAAGAATTTAGAATTGATACAGTGCTAAGAGCTCCTTATACAATCTCTATCCAGAGATCCCTCAATGTTCCCATAATGTCCTTTAAGGTGACTTTTTTCTATTTAGCTCCCTACCGTTGTCTATTGTCAGAACATTGACATTTTTGGCGAGTGAAGGGTCCAGACCCATGGTTGCGTAGACTGTTTCTCAATGTGGATTTGTTTGATGATTTCCACATGATTGGATTCAAGTTAAATGCATGAATTCTTAGCAGTGTGACCTTTAGCAAGTTACTCAGTGACGCAGGGCCTCAATTTACTGATAATATTACATACTTGGTAGGGTCGTTGTGAGAACCAAGGGAGATAATATCTAAAGTTCTTAGCACAGGAACTGACAAAAATAAGCACCTAAAAATTGTTGGCTCTATGATTAGCATCCTCATTGACATCACCATCCAGAGCTTGATAGACCTTGTTCCCAAACAGGTTTTCATCTCCCTGGGAAACTTCTAGAGCCCCTAGCCCCCTACTTCTCATTGGCAAACGAGGAAGAAGCCTGGCCCTGAATAGCCGATGGAGCTGTTGCGAGAGTCAAATAAGAAATATGATTGCGCAGTGCAAACCGGCATATGATATCAGCATGTAAGGAAGCAGCATTATTATTTTCTTCATTTACATACTTTAAAATCACCCTCTCTTGTAGCAGAAAAACCCAAAGTGGGGGCTAAAATGAAATATGCATCTTTAATATAACTAGTTCCTGTGTTTCACTAATGCAAGTTCTCAAATGTTTTTAGCAGCAGAACTTACTTTTTAAATTTTAAATTCATGGAAACCCAATATATAAAGCAGATAAAGAGAAAGCTGCCCTGAGTGAATTTTGGGGTGGAGATGGGGTACTCGGGGCTTTGCATCACATCACCCCTGCAGAAACTCCAGGCTCGGGACCCCAGACACCATGATAGTAGGGCCTTCTCAGGTGGTCTCAGAGTCATTTCATCCTTTGTCATCTCCTTCTCCATCCTGGCCCATTTCTTCCCAGGAATGGTATTAGCTATCCACCCCAACGACAATTCACTCAGTTCATTATTCGTCATTATTAGTTGCTTATAGACACCTCCCCCTGGAAATAGCACTAAAGGCCTTGCACTCAGGAGACAGACAGTGACAGGTCACATAATGAGCACCGGTGATGTCTGTGGGCGCAGTGGCTCCCAGCCTCAGTGTGACCGGCCACCTGCGTGCTTCCCACCTGCGCCTGAGGCTGAAGGCTCCTCCAGTCCTGCCTTGTCTGTGAACCAGCCAACCTCACTCTTAGCGGGTGGACTCCACCGAATAAAGTACTCTGGTATCGCTCATGCCAAGGTAGCACCTCACGGAGGGGACAGAAAACCGACCTGAACTTGGTTCCCTCTGGGGGCCAGCCAGGCCACGTGCTTCTCTATTAATTTCACAAGGAACTTGTTCAAGGGTGCACGGCCATGGCAGAGTGGGATTCAAACCAAAGTCCTTTAGATTCCAAAGACTAAGCACACCCATCCTAGGCCAGCCTATTTTCTCAGGACCTGTAGTCTGTGCCACATGGTGTGGATGGATCACGGCAACCGGCCTCTCCCTCCAGCCTTTCAACATCATGTGAGACAAAGCATTAATGATATTAGAAATGTTTATGTGCAACTTATGTGTCAAGTGCTGCTTGTGCTTCCTGTATATTAACTCATGTCATCATCCCCACGACCCCGTGAGTTCAGTTCTGTTCGTTTGGCAGGTAAGGACACTGAGGAAGGACACTGAGAGTCTCAGTGACTTGCATAAAGCAATGTCACACTGCCTGTGTGATCAACTGGATGTCCGTGTAACCCCAAAACCCCTCTGTTGGAAGTCCTAACCCCAATGTGATGGTTTGAGGAGGTGGGGCCTTTGAGAGGTAATTAGGTCGTGAGGGTGGAGTCTTCATGAATGAATGGGATTAGAGCTCTTAAAACAGAGCCTGGGAGTTTGCTCATCCCTTCTAGCATGTGAAGACCCAGTGAGAAGATGGCCATCTGTCTGGCTCTCACCAGACACCGAATCTGCTGGTGCCTTAATCTTGGGCTTCTCAGCTTCCTAGAACTATGAGAAATAAATGTTTGTTGTTTATAAGCCACCCGATCTAGGACATTCTGCTAGAGCAAACTGAAGGGACTAAGACAACTAGTAAGTGGCAGAGCTGAGATCTGAACCCTGAGCAGCCTACCTGTACGAGCTGGGCTTTTAACAATTACGCTAAAGCTGAACAAGGGTTAATTGCTAGCTGACAAGGAAGCCAGGAGGTTTACAGGGCTTGGATGACCTGCCTGGGATCACATGGCTTTCATTATAGGACAATAGGCTGGGGTCTCAGGATAATATGGAAAAGAGGCCAAAACTTGGTCTATGAAATAAAAGTAGACTCTTTTCCACTGGCTGGAGTCAGGGTGAGACTAGCAAAACAGAAGCTGCAAAAATAGACCATGTATGCCTGAGGGTAGAAGTCCAGAGACAAATTTAAAGTAAAGACTAGGAATAGTTGGCAAGAAGACAAAGCATGGTAACTAGGGCCAGATATTTATTCCAGGTAAATTCCTAGTGCAGGGAGTGGGGGTGAAATCCTGGTGGGGACTCTTTTGAGGGCCTGGGACCCCATCTTTTAGTTAGTCTAAAATTTCCAAGACTTGCCAGGTACAAGAATTACAATTAACCATTAACCATTGGGGCCATAGTTGGAAGTCAATCTTCTGACTTATCAAGCCAGAAGCCACATGGGAAGGACTACATGTGGGACACTGTGGGGTGGGGGTGCTCCTGGAGGAGGAGGGTCAGCTGGGCTGACAGTATGGCTGCTGGGTCTAGCACTCTCATCAGACCAGCGAAGGTGACCTTGCTTCCTTTGGTTCTCCATCCTCATGGGGCCATCCTTCTTGCTGAGAGGCATATAAGAACATTCATAGTAATTCCAAACTAGAAACAATCCAAAATTGCATTATGATACATTCATACGGGACAACATTCTACTGCAATGAAATGTTCAAATTACTGCTGTATGTAATAGCCTTAACCCATTGGTAAGCATGTTCTGCTAAGTGCCCATTCAGCACTGGCTTGGTCAAGAGTGCACCAGGTCGAAGCTGAGCCAGGCTGGACTTGGGCAAGAATACAGTGTGCCAGGAAGAACTAATGCAATTGCTGAGCCCAAAAGGGAAGGCTGGCTGGGCAGAACCTGGTTACGGCCAGAGAGCCAGTGTGGAAGGGCCTGTGCACTGGACAAACTGGGACAGACAAGGAAGAACTCAGCACCTAAGGGACAGGTGGACTAGGCAAGCAGGACAGGATGCCTTTGCCATTGGCCAGAAAGGGTGGTTCAGAAAACACAAAACTCTTTGTCCACAGTGCCGGAGGTGAGCTGGGGGGGAGGGCATGCCTGCTTTTAGAAGGGAGCTAATGTGACCTTTGACATAAGTCTTCTGTCTTAGTCCTTTCAGGCTACTCTAAGAAAATACTATCAGCTGGGTGGCCTGTAAACAATAAACATTTATTTCTCATAGAAATTCTAGAGCCTGGGAAGTCCATGATCAAAGGGTCAGCAGATCCAGTGTCTGGTGAGGACCTGCCTTCTGGTATATAGATGTGCCCTCATGTGGTGGAAGGGAAGAAGGACCTCCCTGGGATCTTTTCTTAAAAGGGCTCTAATTCCATTCATGAGGAATCCCATTCTCATGACCAGTGGCACCACCACCTAAATACCACCACACTGGGGGTGAGCCTGCAGCATATGCATTTGGGGGGTGGGACACCAACATTCTGTCTATAGGAGATTCCGAGTGGCAAAGACCCAAACTCTAAATTTTTTTTATTTATTTTTTATTTTCAGCATAAAAGTATTCATTATTTTTGTACCACACCCAGTGCTCCATGCAATCTGTGCCCTCTTTAATACTCACCACCTGGTACCCTGACCTCCCACCTCCCGCCCCTTCAAAACCCTCAGATTGTTTTTCAGAGTCCATAGTCTCTCATGGTTCACCTCCCCATCCAATTTCCCCCAACTCCCTTCTCCTCTCTATCTCCCCATGTCCTCCATGCTATTTGTTATGCTCCACAAATAAGTGAAACCATATGATAACTGACTCTCTCTGCTTGACTTATTTCACTCAGCATAATCTCTTCCAGTCCCGTCCATGTTGCTACAAAAGTTGGGTATTCGTCCTTTCTGATGGAGGCATAATACTCCATAGTGTATATGGACCACATCTTCCTTATCCATTCATCCGTTGAAGGGCATCTTGGTTCTTTCCACAGTTTGGCGACCATGGCCATTGCTGCTATAAACATTGGGGTACAGATGGCCGTTCTTTTCACTACATCTGTATTTTGGGGGTAAATACCCAGGAGTGCAATGGCAGGGTCATAGGGAAGTTCTATTTTTAATTTCTTGAGGAATCTCCACACTGTTCTCCAAAGAGGCTGCACCAACTTGCATTCCCACCAACAGTGGAAGAGGGTTCCCCTTTCTCCACATCCCCTCCAACACCTGTTGTTTCCTGTCTTGCTAATTTTGGCCATTCTAACTGGTGTAAGGTGATATCTCAATGTAGTTTTAATTTGAATCTCTCTGATGGCTAGTGATGATGAACATTTTTTCATGCGTCTGATAGCCATTTGTATGTCTTCATTGGAGAAGTGTCTGTCCATATCTTCTGCCAAACTCTAAATTTTAAACCAACTACGGTTTGAGTTGCAGGCTGCCTGGTTAATCATCTCTATGGGACAGAAAAGCTTTGAGAGTCAACCAGCAAAACCATTCAATAGTCTTACATGGTTCCCAGGGCCAGTGTAGTTCCTAGAGTCAGCGTGGCCAGATAGGCTGTGCACCACATGACTCCAAGGGCTCCACTCACCTAGCCTACAATGGGAATGGTGCCTTCTGGAGGTGCTCTGTGACCGACTGACACAAAGATGTGCTGCAGCCTTGTCTGTGAGGTCTGGCCCGCCCTCCCTACCCCGTTCCTGTGCACAGTTCTCCTTCACTCTGTGTTCTGGCTATGCTAACTCTCTTTTGATCCCTATGTTTGCCATGGTGGATTAAAGATGGCCATAGACTCTTTGGCAGTCACTCATTGAGAGATGGGGTCCATGTTCCCACTTCTTGAAGTGGCTTTGCAACTGCTTTGACTAATAGAATAGAGTAGAAGTGATATGGTGCTGGTTTCTGGTAAAGGGCTTAAGGAAGTAGGAACTTCCACTTTCTGCCTCTTGGAATACCCTTTCTGGGAGTTCAGGGCTGCCACCTACAAAGTCCAATGACTCTGAGGCTGCCAAGTTGGAGTGGCCATGTTTGGACCAATGGTCCTGAAAGAGTCCAGCTTCCAGTCATCACCAAAGCCCCAGACCTTTGAGAGAAGCTATCCTGGGTCCTCCAAACGAGCCCATTTGCCAACTGAATACACAGAGTAGCCTTTGCCAATGCCACATGGAGCAGAAGAAATGACCAGCCAAGCACTGCCCACATTTCTTACCTACAAAAATTGTGAAATTGGTAAAAACGGTGGTTATCTTAAGCCACCATATTTGGGGATGGGTTGCTAGGTAGGAATTAATAACAGGGACACTTGCCATGTTCTCTCCTATCCTTTCTCTCTGGAATGCACTTCCCTCCCCTCTTCCTGTAGTTACTGCCTGTCCTTCAGCCCTCAGCCTGCATATGGCTCCCTTGGGGCAGCCTCCCATTGGGTGACACCATGTCCTCTTTTTCACAGGGCTTGTCAGAGCAGCAGTTTTACATTTGTTTGTGTGATTATTTTGTGAATGCTCATCTCCCATGCTAGAATGTAAACAGGGGCAGGTCTGTTTCATTTGCCACAATATCCCCCACCACCTTGCATAGCGCTTGGAACACCATAGGCATCAACAAGTATTTCATGAATGGATGAGAGAGTGAACACATGAAAAGGTGGACCTCTTCCTGTGCCATGTTGGTTGAAACTTGTTTCCAGTAAAGCTAGTACAGGAGCCCTGTGTGCTCAAGTGGATGGGGATCTGGAATCTCTTCTCCCAGGCATGTCAATGAAGACAGCTCCCCTTTCCCTTATTTTAAATAGTGGCATTCCTCACAGAATACATTTGAAGGAAAGTTTCTGGCTACTTAAAAAAAAAAAATGTATGTTTGAAAAAAAAAATTATGTGTGGAAACCACTATCCTAGACCTGGCCCTTCCAGTCAGCTGTCCCTTGTTCCTTCCCGTCTCTTCTTCCCTTCTTTTTCCCTCACAGAAACTTCCATAGAACTAATGCCTGGCAAGGGTTTAAAAATAGAAGCCCCTCTCCCTCCCTCTCTCCCTCCCTCCATTTCCTTTCCTTCCCATCCCCCTGTAATTTGCTGTAAAAAAGGAAACTGCCTGGATGTGCTCCACTGAAAAGACACGCTCTTCCTCACTAAACAGAACAACATGCCAACGTACTCCCCCCGCCACCGCCGGTGGTCACCTCCCTGTGTGTCACTGTGAGTGACAGGGCTGAGGGCACTGGCCTCCTGCGGAGCAACCTGCTCCCCAGCCCCGGGTGGGACCCCTTCCCTCCATACACTCACACGCCCTCACACACCCCGCCACCTCCTTCAGGCTTCCAGCTGGAATCAGGGGGCACTCGTGGATGTGAACGTGTGAGGACCCACTAAGGTGCTGCCAACAGAAGCTCTTTCCAGGCGCTTCCGGGGACTGTGGGACCACTTACCAGAGAGGGAGGAGAGAATGAGTCATGTTGCTCCTGGGCGTGGGGCCTGCGGTCCAAGGGCAGTCTGGAACAAAGCACAAGAGACAGACAGAAAGACAGACAGGGGCCAGAACAAGGTGGAAGGTACTATAAGATATACATGCAGCCCGCCGACTCAATATGATTATAAATGAAGAGAGAGCTCCTGTGATACATAGAAACAATGAACGCTTTTAATACTCAAAAGCTGAGTTTTCAATTCCGAGGTTCATTGTATAGCCGCTGTATAACACTGGGCAGACGACTTCACTCCTTTCAGATTTAGTTCGCTGATGTATAAACAGGGATAATAACACTCACCTCTCAGCACTGTTGTAGCTTAAATGAGGTCATATTTATTTGATGCCTGCATGTAGTAGGCAGTGAATCAAGTGCCTTTTCTCTTATGTGGGAGGGCATCTTCACTCCGGTGAAAAATCAACAAGCATTCGATACCAGAAAGCTGATAGCGGCCAAAATCGCCCTCCATCAAATTTATAATTTATTAAAATCTGGCAGAAGATCACAAATTCTTGAGAAAATTCAGATTGGCAAATTTTGATCCAGGAAAAATTAAATTTGGAAGGATTTTAAAGGCCACAAAATAAAACTTTCAATGAAATGTGCTATAATTAGAGAATTTTAGCATGGACCCACAACCAGCTAATCGAATGGTTAACACACATTTTACTTATAAAATGAATTACCCCAAAGAGACATTTCAATAACATTAGATGAGAAATAGAAAAACTGCTAACAGTTTAACTGCCGTATATTAAAAAAGATTGATCAAAAATTAAGTTGGCTTAATGGAATTCTTTTTGGAAAATACATTCTCAGGGAATGTGTACCAATGCGTATATAATTCCCATTAAAACTTTGCTCTTATAAACATGGAATCAAAATGTCTTTGGAGTCCAAAAGGTGAAATTGAAACAATCTCAACCCCAGTGATGATGATGATGATGGCGACTATCATGAAAAATGTTTAGGTGAAAGAGGGTGGGGTGGGGTTAGGTAGATGTATTGGGATGTCCTGATGAGAAAGGGGTGTTTGGATAGAAGACATGCTAGGATAAGGCTTGCATAGTCCCTTGCCTCTTTATTCTTTAGGGTTTATTCTGTGTCATTACTCTGAAGGTCTGGGGCAAAAGGGACAAGCATGGGTCCAGGGAGAAGGCTGGCAATGACCAGCCCTTAATTCCCTTCTACATGAACAAATCACCCAGAACATCCCCCAGTACAACTTGCTCTATTCCTACATGGGCCTATGATGACGGGGCCAAGAGGTGGGAAGCCAAAATTCATGGAATCAGAGCTCTTTGCCATGGTGTCAGGGTATTTATATGTGGATGTCTGCCAGCTTGGCTGGGGCCATAGGGGTCCTGCCCATCCATTCCACTACTTTTCTTGGTGAGTCTTTTGCCAACTCCTAAGCACCCCACATTGGCTTTTTTTTTTTTTTTTTCTTTTCAGGGAGGGAGAGAGAGGAGTGGGGAGGGGAGGGTACAGAGGGAGAGGGAGAAGAAGAGAGAATCTTCAAGCAGGCTCTAAGCCAAGCATAGAGGCCAATGCAGGGCTCAATCTCACAGCCCTAAGATCACGACCTGAGCCTAAATCAAGAGTCAGATGCTTAACCGACTGAGCCACCCAGGCGCCCCTCCTCCGACACTGGCTTTTTAAACTCGTGTTCCGCTCCTCTTCACTGCCTCTGTTCCATTCTTGCCTCTGGCATCTTTGTCTGAGGGTTAGAGTCAGGACAAAAAAAGTGATGCTTATGGTGAGTAGAGAGGCTGGTGGGATATGGGATGGGGGAAACTGTTGCAGACGTGACGGGAAAGGGCACTTGGGCCATGTACCATGACCACATGAACATTCAGAAATAGCCACAGTACACAAATTTGAACTGACATCTGCCTATCTCCTTTTCTTCTCCGCACACTAATACAGACGCACATGCCATACAACATGATCATTGTCCAATCTTTTGGCCTACCTCTGCACCATGCCTCGCACGGAGCCCTGTTCTCCTGCACCTTGCAATCTAATATTTATCATTGCTCTAGCAAACTTTCACTGGTTGAAACTATTAAAAAATACAATGGGTAGCCTTTAAGGTAGTGAGCTCCATGTCACTGAGAGACTGGTGAGTCATTAGGAATAACACAGGAGATGCTTGCATGCTGAGTTGAATGGCTCCCATGGAATCTGCAAGTGTTTTTCACTCTTTTAGGGGCTAAGACAGACTTGACTCATGGGTATTTAAAGGACAAAAACAAAACAACAGAACAAAAACATAATAGATGGTACTGACCTTACATCCTGCACCTGTCAGGAGAAGTTTATGTCCTTGGTCCGACAGAGCTGCAGGGGGCAGTAGGAATAGGAGGGAAGGGGCAACAACCTTAGCAGGAATTTTACCCCGAACTTCCCTGCAAGGTTGGGGTGAGAGAAGTCTGGAACCTTGATTTATTGACCTTTTACCCTGAGTGGTCCTATTTTGAAAAGACATAATTCAGGCCAAGAAAACTTGTAAGAACCCAAGATGGAGACCAGAATGCTGATTTATGCTTACAGTGGAAGACACCGTTCTTTAATACCTTCATTGCTTCTGTGCCCATGTCCAAGGAGCTCATTCTAGGATCTCCGTCATCCCTTACACCATCAGGGATGCACCCTGCTGTGGGCATCTGCACCTTCTGAGGCAATAGCTTTGCCACTGGTCATATCACCCCCAGCCAGGTGGCCTAGCCATGTTTTCCAGTCCCTTGGACAGAGAAAGAACTGCCTCCACTGACATTGTCAATCTCTTACAGATGCAGGAAATGTGAGAAAGACCATCCTTTGAAGGGGTGATCTGATGTGTGCCACCAATTACTTCTTTAAATGACTTGTCTGCTAATTTCCTCAACATTGATGGTCCAAATGGGAGAAGTTAGGCCCAGGAGCCTGTGAACCCAGCTGTGATCTAGGGACCAGGTTTGGAGGGGGAAAGAGCTGTTTTCATTACAGGGAAGCCTCTTCTATCTTCTAAGGGCAGGAATTAATGCGATGTTCCTGCGGTTCTTTTTCCCTAAGGTCCTGGACTTCCATCTGCTGTTTTTAGGAGAGGAAGTTCTCACCACTTCAAAGAAGATGCTATGTATTGGCCATGTCTTTTATTCTGGCTATTTTCATTTCTATGTTCTGAGCTTAAACCAGAAAGATGTCTTGTTCTCCAGTAAGGAGATGGGAGGTCTGAACAGGAGGAGCACAGAGAGAATGGAAACATAATTGAGGTTTTGGGTTTGCTTTGGTTTTAGAAGTTTGTCTTCATATCTCTATAAATCATAAAATTCCATTTTTAATGGTCTCTTTCAATGCATCACTTTTATCCTAACTGAATTTTTGATAAACTTTTAATAAAAAATTGATAATAAAAATCAAGATACACAATGAAAACAAAACTGTTCAGTAGTTATAAATGATGTTTAATTGCTTAAAGTTTTAAAGATTAATAAGGTAGTTTCCTTAAAAATTCTGAATTTTTTTCAAGCTCTCACCTCACTCAAGGAGTTTTGTGAAAGCATTGATTTTGCATGTATGCTTTTTGGGTTCCTGCTTTACTTTTTGCCTGAAGGTTCATTATGGCACTAGGTCAACAGAGCACATTGGGTCAACGAACAGCTCCATTCCCCTCCCCTAACCTAGAAGTAATCACGAAAACACATTTATTGAGTCTCTGTATTAATTTTAAGTGCTTTACATCTTATTAGTCTTTCCAACAGTCCTATTAGGTAAGTGCTGCTATTGCCCTCATTTTATTGATGAGAGAACTAATCTACGAAGAGGTTAAAGAACTTGCCCGAGAGTCTCTGAAAACCACAACACCCATCACTGTATGTTTATGCTAACAAGTTCACATTGTCTTGTTTTCATAGACACATCCGCTGACCTCCACAGGTCAGCATCCCGTCACCCCCATGTTCTGTGTGTGTTCCGGGAAACACCATGGCAGAAAACAGACACATTGCCAAGAAGACATATTTTCCCCAGACATTATCACATTCATTTATTTGAGTGAAAAAAATGGAAACACGACTCTGAGTCAACAGTACAGAAATGCTGTGCCATTGGTTCAAATGGACACATGCATGTGCACACACACACACCCATACACATGTGCTCACACACACACACACTGGGGGAATGAGATTACAGATGGAGAGTTCTCTGAGGTAGGAGGTCCTGGTTTTCTTGGCTACGCAAGTGACAGTCACTACATAGTGCTTCTCTTATGAAAGTCCTTGGGTGGGCACAGGCGTGAATGGGGTTCCAGGCCTGATGCTTCTGTGCTCACCACACCGAGGATAGTGTACAAGAGAGTCTTTGACCCTGGCGAGAGTCCAGCCCTGGAACGGGATCAGTGGTGTTGCCGCTGGGATAAGCCCTGGACGTGGCTGGTCTTTGCTGTCATGTACCTCTTCAGGGTTTTTCCCCCAAAGCTTCTCTCACCTGCTTCAGGGGACAGGATCAAATCTTTCATGCGCCAACTGCCATGATGCTTTCACAGCCAATTAAAATTCTATTCCATTCCCAGCAAGGGAGCTGGCAGCCTTGGGTCTCCCCAGCAGGATGGACTGGCTGCAATTAATGTCTCTTCTGGAGCCTGATTAGCTAAGGAGAGGCCAGGATACTTATCCTACCCCCAAGGCCATCTATAAATTAGGAAATGGAGGTTCCCCATCTTGTTGCCTCTATCCTGAGTCATCAGTTAATGCAAATGTGTTAACCCTTTCTTTTTCACTTTTGATGTTGGAGCTGGTTCAGAAAGCCAAGAGGTCATCTCACAACTGGGCTGTCCCAAGAACACAGGGAGGAGAGACCCCTAGATTCCCTTACTATCCAAATTCTAGATGATTGTGTTAGCCACAGGGGGTTGGAGATTTAACAGAAGACCCTGGCATAATGTTTAATGTTATTATGTTGCAGCTTTGAACATAGAAGGTAATGCATAGAAATAATGTATTTAAGGGAAAAAAGAGAGAGTCCAAATGATGGAAAAGGAGAAGGAAATTAACACATATGGAATGCTTATCATGTGCCAGACATTGTACATATATTATAGCAAGGAATCCTACAAAAGCTCTGCATTTTTATAGATGATGGAAGTAAGCCTCAGAGAGGTTAAGGAAATTGTCTAAGGTCATAGAGCTAATGTGATAGATTGATTCTACTAATGGCCCTAGATCTTTATGCTTCCCTATAGTCACTTCCTTTTGATAATGCTTGCTTACATTGAGTCTGGAGCAGGCCACAAGACTTGGCCAATGGGACATTACGAACTTGATGTAAGGCTTGAAAAGTGCTTGCACATCTGGGCCGACCCTCTCTTGCTGGCAGGAACTCTTCTGGCATTATGTGAACAAGCCCAAGCAGTCCTACTGGATGATAAGAGACATGTGAGCAGAGGGCCGCCGTCCTAGACGAGACAAGCCTCTAGCCAGCTCACATAAGCCAGAGCGAGCCCAGCCAAGCCCAGCCAAACCAGATCAGCAGAACGACTCAGACAACTTGTAGGCTTGTAAAAAATAATATATGGTTGTTATTTTTAAAATGTCACAAATTGGGGCACCTGGGTGGCTCAGTGGGTTAAGCCTCTGCCTTCGACTCAGGTCATGATCCCAGGGTCCTGGGATCGAGCTCCGCATCAGGCTCTCTGCTCAGGGGGGAGCCTGCTTCCTCCTTTTTCTCTCTGCCTGTCTCTCTGCCTACTTGTGATCTCTGCCAAGGAAATAAATAAATAAATAATCTTTACAAAAAGTCACAAATTTTGGGGTGCATCTGCCGGAGCATAGTTAGCAGCTGAAACTAATCGACACAGCTAGTAAATGGCAGAGCTAGAAGTTGTTTGATCTTAAAGTCTGTGCAGTGTCCATTCATTGTGAAAAGATAGAAAAAGGCTGAAATTGTAGCAGGGAAAATAAGGCCGGATGACACCTTTAACAGCAAAGTCACCTTACACAAGGGTATCGCTACATATGGTGAGGGTACGTACTCACACCTAGCTATCTCAAAGGGCAGTTATCTGGGTGGAGGGTCTTAACTTCAGGACCTGTTAGCCCCAGTGGTCTTAGACATGTGGCCCACTACCCCAGAGACTGAGCTCTACTGAGTTTCTTGACAAGACTATGCTGAGTTGTCCTTGTCATCATCCATCAGGTCTCTGGAGAAGGGTAAGGATCCCCCTGCCCAGCACCCAGGCTAAGAGAACCAGGAGCCCACTGGCTCTCCTTCATGGTTGAGATTCTCCTCCAAGATTGCCTCAGCTGCCTTGCTGTGAATTCTGGACTTAACTCTGTCCCAGTCCTGCAGTCACCTCTTGCTCATCCTCCCTGGTAGAAAGAAAAGTAGAAAGGAACAGACATCCTGTGTTTTCTGAACATTTTTTTCTCAGGGTCACAGCCATGGTACCACTGACCATTGCTGGTGATGAAGCCTTGAGTCTGAGGCAGGTACTGACCGTAATGATATGGATGGAAAATGGGTCATCTTGTGAAAGACCTGTTTGGTAACATGTTACCAACACCCTTAAAAATGCCCAAGAACTTTGAATTAGTAATTCCATTCCAGGACTGTCTTTTTTTTTTTTTTTTTAAGAATTATTTATTGATTTATTTGAAAGAGAGAGCGAGAGCGTGAGTGTTCATGAGTGGGGGGAGGGGCAGAAGGAGGGGTAGAAACAGACTCCCCACTCAGTGTGGAGCCCCATACAAGGCTGGATCTCACAACCCCAAGATAGAAACCCAAGCTGAAGTCAAGAACTGGATGCTTAACCAACTGAGCCACCTAGGATCCTCCAGGATTATCTTTTAAGGAAATAATCACAGATATGAACTATGAAATCATGGATAACCATGAGACATTTTTTAAAGATACAAGTTAAAAATAAGCTGTATGTCACGTTCTTAATTTGGAGGAAACTATGTATATGAGGGGGACATAGTTATGGGGAAAATTTTGATATATAATAAATTTCTATATATTTTTATATGAACTTCTCTCTCCTAGCTTCTGGACATGAGGATCCTTGGCTATCTGGGACATAGCAGGAAAACTTCCCTCAAAAACTTAAGCAACTGGTGAAGGTCTGGAAAAAAGTGGCTGAAATGATGCCTGACATGAGACAGGGATCTAAAAATAGGACTTTTCACTGACAGACAACAGCTGAGGGGAAGATAAATACAGTTTAAATCAATCACAAAATCTAAGGGGAGGGGCAACATGGATTTGGATCATCAAATCCCAAAAAATGACTGAAATCCTATAAAAGTCTTAATTGTTTGCCTAACTACCTCGTCACCTGAAAAAGGCTAAAGGCAAATAAGAGGAAATTATATTTTACATACCAGCCACTAATTAAGTGAAATGCAGGTCAAAAAACCATGGCAAAAGCTGAGAATGTAGATGGGTTTGAGGAAGCACATCCGTGTGGGGGGTGGGGGGGGCATGGGTGGGCGCCATCTTGAGGTCTCAGCACCAAGGCCCAGAGCTGGTACTCAATCAAGGCCACCGAACCGCTCCTAAATGAAGGAGACTATGGGCTATTGCCTCAGTCTTTTGGTGGGAAACACTTCTGGTGCATACATATCCCCCCAATCTTTGGGTGTGGAAGCCTGGGCTGCATCTATGAACTTTGGGCTTCTCTGCACTGGTTTTCCTCCCTGCTTGCCTGCCTGCCTTCCTTCCTTCCTTCCTTCCTTCCAGATTTTATGTGTTTGAGAAAGAGAGAGAGAGAGAGAGTGCGAGCACGAGTCGGGGGAGGGAGAGAGGGAGAAGAAGACTCCCTGCTGAGCAGAGAGAGGGACTCTGGGATCATGACCTGAGCCAAAGGCAGACGCTTCACTGCCTGAGCCACGCAGGCGCCCCTGCACTGGTTTTCCCATATGAATCTAAAAGGGCAATGGGTAAGCGTGGGAGGCTCTGGGGCCCCCTTTCCTGGCATTATCTCAGTACAGAGCACCTCATATGTCAGGACTGGGGACAGGTCCTCTGACAGGGGCTGGGTGATGAAGCAAAGGGCCTTTGAAGTTCACCCCCTTCCCAGCCCCAGAAGTAGGGAATATAGAATTCTTTCAAACAAAAAGTAAAATTGCCAAGATGACAGAAGCTACAACCACTTGGAGCAGCTTAGCAGAAGCTTGGAGTCAACAGACCGGAGTCTATTCACACGCCATAGTAATTCAAATTCTCCTTAGCGTGCTTATTCCTGACAGGGAAGCGGAGCCAAGACTTCAGGAATAGTATGCTTCCTTGAGAGGTGTGAAGAGAACTGGGCTGAGCTTTCGGCAGACTCTGAAATGGGTATCGCCCAGCGCGAGGCCTCAGGCCGGCAGGGGTGCAGACTCTGAACCCAGGGCGGGAGGGTTGCCCCACCGCCCCACTGCCCTCGCTGGGCTTCGGGCTTTTCAGTCTGAATGGACAATTATCTGAAAGAAGCTTGTCACAAAGAAAAGGTGTAAGTCCCATACAGAGAAAGAACTGAAAAGCATGTCAGTGTTTACTCCTTTCAACGCAGGCAGAGGAAACCATGGGACAAAGCCTTCTCTTACTTCCTTTCTCTCGCTAAGTTCTTCACGACACAGATCATTCTAGCCTCTCTGCCTCGCTTCCACTTTCCCTCCTTCTTGTGCCTCCAAGGGCATCACAAAGCCCTCAGCTGGCCCCGTGAACACACATTCACAGCCTTGCCTGAAAGGGGGCAGAGCGGAGTGATGGCTGGAAACCCCCTGGCTTAACGCCTGGTCATTTTCCCTATCACAAGAGGAAGGAGCAAAGGCATGTTAGGAAGGAGGCGTGGGGAGGGCTCCTTAGAGACGCGGAGGCCGCAGGTGGATGTGAGCAGGGGTATCTGTTTTGTCCTTCCCTCCCTCAAAATAACAGGGCAGTTAGCAGTACCTGGAGGCTCCTGGCTTTCATCCCACTGTTATTACTTTCAACCCATGATCAAGACCCCCAGGCAGCATAAGTACTCACCAGTTTTGGACTGATGAGCTTCGTTTACAAGGTGGTAAAGTGAGGGGCTTAGTAAGGTAGCAAAAGGCAGGGATGCCTCGTCCACAGTGCGAGACAGCAGCATCTTCCGCCTGCCTCCTTCTGATAGGATGGGGAGACTCCACAAGTCTTGGTGGGAGCATGAGCGACAATTAGTAGTGATCTACAGCAGGCACCCACTATGCGTCAGGCAGCATTCTGAGTACTTCTCATTGTGCATTACTTCCCTGAATCTTCATGAGACCCTAGGGAGGCCGGAAGTATCTTTGGTCCTGCTTTACCTCTGAGCAGACTTGCCACAGTCACACAGGTAGTAAATGGTAGAGCAAGGATTCAAACCAGCCGGTCTGCATCCCCTGGCCCCATAGTCTTGCTATCCAGCTTCCTGCATGGCAACTTAAGACCACGGGGACACCCAGCACATGCTCAGTGAGTGTGAACTACTAAGAGAGGCAGCCATAGCAGCCGGAACATCTAGAAATGCATCTAGATGCAGATGATGGGGCCAGGGCTCAGAGTGGGTAAGGAGCTTGCACGATGGCCTTCACCCACTGAGTGGGAGAACCAAGATTTGAACTCAGCCGTCAACACTGGCATATGGGGCTTAGCACATAGTAAGTGTTCAGTATCTGTTAGCTATTGGTATTTGTTTTTATCTTTGTATACATAAGAGTCTTAGAGTGATGCAGAAGACAGAAGGCTTGCTAAAAAGTATCTGGTGAGGGCTTTGCAAAATGAGTCTTAGCCAACCTTGCTTCAAGACAGGAAGAGTGGGTTCACATATAATCAGAATCTCTGGAGCAAAGCCTGGTAGCCTCCTAACAAGCTTCCAGGTGGTTCTTATGTACGCTGACTTCTAAAAATGAGGGAACCAAGGCCTGGGTGGTATAGAGGCAAGGTCACCAGCCAGAGGGTGGCAGAACTGGGGTTGCCACCCAGGAGGGACCAAGCTTTTTACTTTGTAGGAGCCAGCCATACAGAAAGTTCTAAGAGCCTAGGGCTGTGATTCAAGACATCCATGAGGTGCAACCCATCCTCATAGTTCGTTTGCACTTGGAACATCTGCTGTACCCTCTCAGCACAGAGTGATACATTAATTACTATGATGGAAAATTAATTTTTGTGGAATTTCACCACAACCCCTTCCAATAACACAAAGGTTTTGCAGAGTAGGATCTGGGCATCCCTCCGGCAGTGTGCAGGGAGTAATGAGGTCTGACCTCAGAGGGTAATTGAGTACTTGCCCTTTAACTTACCATTGACTTGTGCCCTTGGCTTGGCCTGACTTGTGGGAAAGAAAGAGGACACCGTGACCTGGAATCCCTGCACACTGGCGGGGATTCAACCTGGGGGTCTGGAGCCCTGGAAACGGGCCCAGCCGGCTGCCATATGCAAATAGCCTTATTCTGACCAGCTGAGGTTTATCGAAATAATTACATTTTTCTATTGAGTCAGGCAGAGGTTTGAGGAAAGATGAGCCTTTAATTTAAGCTCTTTGGAAACGATGGTGATGGCCATGATGAGTTACACAGAAAGACAAACGGACAGTATATTGCACATTTAGGTCATTGGAAATACAGATACAGTTATGAATATACACATAAGATATGACCTTCTTTCTTCCCGCCGGCCCCTGTAAAGTGTGGTTTGTTTATTATGCAGACCATGTTTGACTTTATGGAATTGGATGTTATTTAAATTCAATTATTGTGAGGTTAAGTTCTTCCTTCTAGTACCAGTTGAGTAAATTTAGAGGCAGTTAGAGGAAATAGGTACATTTGTCTTATACCAGTTAAATTAGAAGGGGAAAAGCATTGCAGGAATAAAATAATTATCATGAAAATGAAAAACCATGGTTTGGAGGGTTGGGTTTGGGTCTGTGTGTTTTCCTTGTCTCTTTCTGAAATTATTTTTTGGAACTGATGAACAGGAAGGCTGGAGATTTTTTTTCATGAAGAGGGAGACAGATTATACGTGTGTGTGTGTGTGTGTGTGTGTGTGTGTGTGTGTGTGTGAAAGTAAGCTGCTGATGTGAGAGCAGAACTAGAAATAATTATGTGGTTAATCGGATTTAGTGTAGATAACTACAGCTCATTAAGGCCTTAAATCTTTTTTTTTTCTACTTAGTAATAGAGTTCTTTCTTTTTAAAATCAAATTATCTTGCAACAATTATGGATTTCCTTGTGCATGTGTTGACACACTGTTAGTCTCCAGAAGCTGAGGTTTGGCTCTGGCGCCGCTGAGTTTGGAAGTGCGCTGGGAATGGGGCAAGCTACATGCTCTGGTTGAGAGACAGAGTGAGAAGATGAGCCTGAAAGGGCTCCAGGCAGAAAACAAAGATCTGCCTAGACGCTGCCTGGCACAATATGCAGAGAATTCAGAATTGCCTATCTGTGTATAATAATGGATTCTAGGGCCAAGGGGATCTCTGAAGTCCTCTTGCCTGCCTCCATAGATAAGGGGGAAGCTTGCTTTATCACAGTTCAGGGCAGAGGAGTCACACTCTCACCTATTCATCTCTCGACCACAACCTTTGCTGGTAAGAAGGTCTTCATGATAGGTCATTTCTCTTGATCCTAATACCAGGATCCATTAGCCTCTAGTAGGTCTCTGGAATCAAAAGATGGTTGCCTGGCCTCCTGCAAAAAGAAGATGCCTGGAATCTTCCAGGTTTTCCTTTAAGGCACTGGCCCCACTGTGCTCCTGCTTTGTCGCTGTTCTCCCCAGCCCTCCCCCACCAACCCAGATCACGGCTACATAAATAGTTGGCCAACATCATGGACCAGTTTGGTTGCTTCTGTACAGATGGCAGGATGTGTTATTGATGAGCCTTTCTGTTAGTTGATCCTCCAAATATGTGGAGTGTGGGGAATGGTACAAAACATTTCTTTCCCTACCAAGTCAACTATCCATCCTATCCAATGTCCATCCAAGGATGGCCATTGGGGAGTCCCTCCTTTCTCTGGTATTCCTCCCTTTTCCTACCCACACTTGCTCCTTATTCTTCGCCACTATCCCAATGAACTACTTCTACTCTTATGTCCATTCTTCCCCCAACCAAGGACACATGGCTTCTGGGTCTACCCTGGAGGGGAAATTCTGATTTTAAAGCCTTAGGTCCTCTGTGTCTTCCCAGTGGAGCATCGTAAGGCAATTGTAACTTTCCTTATTATTCTAGACCGCATCTCAGAGAAAACTTTAATCTATTACTCTGCTTACAAAAACCTCTCTCTCTTAATTTTGACTTAAGCAGTATCAGATGGGGTGGATCTGCCAAGGGTTGGAGTGTGAGGAGGAAGTGAGGGGGAGGTTAGCCTGACCTCCCCACTACCACATCAATTACTACCCAGTGAACACTGCCTGAAATTGGCTTCTGAGGAAAGGGGACAAGGATTTCTGCTTTTGTGTTTCTATGTTTATGGGGGGAGCCCACAAGGTCAGCTGTCTGTTGGGAGCTGGATAAGTAAGGATCTGATGAACAGGCTGCTGGGGGCAGGAGAAGAGGAGACGAGCTAGTGACGCTAGAGTGGCAGAGATGTGGTGGGTATAGCCTGATGGACAGAACCGGTTTCAGAGCCTTCCTCTGTCTTTCTCCTGAGCAAGTAACAGCCTCTTTGAGTGGGTTTCTGTATCTGTAAAACAGGAGAAGTAATCATTAGCCTCATTTGGTTATTGAGGTAGTAGGTGGTAGAATGTCAATGAAAGCACTTTGTTAGAATTGTAAAGTGTTTATAACATTAGGCTTATTAATAGAGAAGGTTACTTAAAGGGGGAAGAGAAAAAGTAAGGAAATTGATAAACGGAAGTAGGTGTGAAGGTGGGCTTAGGGAGAAGGAGCTCTGCTATAACCCCTCTGATAACCCCTTACATGAGAGCCAGCATTTGCTGAGAGTTTCCCATGTGCCACGCGTGGTGCTAAATATATTTCCTTACTCCCCCAGTCTCACAGATGGGGGAGGAGGGTAGTAATAGAAAGGACCCTCCATGCTGCCAGCAATCATACCTTATTACTCCACTCTACTCACTCTTAAACTCCCCCAGATGGACTATTTTATACCGATTCTCAGACCTCCAACACCACCTCCCCTGCCTTCACTCTCAGCCCATGACTTTGCTTCATATTATTTAATGAATAAATCAAGAAAAACTTGCCAGATCTATGTTTAATTCTCAGTTCTCATCCAACTTGACCCATCAGCAGCCTTTGACAAGGCTGAAGGCCCCCTTTTGGGAAGCATGTTGCCTTCTTGTTTCACTGTTGGGACACACATGTTCCACACATCGTGGAAATCTGTGAATGGAGAAACCACTGGAGTGTTCCTTTCTCATCTCACTGACCTTCCCTCTCAGTCCCTTCTCCTAGTGCTTTCCCATCTCCCAAGTTCTGGCATGTTGGCGTCCTCCAGGGATCAGCCATGGTATCCCGCCCTACCGCTACCCACACTTGCTCCTTTGGTGATTTCACCCAGGCTCATGGCCTTAAACACCGTCTGTATGTCAACGACTCTCAGATTGATGTCTTGAACCTGGACCGCTCCCCTAAGCTCCAGACTAGGATCTATTGCAGTCTCTGATGCCTATTTAACAGGCATCTCGAAGTTGACATGTCCAGAACCCAGCTTCCAGTCTGCCTTCTAAAACCTGTTCTACCCTCAATCTTTCCCATCTGAAATGAGAGCAGTTCGCCATCCTCCTCATGGCTCAGGTCAAAACAAGCGTCACCCTTGTTTTCCTTGCTCTCATTCACCCATCTAATCCATCAGCAAGTCTTGTTATTTGCATTTTCAAAATGTATCTAGAAATGGACCACTTTGCAGAACTCTCGCTGCATCCATACAGGTCCAAAACACCATCATCACCCATCCGGAAGCTTGCAACAGCCTCCTCTCTTTCTCCTTGGCTCTTCTGTCTAGTCTGTTTTCAAGATGGCAGCCAAAGGGATCCTGTCAAACATGGTCAGGTCACATTATTCTCCTCAAAATGCTCGTGATTTCCCATCTCATTCACAGTAAGGGCCAAGTCCCTAAAATGGCCCACAAGCCTCTTCTGATTTGTCCCTCATTCTTCATCCTTATATCTCTGAACTCATCTCCTATTCCTCTTTCCCTCACTCACTTTACCCCAGACACTCAAGCCTCTTTGGTGTCCCTACAACAAGCCTGGCATGCTTCTGTCTCAGGACCTGTGCACTGAAATATTCAGCCCCCAGATATCTGCATGGTTTGCACCCTGACCTTCTAGTCTTTGCACAAAAGGCCCCATTTGGTGAGGCCTTTCATAGCCACCCTATTTAGAATCTCACCCTGCCCCTTTCCTGGTATTCTATTTTCTTTTCCCCTGCTAATTTTTCTCCATAGCACATGATAGCATCTTTGGTACTTAGAGTCTTTTTTATATTTTTTATTGTCTGCCTCTCTCTACTAGACAATTTTGGTCAGTTCCATTCACTTCTGTATCCTTGTCACCTAGAAGAGAACCTAGAACATACTAGATGAATACCTGATGAATAAAGAATGACTGAATGAGGCCCAGAGAGGTTAAGCAACTTTCTCAGGGTCACACAGATTGTAAAAGCCTGGATATACCCAAGACTTCCTAAGATTAGAGTCCAAGCTCTTAACCACCACCTGAGTGTCAGTAGAGGAAGATGCCCCCAGGCTGCAGCCCCAGGCTAGGGTTCCTGTTGTCTCCTTTGTTTGGATCTTCTGAAGCTGCAAACCACAGCAGGGCTGGAGTCTTTGCGTCACTAGACTCTATTTGTTTCCTTCTGCTCCGTGGCAGGAATGCCCGGTGCCCGTGTGGGTGGCAAGGGAAATCTTGGCTCACCTGCCACTACCATGGCAACCAGGTAACCTAAGGACTCCAGAAGTGAGCCCTTTCAGATTGAGACAGGGAAGAATTGAAGCAAGCCAGAAACAAACAGAAAGAAATCTGTGAATGGAGAAACCACTGGAGTCTTGCACCTGCAGCTTTCTGTGTCATTGGCAGCAAGGAGAATCCATCCTGTTCTCTTCCCCACCCACCAGCTCAGCTGCCGCCAAGGGCTGCGGATCAGCTTGTCCTGCCTCCTGCTTCTAGCATGACCCCACTTCACCCCTCCAAGAGGCCCATGCTCTTCTGCTCAGCATCCCCAGGGAAGGGAAGAGTCCCGCCCTCCACCCCCAGGACTCTCAGCGTCGCCCTCATGACACAGAGGACAGTCCTGGGCCGTGAGCTGGCAGATCTGTGTTGTGACCCCTTACCCATGTCACAGGGGTGGACTCCCCTCTCTCGGATGCTCCGTTGAACTTTACCAAAGGCATGGCTCCCTTCTCCCCTATTTGCCAGTAGGGAATAAAATAGAACTGTAGTAGGAAGAAAACTATGCAATTGAGGTCCTCATGGAAACGTGAGTTACAATTGTAAAACTCGCCCAGAAGGATTTACTTGTGCCAGGCGCTGTCTCCAGCACTTCTGTGGGCGTGACCGCACTCGAGCCTTACAGCCACCCTCGGAGGGGGCAAGAGTTGCCTGCCGCAGAAAGATAAAGAAGCCTCAGAGAGCGTGAGGGACATGCCCAAGTTTGCGCAGCTGGTGAGCATGAAGAGGCATTCAAACCTAAGGAGTCCATCTCCAAAAACCATGCTCCTCATTCCTCCCCCACACACTGTCCCTTGGAGGCTGGGGGCTTCGAGAAGACCCGAGTTTTCTTGCCTTAGCCATTCCCTGGGCCCTAGAGCCCCGAGCAGATCATTCAGGAGTGTCTGGTGCCCTTTGCAATTAACAACCCTCTTTGACGTGTGGCGTTTGCGGAACTCGGCAGACAAGATGGTAAAATAAGTAAATAAGTAAATAATATATAAAATAAAAATTACCCCAAAAAAGATGGTAATGATCGCCCCAGCCCAAGGGCTGGAGCCTCAGGAGCTGGGCCAGGGGTGGGGGGCCCATGCTCTGTCCCACCCTGGGGCCCCTCCCATCAGCACACACTCCAGACTGTGCGCCTGTGACATGCTGGGCTCTGCGGGACACACAGGAGCAGCCCGAATCCTGGAAGACAAGTGCCAAGTTCTGGGGTCGGTGCAGGGAGAAGAGACAGATGTGCAGCTAGCAGGCATGAGAAACTTGGCGGAGGGGTTGGGGGGGGTGGAGGGTGCAGGCAGGGGTGGGGGGGGGACGGGGGTGGGACAGAGGGCCCAGGAGGGATGAACAGAGCAGAGTGGTAAAACACAGAAAGACCAGGCTTCCCGTTCTGGCCACGCCACCGGCCAGCTGAGTGACCTGCAGCTGATCATTGAACCATCCTCTTCCTGGTCTCAGAGATGTTCACCACTTCCGTTTCCCGGCTCCAGCACTCCAGCTTTTAACGGAATTGACTGTGGAGCTCATCTTCATGAAGTCTAACCTGATCCGTCGGGCCGCTGGCTCAGTTCCACTTCTCCTGCTCTTGAAGGTGCACAGGCCTGACCCGTCAAAGACAGGAAAGCGTCCACGTTAAGGCCTCCTACAAGCCTTAAACATAAAGAAAATTATGGCCCTTCTCCCAAATGTACATAAAAATATACTAGATCATAAAATACAAAACTTATGTAAATGCCAAGGTTAAAATAACATCTTTCCAGATTTACTATTTTTTTGCCCAAATCCTGGATTGCTTCCTTCATCAGAGTGAAACTTTTCCAACAGTTTTGGTGTCCTTGCTTTCTAATCTTTGTAGCACCTGAAACGAGTTCCTATTCTGTCTTCTTCATTGTCTGGGTCTGGGGGACGAGGAGCCCCCAGGGAGACAGCACCTGTTTGGCCTCTGGGCCCCATAGCCAGGCACTGGGACCAGGCCGGGTCATGCTGTCCCTGTCCCCACCTAGTGTGTGGGGGTCCAGGGGCCCTGTGAGCACTGGTGGTGCGGTCGCCCTTCCTGAGTCATGTCAGAGAGCCCAGGTCTTGTCATCAGTTGTGCAGAGCCAACAGCCCTTTCTGCCCTGTCTCTCCGCTGCCGCTTGGAAGCAAGGAGTGCAGCCTTCTCTGTCACTTGGCGGCATTGCCAGGGACCGGAAGTCATGTCTCTTACTTCATTGGCAATTTGACATGGCTGCTTAACAACCCGATTAATCAAACCCAGCTCATCCTGTTAGAATTAATGAGCCCAGGAAAGGCTGCCATGAATAATGAGGGCTTTTGCCCCTCCCCCAGCACCTCTCTCTGCTCACTCCCTCCTAGTTCTTTCTCCTAGTTACACCGCAACTCCTCACTACCCAGTGCCCTTGGACCTGGAAGGCTGTGGCGGGTGCCCAGCAATGTGGGCATCTCCTCCCTCTTCTACTCTCCTAGGCACCATGGCTGTTCACCAGGTGCCAGAACTGGCCATGTCCTCGGGAAGCAAAACCTCCTGTTCATCAAAGAGATAGGAATGTATTTTGCCATCAACACTGCAAAGAGGATCTGCTTCAGGCACAGCACTAGGTGCTCAGGATGGAAAGTTAGATAAGCTAGTGTCCCTGTAAGCGATCATGGTGCAGGAACCCAGAGAGAAACGGGAGAAGTGCTACAACAGTGGGTTGAGCATGGCGGGAGCTACAGTGAAGGAGGCCTGTCAATACTGGAGGAGTGCAGCGGGAACTGGGAAGGGTTTTCAGAGATGAGGCACGCTGAGCATTTCTGCTACCAAGTTCATTTACGGCATGTACCTACTCTGAGTGCTGGGCACTGAGCAAGGTGCGGGGGTCTCGAAGTCCACAAGGGGACATGGTTCCCATTCTCATGGAGCAGACATCCCATCCCCATTCTTCAGGGCAGTGCAGGAAACCTGAGCAGACACCTGATTAATTTTTTCATTTACTCATTCAAACACAGCTGTTGTTGAGGGCCCTCAGGGAGTCGGGTAAGGCATGGAGGGTATAGGGTCCAAAGATGAACCACCCCTGATCCCTGCCTTCCAGAGCTTCTCTGAACATTAGAGAGGCATACTCACAAGTCCTTATAAGGATGTGCTCAGTGCTCTAACAGGTATATACCCAAGGCACTCCACAAAAGGTGCTTAGAGATCAAAGCACTGAGCTCAACCTGCAGAAGACTCAACCTGGGGCAACTCCCTGTAGGAGGTGGCATTGGAACTATGGTGAAGATGAGAAGCAGTTTGACAGACAGACCAATATAAGAATATTCTAGACCTCATCCAGGCCAACGTGTGGTCTTTGAGTGACAGGGGGTGAATTGGAGGGGAAAGATGATTCTATGCATCTTTGGAGGAAACAACTGGTTCTGCAGTCTATGGCAAAGAACATGATTCAATATGTTTTATAGGTCAAGTGCTTCTGTGCTTGCTTATCCAAAACTGGGAGCAAGATGTGGTTTCTTGAATGAAGGAACCTCCAGATTAGCAGGGACACGGTTTAAGTGACCGAATTGCAAACACACCAATGCAGGGCTCAGGACCATCTTCTGGGTCCTTTGGCAGGAGAGAGATGGAAGGGCTGGGTCCAGAATAAATGAGGTGGGGGTGGGCAGGTGGGTATAGGAAGTAAGGAGAAAGGGAACCCTGGAGTAAGTCAGAAGAAAGCCCAGGTTGGGGGAGGTGGGTGGGCCCAGCTGCTTAAATCTCTAGGAAAGTAAATGAAGGAGTTGAGTTGGTTGGATTTAGCAAGCAGAAACTATGGACTCTGAGCTGGGAGGGGGAATGACAACACAGACAGAGAGAGAGTAAAGGGAGGGGAGAGAGAAAGGAAAGGGGTTGTGGAGGCTCATGGAGGCACTTCAGGCCGCCATGTCAGGTCTGGCAGGAAGCCAAAGCCCACCAGCTTCAGTCATGGTCATGGACGTGTTGTCACAGGGTATACAGGAGGCTAAGCCCATCTCTGTGATCCACTCACGCCATCTAGCTGGGCCAGGTCCTCTGCCTCTCTGCTTCCAGACCTGCCCAGAATAGGCTTCGCATCCACTCCCAGCCAGGCCCCAAGTTCACACCTGCAGCCATACACATCCCACCTCTTAGGTACCTGGGTTCAGCCCTGTCCCCACCTGCCAAGCTTTTGCCAACCAGGGACTCAGGGCAGGAGACTTCACAGAGGGATGGGGGTCTCCATGTGCTGGCCTGCAGGGGAGTACAAATGTTCTAAACTTGGACCAAATGATGCTCACAATATATTTAGAAGACCTGCTTTTGTTGTTGACATTTCACTATTGAGAGACTTTACATAAAAATTGTCACCCAGATTCCCACGTGTACAGTGGGATGGAGCTAATGGTGGCTGTCCCTTTAACTTGGGGTCTGGGCCTTAGATTGGCCCCAGCCCCTACTAGCTGCCTTGTGTCACTTGCATGGTCTTTCTGGCTCTGAGAGCATCTGAGTTTGAGACACCTTTACAGAGAAGTCAATCAGGCTGACAGGGGGCTTTGGATGGCAAAGGGCTTCCATAAAAATCGACCCACTCATTTCACAGGCACCCTAGGACTTGGGCAGCACCCAATGGGAGCCAATGCACCAAAATGCTAATTGAGTGCTCTGAAGCTGCCTGATTCCCCTGTTCCCCGTGGATTCTGGTGCTTCCCACCAAAGCCAGTGACCAGTTTAAGTGGTGTGGTCTGTCCTACCTCAGTGGCCCAAACCACCACTCCAGCGGCCACCCACCTGCCAGACTTCAGATCCAGAACTCACCACCTTCTGCCTCTCTCCTGCAGGGGGAGCTGCTGAGCCCGTGCCGCTGTGATGGCTCCGTCAAGTGCACGCACCAGCCCTGCCTCATCAAGTGGATCAGCGAGAGGGGCTGCTGGAGCTGCGAGCTGTGCTACTACAAGTACCACGTCATTGCCATAAGCACAAAAAATCCTCTGCAGGTAGGACCGGGGCGGGAGAATGGTTTCTCTAGCGTGGAGAAAAGGAACAAGATGGGCTAGTTGGGCACGATTGCCGTGGCATGGGGGCAGATGGGATGAGAGAGCTCTTGTGTTTTCTCCTCAGCCTAGACAAGAAGAGAAAGGGACAGGGCAGAGACAGAAGGAAGGTTTAGAAGGAAAGAGGTGTGGAGAAGTGGATGGTAGACAGGATCAGTGAGCTAAGGGATAGATGGACGGATGGACGGAAAGAAGAATGGATGGATGGATGGATGGATGGATGGTGGATGGATGGGTGGATGGATGGTGGATGGATGGGTGGATGGATGGATGGACGGAAAGAAGGATGGATGGATGGATGGATGGTGGATGGATGATGGATGGATGGATGGATGGGTGGATAGATGGATGGACGGAAAGAAGGATGGATGGATGGATGGATGGATGGTGGATGGATGGATGATGGATGGATGGTGGATGGATGGATGATGGATGGATGGATGGATGGATGGATGGGTGGATGGATGGAAGGAAACGTGGGGAGGCAGGGAGGAAAATCAAAGAAAGAGGGCAGGTGAGAGTAGGATGAAAAAAGATGAAGGGTGAGAGGTGTGGGAGAAAGACTGAGGAAAGCTAAGAGAGGAAAAAGGAGAAATAAGGAGCAGACTCAGTGGCCCATCCCAGACTTGAAGGTGCATCCAGTTCACCTGGAATCTTGCTAAAATGCAGACTGTGACTCAGGAGTCCAGGGCTGGGCCTTAGATTCTGCGTTTCTAACAACCTCTGGGTGATGCTGATGCTGTTGGCCCACAGACCACACTCCTTGTGACGGGGGCCAGAGAAAAATGGAGAAGAGACAGGAGAGGGAGGCAGCGAGAAACAGAATGGAAGGAAGAAGGAAAAGGAGGGACTGAGAAGGGGCTACCATTAGGGGCAAGGGAAGAGCAGAGGCTGGGGTGGGGTCTGAAACACGGATGCCAGGGATTGGGACAGGGCTGCACCCCCATCCTCCCCCACCCTCGGGCCCTACCCTGACACAGCCCTCATCCCCCGCGCAGCTGGTGGGCCCTATGGCCCTCGTAAATCCTCCAAACCCAAGGGCTCTCCCTGCGTGGTGCACCCGCATATAGAGAGCACTTCGCTTCTGAAAATACCTGCACCTATGCGGGGTCAGCCGATCGGGTTGCCCCATAATCAATGAGCTGCTCCGCTCCTCCTGTTCTTAGAGGGAGGGGAAGAGTGGATTCTGCCGGCCCAGGAGGGTGAGGTTGTGGTGTGACTGTAGGGCTGGGAGCTTCCTGTGCAGGAACCAGGAATGAGTGCACTCGTGTGTGTGTGTGTGTGTGTGTGTGTGTGTGTGTGTGTATGTGTGTGTGTGAATGTGTGTCCACGCTAGAACATGCCTGTGGGCCAGCAGGGGGCATCACTTCTGGAAGGAGGCCTTAAAACTCCCAGGCACCTCAGAGGAAGGGTCAGAATGACCTCTCCAGGTGCTGGTCCCATCTTCGGTCATTCATTTCAAATCTCCAAGTGTCTTCAAGTAGCAGGTTGTGAGACTGCTGATTCCATGACCTCTGGGCTGCGTTCACTCTCTTCGCAGCTCTTTCGAGACTTGGAAAAGGGTCAGAGTCTGGATCCACAGGCCCACCCCAAAATAACCCCTTGGCTCATAAACAGGCACCAGATCTTGACTCATAAAATGAAAAGGGATCATCCCCCCATTCCTGGGAGTAAAAAAAAAGAAAGAAAAAAAGAAAAGGCTATTCTGATCGCTTAAGTATGGTGAGCAAATGGCCGTGTTGACAACACTGATTCATGAATTTAAGTGACTAACATGCCTTTCGCTGTGAGTTTCTAAGCCCTGGGGACTCCTTCTGATTCTGTTGCTCCTGGAAATGCATGATGTGTGCTCAGTAACTGCCACTGCACTTTTCCAGATAGCGCCCGAAGAAGGAAGTAGTTTGGCCTAGTGGCAGTGTTGTGTGGTTGTGGTCCAGATTGTCCCAGCTGTGTGTCCTGGGCTTCTCGGGCCCAGGCAAGAGTAGGATGGCTGCTGTGGAGCAGCTGGAGCACCTACAGCCAGCGGAAGCACCTACCGTCAGGGACGCAACAGGGGGCCCCTCCTGCAAGCAAGAGGCTCCATGGCGGAGTCGGGGGTCACGGGGGGAGGGCACCAGGGCGACAAGCCTCTGCTGTCAGAGCTGGAGCTCTTCGCCCACGTCTCAGGTCCTCCAACACGCCGGCCAAGCCCCATCCAAAGTTGTGAGAAATAGCACTCGCCATGGCACATTATCTCAGTGACAATCCGCAAGTTTCAGTTTCTAGCGGAAAAGCCATGGAGAAAGGAATCTCGGGTTGGCCTCGGGGCTTTCTGGCTGCTCCTCACCCTCTCTCTGCTACAACTGAACTATAGTTATATTAACAAGCATTTAGTTAGTGCTCCCTGGGGGCGAGTCACTCTAAGTCTTCACATGTATTATCTCATTGAATACCAAAAACAACCTAGGGCTGTGGGCACTGTTCTTCCCAATTCACAGATGACACAGTGGAGGAACAATTTGCTCACAGTTACCTGGCAGGGTGGGCTTGCACAGAGGGTCTCACTCCTCTGACCTTCGGTGCATAAGCGTGGCTTGGCTGAGTGCATTCGGGAATGTCCCACCTGGAGAAAAAAAAAAAAAAAAAAGGAATACCCCATCTGGACATGCGTCACTGTTTTTTCGCTCAAACATACTAAAGAGTGGAAATGACAGCTGCTCGTCCCCTTCAAGGAATTCTTTCATTCAGCCTCACAGTACTCTAGGGAGTGAGAAGGGCCAGTTATTTCTGTTTTTATGAAAGGGAACACTGACAGCCCTTATGACTTACTGACTTCTCCTAGGTGACACTTTGTAAGCTGCAATAGAGCTCAGCCAGAACAGGGTCCTGAACCCTTCCTTGCTCAGTGTCCCTTCCTGGGGTCGAAGGAAACAGCCGGTCCTGGTGCTGCAGTGCAGGGGGGATACTGGGACTGGAACCTCCTTAGGAATACTGGGATCATGATACTGGGATCAGAACCTTGTTAGGAATGAAGCCCCAGTGTTGGGGGGAGCAGAGTCTCTGGAGCTCTTCTCCCCTTCCCAGCCTCCTTTGGAGGTCTCAGAGCTGCCTTGTTCTCTCTCGCTCTTTGCAGCTCTGTTCCCCACTCCTTTCCTAGAGGTTCCCTTGGGACAGACAGGAGGAGAGCCTGTCTACAGTACCCCACCCTGTTCCCTTCTCAACATGCTTCAGACCGTAGTCAGCAACTGAGGTTCTAGAGTTCATTGGGGGACCAGGCATTAGGGTGGCTTTAGGGACTAAGACACTTTCTGTGCCTCTATATTTGGGGGTTTTGAAGTCTGGAGCAGGAGAAAGTGAAGGTTATTGATGACTCAGTGGTCAAACCAAAAAGCTCCATCAGGAACCCTCTTCACAGACAGAGAGGCAGGCTCTGGAGGAAGCATTGGTGGTCTAGTATTTGAGAGGAGTCTGTAGGTTCAGACTACCTTCTGGAAAATTCCCTTGCTCTGTGTAGACCCAGGCTGCAGGAAGCAGTGGAAAATTGAAAGGCCTGATTACCTGTAGTGGGATGCTATCTGTACAATTAAAGGTAAAGGCTGATGTCCTACTAGAACAGCAAGTGAAATGTATTCCAATGGTTACCATTCCTTAGGAGCTACTGGTCAGTCCTCATGGAGCCATGCCATTTAGTGTAGAAGAAGGACTCGCTGTTGATAGATGGAATGTTGTCTGGTTTTTCTGGGGAGTTCAGGCTGAAATGCCTGCTGGGGGGAATTCTCTGGGCTTTACACAAATCCCGACAATCACAAGATGGTACTGCACTCAGCTTCCCAAATGGAATCCTGTTACTTCCCTGCCTAAAACCATTCCGTAGCATCCTATTTACTCATAGGACACAGCCAAAATTCTGTGCATATTCTTCAAGATTCTACATGGTCTTCTCTTCTTATTTTTCCAGCTGTCTTACCCCACACTCCCTTTTGCTCTCTCTGTTCCACCCTTTCTCATCTTCTTCCAGGTTTTCATACTCACTATATATATTTTTTTTCCACCACTGGGCCTTTGCACATGCTTTCTCCTCTGCCTAGAGCACCCTTCTCTCCTCTCTTTGCCTGAACTCCTCCTCAACTCAAGCATTGCTTCTTCTGACAAGTCGAATTTGCCTATCAAAGGCTCTCATAGTTCTATGTACCTCCATCACTTATGCCTGATGAACTATAGCTGTAAATACATTATTTGATCATCTGTGTTCCCTAGACTATAAATTCTATGAGGACAGAAATCTTATATGTTTTTGCTTACTGCTTTATCTCCAGCACCTAGCAGAGTACATATTTGTTGAGTGAGAGCATGAATAAATCCCGAGCTAAAATCCAACTCCAGGCACATTTAGGCCTGTGCTACTGAGGCCAGCCATAGAATCACAGAATTTCAGAGTTAAAGTCCACCCACACCCCAGCCTTCAATCTGTCCATCAATACTGCTGTTAGCATAGTGCTTTTTCTGTTGAAAAATGAAATCTTAGCGTTCACAGATAGTAAAGTATACTGTTTTTCTTCTCTCTCCCCCACATCCTGTGTCCTCTCCTTGTCTGTTGAATTGGTAATCACTAGCATTTATATTAAATGACATGCCAGGTGTTGTTGTAGAAAATAAGTTAAAAAAAGGGGGGGGGCTGTGCACTATTGGTGTGAAAATAAACAGTGTTGCTCTGAAAAGAATCTTCTGGGCCCCAGAATACCACCCTCACTGACCTATACTTTCACTTTGTCTGCATCATAATCAATCATAAAGGCCTTCCTTCCCAGCCACGGCTGCCCAGAACCCCCTCCCTATAATAACTTCTGACCGTTTGGTGTGATATCAGTTTCCTCCATATTGAAAGGGGAACATAAAACTCAGCATGTTGGAACAATAACCATTGTGTTCCAAGTTAAAAAGCCTTGTATTAAATCCAAAACCTGAGGTAAGAGGTTATGACAGCAGAAGGAAGAGGGATGGGAATGGGGTGGAAATGGGGTAGGGGCATCCCAGCAACAGCTAACCTGTCTTTGTCTTCTTTGCAGTGGCAGGCCATCTCTCTGACGGTCATTGAGAAGGTTCAGATTGCAGCTGCCATCTTGGGTTCCCTCTTCCTCATTGCCAGTATCTCTTGGCTTATCTGGTCAACCTTCAGTCCCTCAGCAAAATGGCAACGCCAAGACCTCCTCTTCCAGATCTGCTATGGGATGTATGGATTCATGGATGTGGTGTGCATAGGTGGGTCTGGGGGCTTGTCTCTATGGGAAGTGGGGAGCCATAAGCTGGTGAGCTAGACAAATCTCTCAGGATTCCTCCCTCTGAAGTGTTGAAGCACAACGCTTGAGAGCTGTAAGCTCGGTAGGAGCCAACCCTTTAGATTTGAGGTGTCAGTGGGGTGGGGGAGGAGGCAAACCAAAGAGGAAGATCTAAATCTTTCCAAAGCAAATCTTTTCTTGCCCAGTTGAAGATGAGGATAAGGAGGCTTGCCTCTAAGGAGAAGGGAAAGGTCAGTTGGTCAGTCTGTCTGCCTCAAACAGAATGTGGAAGCTCTCCTCTCTGTTGTGTTCTCCACGGCTGCCAAGCCGTGACAAGGGATGACTATACATTTAATCCATTCACGTCCCAGCAAAATGCCCAGAAACAGCCATCATGATACCTGCCCCTCCCTCCTTTTCTTCAGCTGCCCATGAGCCAATTATAATGCCCCAGATGTCTCTAGTCTGGTGGTTTTCAAACTGTATATAGTCCCAATGTTCCACACACAGCTTCAGGAACCAGTTTGGGAGTAGGCAATGGAACACAGTGCAGACAGGCTCCGAATCTTCACCCTTGCTTCACCTTGAGTTTTGGTACTTTTATCCACTTACATACGTTTCTGTTCTAAATATCTCTTCGGTGTTTGAGAAAAAAAAGTTGAAAACCTTCCACTTTAATTCCTGCCTGTTCCCTTACACCAGTCCCAAATCTGTGTTCCTTCCTCTTCTACTAAGTTAGGTTGATTGGTAGAGGCCGGGGTCTTTTTGTTCTTCCACACAAATGCTTTTGGTTTTCAACTCTGCAGCTGTCATTCAAGTGACTGAGGTCCTGGTTTTCTCTCAGGGACATGAAGCACTGGTCATTCAGCCTAACCTGGAAGTCTCAGGTTGTCCCCTAGGCCATGGTGCTGATAGCATTGAAGTTCCACAGTTGTGTTCTCTGGGCTTTGGTTTGTATATTGTATCAAATATGCTACACTGCTCTGTTTGGCAGGAAAACATCTATTAGCTAGAATCTGGCTGGGAGGATGCTATGTGAGTTTCTTTGGGGTTTTTTAATATCAGAGTCAGAGAGGCCTGGAGACTTGCATGCTGCTTATAGCAGGCAGAGACAAGTGATGCTGGCACTTGGATACTTGTCTTAGCATCTCGCTCCCTCTCTCTGCTAGCTAAACCAATATATCCACCCTGAGTTCAACCACCTTTTTAAAAGCATCCTTTTATGGCACCTGGACAGACGGTCCAGGTTTGGAGGACTGTGGAAGAGAGGACTGTGAATGGGGAGGAATTTGACTTTGAGCATTTCTAATTTAGTTCCCCCTCCACCAAAATCCGTTCCTACCCCACTGAGGCATGGGTGGTGGCTGCCAGAAACCAGGTGTGTCTCCATATGGAAGTGTACGGCTCTGGCATGAAGGAGGGCAGCAGCGGAGGGCCTGGAGGAGCCTCTCCAGCTGCCCTTCATTCTCCTTCAGGCGGGCTTTTGACTGGTCCTGATGTGTGCTTCGACGAAACTTGCTTTCCTGTCGTGTGTGTATTAGTCAGCTTTGGCTGCAGTAATAGGCAACTCCAGCACTGCAGTGCCTCACAACAATAGGCATTTATTTCCTGTGGCTAGGCCTGCATGATTGCTGTGGCTCAGCTGGACTTGGCTTCTGACTAAGTATTGGGTTCCAACCCACTCTGAGTGGTTCCTTGTGCTGGGGTCCAGGCTAAAGGGACAGGGACTGCTGGGTTATACCCTTCTAGCTAGGTACAAGAGCACAAGAGGACTGGTGGAAACTTGCAGGGCCTCTCGAAGCTTCTGCTCAATACTGGTTTACTGTCCCCTCCACAGCCCATGGGCCAAAGCAAGTCACCAAAGAGACCAACATTAGTGTGGGGGTGGGTGAGGGAAGCCATATTCCTCTTCCCCCGAAGGAAACATGGGAGGGAAAGAGGAGCATAAATGCCACCTGCCATGCAGGGCTTCATAGATTTGAAGACTGAGATGAGTGAATGTAGAAGAGATCATGGGATCAACCCGTACAACTCCTGTTTTGAAGGAGAGAACTGGGACTCAGAGAAATGAAGTGATCTTCTCAGGATTGCCCAGCTGGGAATAGAAGCAAGGTCTCCTGATTGCCAGTTCACTGTTCTTTCCGTTATCTTCTTGCATCAGACAGCAGGAGTCTTCAGTGTCCCTTATGGAACATATGTAGATGCTACCTGCAACTTTGAGTGCACCTGAGCCCACTTACAGGAAGAGCCCTCACAAACCAGCCTGCTCCCTGTGGGTCTGAGCCACCTACCACCCCTGCTTGGGCCTTCCTGGCACCCTGGTCTCTCCTGCTCATAGTATCTCCTCTGAGTAGTGCTCCACAGAACCATTTCGTCCTCTTGGCTTCTCTCCATCTGCCACCCTTCAACCCATTTCTTTTCCATTTTTTAGATAATTGTTTTATTTTTTTATAATCATATAATGTATTATTAGTCCCAGGGGTACAGATCTGTGAATTGCCAGGTTTACACACTTCACAGCACTCACCATAGCACATGCCCTCCCCAATGTCCATAACCCCACCACCCTCTCCCCACTCTCCTCCCCAAGCAACCCTCAGTTTCTTTTGTGAAATTAAGAGTCTCTTATGGGTTGTCTCCCTCCCTCCAAACCATTTCTATCTCTCAAATTCTTTCTCTTCTTTCTCTTCATATATATATATATATGGCACTCAATCACCCAATTTCTGGAGGAAGGACAGTGAGCTAAATATTGAGAGTTTTCATTTCTTCCAAGCTTTCAGGAAAACATAATTTCCCAGGATGCAAAGCCACACCATGATCTGTCCATTCTGCCCTGACAAGCCAGTGACTGCCTGGAGATAGCCATTGGACAAAAGGGGGATGCATAGGGATCATAAGGGCTTTGAGTTCCATCCCAAAGTGGTCAGATAAATTTACATTTAGACTAGCTCACCTTTAAAGAGTTTAGACTATGCTATCATTTTGTTGATTATAAGTGGAGCTAATTCAGTTGTCAGACCATTTCCCCAGGGGCAATAATTTTCTTCCAGTTTTTCTAGATGGGGAAACTGATACTGAAGGATTTGTCTTAGGCTGACTCGGGCAGCAGAGCAGGACTCTCATTTCAGTGTTTTTCTAGGCAAAGTTGTCCATAGGAGAAAATTCTAGGAGACAAAATCAAAAAGAGAATAATATATGATCTAAAGAAGTGAGCGAAAGGTGGTGGACAGTAGTTGAAATGCACAAACAGATTCTTGTGATGGTTGCATTGATGATGATTTTGATATTGGTGATGATAATCAGTAGTGATGTTGGTGGTTTCAAGGATAAAGTTTAGGTATCAGTCACTTACCTCTCTTCTGTAGTGTTCTGGCCAGTTGGGGGAAAATACTCAGTGCTACTTAAGTGGTTATAAAGTATCAGTCCCTTAGGGGTTCCCTGGTAGGGATAGTCAGGTGGAGCCTGGAATGTCCACCAGCAGTGTATTTATTTTTAGGCTCAACTAGACACTTAGACTCACAGAACTACTGGAGAGTACACTTGGCACTAGATTCACTTAGGGGAATTTAGGACAAGAGCCACAGCCTCCACAAGGCAGTTTCAGCTTACTTCTGCAGGTGAGTCCTTGCTGCACTCCATATCCTAGTCCAGAGCTCATCTCTCAGTGCTCAGATAATAGCTCAGGAAGAAGGAGATGATAGCCACAATACCACCTTGACATAATCTCCCCACAAAAGTCATATGCAGTTACCAGTGTCCCTGTACTCAGGGACACCCAAACTACAGCCTCCTACCAGGAATTCATAGTAAAGCAGCCACCAATCAGGGGTTACCTCCACCCTAGGGAATGTTGCAACACAGCTGATGCTCCACCTTCCTCAGAATTCCAGGGAAACAAGCCAGAATGGCAACACAGGGTCTAGTTTGTTTTGAGAGAAGGAGCAAGTATACCGTCATCTCTATCCTACCACCTCCTGCCTCTACCCATGAATCTTGACTTCTTGACACACAAACCTGTTTCACTGAACCAATACAAGACAGAGGAGCTGGAACGTGGAAGGAGACTGGGTAGGTAAACCAGAAGGAAGCAAAATGTGGTATTCTTAGTGCACAAAAATGAACAACATGGACAAGAGAGTCACAGGGCAGCACCTCTATTACTATAAAGGGGGTCATTAATTCTAAAATTCAGTCAATTAGCTTATTCCTATGGGAAAAGTGACATTTCCCATCCAGAGCTCCTAAAAAAGTAGAAGACGGTGATGTGACAGAGTGGACAGTGGAAGAGATGATTCCTTACCAGAAAGTAGATGAAGTGATAATGGGAGAGGTGAGTATTCTCAAGAAATGTTGGTTGAAAAAAAAGTTGAATGAAAAACTCCATACCCATAGATCCAAGGTCCTTGGATGGATGGAGCAATTCAGTGCTTGGATAGAAATTTATCATCCGAAGAAGGAAAATGAGTTTAGTCCTAGGAAAATGAGTGTTAGCTCCAAAGGCTGAGTAAGAAAGGAATAGGACCATCTGTTAAAATGAGTCTTTGGACTTTCTCTGTTTTTCAGACACCAATAACAGTTTGTCTATTCCCTAAGACTGTTAAATGGCCTCAGACAGTAAAGAATCTGAGTAAACATGAAATCTATAGCTTTAAGTAATCCTTAAAAATAGACTTAGCTTTGATCAGAGCAGTCTTCTAAGGGAAGACTCGTAAGAGTGGAAAGGACATAAAGAGACACTCCATTGGGTGCCAACACCAGCTGAGCAGATATTCTCTGCTATGATGCCAAGAGAATGCAGAGCGTGGGACATGGTCACCTTGCTGCCATGAAACCACATTGGCTCCATCAATGGCTATGTCTACCTGGCTGACCTCCAGGGAAGGGCCTTTGGTTCTCACCAAAGAATTTTGCCTAGGATGGTCTGAATTTTGCCAGGAAGGTCTGGGTTCTCTGTTGGATACAGCTTGGGTCCAGGGTTGTGGACAAGGCCTCTAGACTTAGTTATATCAGAAGGTTGTCCATTCTGGGAGACAAAGCTGGCCCTACAGATTAAACGTCTCTTGAGTAAAGTCTTAACTACTAGACCAATCCATGTCACTGTGAAGACTAAAGCTAAGTTACTGTGGACAGAACAAACCACCAAACCCCTGCTAGGGCAGAGTAGAACTGAGAAAGGTCACAATCTCCCTAAAAGATGAGCAGGGTAAGTATTATGATCCGTATTTAACAAGTGAGGAAAGGCTTAAAGTAATCGTGCTCCAGGTCACATAGCTAAACAAATGACAGAGCTGAGACTTAGACCAAAAATCTTGGACTCCAATTCCAGGGCACTTTCTACTGCATATTTTATCTCTGACTGCTGTGAAATTGTATATGCAGAGCTTGGATGGGGAGGCAGGTTGAAGGGAAATTGTTCCGGTAATACCTTGACCCATAGGGTAATGACTGAGCAATAAGAAATTTAGTGAGCCCTAGCTGCTCCTGTCGTTTATTCAGGGTCTTGGAGTTTAGTCATTGTTGCACTTCTCTTTTGATCAATGCTATTCTGACACCAACTGAGTGAGAGGATTAAGACATTGAGGTGAGGAGCACCTGGGTGTCTCAGTCAGTTAAGCAACTGCCTTCAGCTCAGGTCATGATCAGGGTCCTGGGATGGAGCCCATGTCAGGCTCCCTGCTCAGCAGAGAGTCTGCTTCTCCCTCTCCCTCTGTGCTTTCTCTTTCTCTCTCTAATAAATAAATAAATTCTTAAAAAGACAGAAATTGAGGTGAAATTTGGGTGGTTTGTCTCCTTGTGAGACACTCTGGTGGAAGGAACTTAGGGCAAGGGAAGCTACATCTCTTGGTTAACATGAACTTAGGGAACCCATTCATCACTAAAAAATATTTATTGAAAGGGCACTCCCAATAAGATAGTCACTTGCTCTCAAGGATCTTATATTTCACTGGGAAGGCAGACAAGTTAATCATTTATCATTTATGAGTCAGAAGATCCTCAGGATGGTCATGTTCATTCACTCGGTAGCATTTCCTGGCCAAATGTTTTGTTCCGGAAACTAGGAAACTTTAATAAAGTAATGAACGAGACACAGTCTTTGCCCTCAAGGAGCTCCCAGTCTACAAATAAAGTACAGCACAGTGGAAGCCACTATAACATACAGAGAAATATGGAACAGAACAGAGAACAATTAACTCCCTTTTGGAGGGGTCCAGCAAGGCTTTTTGAAGGAAGGAACTCTATCCTTCAGCTATTTTTCAAAAGATAGGGCAAAGTTTTTCCAGAAGAGAGGAAAAGAACATTCCAAGCAGAGAAACTAGCATGTATAGAGGCACAGAGACTTGAGAGAACCAGGGACCCTTGGGAGACTCTGGGAAGGTATGTATGGTTCAGCATCAAGAGCCAGAGTGGGAAGGTGTGTAATGGGCCATAGGGATGTGGAGGTTGGCAGAAGCCAAATCCCACAATGCCATGAATCATGGGCTAAGCAGCTCAGACTTCACCCTGTTGGTGATATGGAGGCATTGATAAGATTTTACCCTTGGAAGAAGTGTGGTCAGATATATGTGTGTTTTAAAGAGATAACTCAGGCAATGGTGGGGAGGATGGACCAGAGCTGGAAAGACTAGAGGTAGGGAGGGGCCAGTGGGAAAATGCTTGTAAAAGTCCGAGCAAAAGGGAAAGAAGTGCAAAACAGCACAGTGGGAAGAAGTGTATGGCATGACCTTGAGAAGCACTTAGGATGTGGATGAGGTAAGACTGTGTGAACTTCTCTGAAGTAAGTAGGAACCCTTGGGTCTGGCTTGAATGGGGATACCACAGCTGAGCACGAGAATGGGGTTGGCGATGGGAGAAGCAAAGGGGAACCAAAGGTAAGTCTTTGGCAAAAGCATCAAATGAAAAGTCCATCACAAGCCTAAAATCCAGGCAGTGAGGTAAGAGGCAGTTCCTAACCAAAGAGTTTGCAGTAGAAGAGAAGCAAGAGACAGGGGGTACATTATGGGTTGCAAAGAGGGGAAGGCATTGCCAGGAAGGAGTCTCTGTGGGGGTAGAAAGAAGGAAAGGGCATTTTACGGCTTCCTGTTGATAGAGGAAGATTTGAGGGCACTGGACTGGTTCTGAAGAGGATCGGTGACTAATGGGAAGAGGGGGGAGGAAAGTAAGGAAAGGTTTCTGTAGGCAGTTGGCTAATAAAACTGTAGGAAGTTAGATAATAAAACACGGGTTTAGGGGTCAACAATGAGGTGGGTAAAGCTGTGGGTTTTGACAAGACAACTTAGAAGGAGCATTCAGAGAGTAGGTGGATAAGGATGGAGACCTGGAGAACATTATACACTGAAGAGATGGATGCTGAGAATGAGAAAAAAGGGAGGGAAGGAGTCACAAAAGCCAGGGTGGTGGCTCTCTGGAGCAGCAGGAGTGTGCTACATAAGGGTCTGGACCCCATGCTGCTCAGTTTCTTACTAACCTTAGGACCTTGAGTGACTTGTGTAACCACTCTCTGGTTCCCTTCTCTCATCTGTGCAATAGGCTAATAATACCATCTTCAGAGCACTGCTGAGAGGACTGAATACAATGGCATATGGGAAGGAGCAGGCATCATAAATATCAGCGACCAGGCTGGGGGGGCACTTGATCTGGATAGATTCCCCTTGGAGTAGGCACTCATTAAAGGTTTGTGGAAACTGTTAAAACTAGAAACCAATCACAGCCTAGAGAGCCTGACCCCCTGCCCTCACATAATTGAAAGTCTGCTGTTATATGGAGCAGTGCCTCTTCTTGAAGGCTTTTAGTTCCCTCACCCATGTCCCTTCAATGAGAAGATCTGATTACATAGAATGTCCTCCTGCCACCTGGCTCCTCTTCTGTCACCTCTAACGACGCTGTCTGCCCCAGCAGAAAAGCTGACAGAGCCTCCCAGCAAACAAATGGGACAGTCTCTGCTCCAGTGGGTCAAGTTATTAGGATTTAACAAGAGCAAATTAATTAAGGTCTTTGGCACCAAAAACATTTTTTTTCACTCCACAGACTCAAGAGATTGGCCACCAAAAAGTCAAATCTGCAAAAATGAGGACCTCATCCTTATCATGTTTATTTTTTTCACTTGTGAGTGGGATGTGGTCAGGGAGGAGAAGGGGAGCATTTCTGAGATTGTTCCAAATCTTTAAAACAGTGGAAGATGGCAATTTGCAGAATTATAGAAAATCTTTTGTTAAAGCTTCTTCTGTCTGCTGTCCATTGAAGTTCTTTCCTATAATTTAGAGATACTTGGTGTCTGCCCTCTTAGATAAAGGAATTCAAATTCTAATTTATAGTAAATGGGCAAAGGGTGAGGGTGGCAGGACCACAAAAACATGATTTTTCAAACTTAATTTTTTTTAAAGATTTCATTTATTTATTTGACAGAGAGTGAGATCACAAATAGAGAGGCAGGCAGAGAGAGAGAGGAGGAAGCAGGCTCCCTGCTGAGCAGAAAGCCTGAGGAGGGGCTTGATCCCAGGACCCTGAGATCATGACCTGAGCCAAAGGCAGAGGCTTAACCCACTGAGCCACCCAGGCACCCCCAAACTTAATTTTAATTCACATTAATTGAAAAACAACTGGTAGAAATATTCCTTCTTTTCTTCCTTCCCTTGGGTTAGAAATGACCCCATCTGTCAAACCTTTTAATTCCCTGATTAATAAACTGAAAATCTAGAGAAGACAGCCTGGTACCCCCAAAGACACTTGAAGGTAGAAAATCTAGGTCTGAAGACTAGATTCTCCTTGCCTTCTGTGACCTTGGGCAAGTTGCTTCTTCCTATTGTAATTCAGTTAAGTCATCTATAAAATGAGACAGTTGAACCTGATAACTTGCAGAGTACTTCTAGGTCTGACATTTGAGGATTTTGAAGTCACTTCCATGATAAGAAGATGTCATAATTCTCAGAGGTCGACCACCATGGTGGTGGGGGGATTCCCAATCATGTTTGGCTAGACCAAACAACTGATAAGCCTCAGCCATGTAAATGGGCAAGATGATGTTCAGTCTTGGTTCCATTAAATGCATATGGCTTCTCCAACTCTCCAGATTAACTGTTAACTCATATTCCACCCACCCCCTACCTTCCCCGACCGGGGCTTCCTATGCAAGGCCCCTTCTCTTCACTGCTGAGCTGCTAACTGCTCGGTAAATGCAGATGACTGCTTTAGAAGCAGACACACCAAATGAGCCCTGTCCTTCTCAAAGGAGACCCCTTGGGAAGCAATCATTTACTCCAGTGTGCCAGTGGGGCTCAAAATAGTGTAGAGACACCTCTTGGGAACTGTCTTCAGTGCCTATAATACAGTCGTGGGAACAGCTTCAGGAGTGGCATGTCTGTCTGTTGACAGTGGGTCTATGGCTAGGAAAGAAAGCCTAATCTGGTAATACAGTTCAGTGATGACATGAAACATGCCATTGAACCCAAAGCTGCTTTTCTCTGTGACCTCTACCCTAGCACATGTATTTTAGAGTCACCCCAACAGATATATATATAATTTCAGTGGTTAATACAGTAGAAGTTCCTGATCAGTGGGAAGTTTTCCTCCACAGAGAGACTCAGGGACCCAGGCTCCTTTCAGTTTGTGACTACTGTCCCCTAGGCTTTTTAATCTTTAATTTCCAGTGAATAGAAATTAAAATCAAGAATGGATAAAGCGCGCACGCACACACACACATACACACACACACACACACTCACACACTTTCTCCCTCAATACCCATTCTTCAACCTTGACCTGACTCATGCTCACATGTAGTCTTGGTCACCCTGCTCCCCATGGGTACAAAGTGCTGAAACGTCATTCGTTCTCTGTGGCAACTCTGGACTAAGGAAGAGAAGAGTTGGGATTTGGTGGACAGACAGTCATGTCTGTCACAGGCTACATCTTTGAGAAATTTCCAGAGAAGCTCTGCACTAGTACAGCCTAAGAAAGAATACCCAGTTCCAAGGGTAGTCCTTTTTTTTTTTTTTTTTTTAGATTTTATTTATTTGTTTGACACAGAGAGAGAGAGAGAGAAAATACATGGAGAGGGAGAGGGAGAAGCAGGCTCCCCACTGAGTAGGGAGACCGATGTGGGGCTTGATCCCAGGACCATGAGATCATGATCTGAGCTGAAGGCAGATGCTTAACCAACTGAGCCACCCAGGCACCTCTCAGGAGTAGTCTTTTAAAATCCTGGGATTTTGAACTATTTTTAATTATAGAATTCTGGCACATTTGCTTAAATAAACTACTTTTGTAACTTTAACATAACTTCTTTAAGATGAAGTCATATTATTTCATAATATGATAATAAAATAATTAAAATTTACTATTCATTATGTACCAAATGTTAAAAGTGTTTTATGTGCATTATCTTATTTCCTCCCTACGAACTTATATGTAGGTATTATTAAAATGCACATTTTCCTGATAAAAATAATTAAGGTTAAGAGGTAAATCAACCAAGGTCATACAACTAGAACCTAGTGTCATCTGATTTCAAAGCCAATATCCTTAACCACTCTAACACGGTAACACGTTTTGTAAATGCATAACACAAAAGACATCTTATTGTGAACTGATATAGAAATTGTATACTCATACATAGAGACTATAAAAAATTATCTCCACAGCTTCTCTCTCAGGGAGCCCATGACCTGGAACATAGAGGAGGAAGGAGTCCAGACACATGGCACCATTCTGTTTCAAGATGAACCTAAGTTTATGTCCCATTACATGTACAAGCTGTGTGTCTTTGAACAACACCTAAGCCTCTCTGAGCTCAGTTTCCTCTTCTGTCGAGTGGAGATAATACCACCTACCTACGGGGATTTCTGTGAGATGTAGACTATATTTGCAAAGCCCTTTTAGCGTGACAAAACATGGTAAGAATTCCATAAGTGCTATCATTGCCATCACCATCATCACCATGACCTTCATCACCATCATCCAGAGTGGCTGAGAAATGCAATTCTGTCTGTATCTTTCCAGATAGTGATAGCTCTGAGCTTTTAGATAACGCCCACAGAAAAAAATCCATAGTTTCTTGGGACATAGCTTCACACACACACACACACTTCCAGGAATGGATTCCTCACTTATACCAATGCAGGGTTATTTGGGGCCCCAGGAATATTTTTCTTCCCTACCCAGTCCCACTGAGTTGGGTTCATTCATTTCAAGGAGTCTCAGCGCTCTTATGATTTTCCTGCTAAGGTCTTCTAAGGGTCTCCACAATGCCTTGAGTGGGATCGGGATGGTCCTGGCTCTGATGTGCTTAGAGGCATCCTGTCCAGCTTTACCAAGGTCAACCAGTCCAGCAAGAACCCTGCTGGGAAGGGAATTCTAATAGAAGGGACCGCCAAGGGGACAGCCCCTCCCTGGACATGGACGAGGCATCAACAGGATAGAAACACAAAGGGAAGCTAGTTTTGCTTCACCCACATTGAAATCTTTCATTGGGTCTTTATTGCTGAAAGAGTAACTCAAACTAAGACCCAAAGCATGTGGGTCAAGGTGAGCCTGCCCAAAAGAGGCCTGTGGATCCACATCTCGCCACCTCCTCAGAGGGGCTCCCAGGAGCCCAGCCTAGCTACACTTGTGAGGAGCACAAAGTTGTGACCATGGAGAATGGCAGATGGCATCTCATGACAGCACCTCCTAGTCCCCGGCCCCCCAGCACTAGCCAGTTAGATTGATTTCTTTTCCACGCTTGCTTGATAAGTTCTTCAGTGAAGGTTCTGACAGGGCCAGGCCCTCAAGGGGTTGCATCAGGAAGTTGAGCTTGGCAGTGGTGAGGCTTCAGGGTGAAGCCTTGCCCCGCAGCCGTGTGACAGCAGGGGACTCTGCAGGCGGGGAGCACCCCTCCCCTGGCACTGTGGAAGGCTCTTCGTGGTAGGAGAGGAGCCAGGAGTGCAGGCTAGTCACCACATCTGCAGAATCAGCTGGCCCCTAGTGCTGTTCTCAGCTCCAGCATCTTATTCATGTATAAACAATGACTCAGACTGAGGATTGGGAAGGGCAGTTTAGGAGTCAGAAGAACAGGTGTTTGCACTTGGGAACCAGGTTGGCTATAAAAGAGGAGGAAAAGATACCAGTGGGCTTTTTCTGGCTTGTAATTTCCACCCCCACCCCCACAACAATCAGTATCACATGGCTTGGGCTGGCTTGGGCATAGCCCCAAGCAAGAGCACACAGGACTCATTTCCTCTTTTTAATCTCCTAAGCAAGGAGGTATCAGTCCCATGGCTGAAGAGCCTGGGGCTTGGGAAGAGGTGGGGCTTGGGAAGAGGAAGTGACTTGCCCAAATCCCTATGGCTAGTACGTGGCAGAAACTCTGAATGTCCGCTATGTGAGGTGACTCTGAACTGTGCGACCCAAAGTCTTCTGGGTCTAGAAGGGAAGTATCCATTTCTTTAGCTGTCTCGTGTTTCCATGTTTGTCTCATCTGGAACTAGAACATTTTTTTAAAAAATTACCTATACCTCTTAGGGCGCCAGACTGGCTTAGTGGGTTGAGCACCTTGACTCTTGGTTTCAGCTTGGGTCATGATCCCAGGATGGTGAGATCGGGCCCCACACTGGGCTCCATGCTCAGTGGGGAGTCTGCTTGGGATTCTCTCTCCCTTTCCCCCTTTGGCCCTCCCCTCCCCTTGTGCTCTCTCTCCCCCCAAAATAAATAAAACTTTTTAAAAAATTACATACAGCTCGGGCGCCTGGGTGGCTCAGTCGTTAACCATCTGCCTTCAGCTCAGGTCATGATCCCAGGGTCCAGGGATCAAGGCCCACATCAGGCTCCCTGCTCAGCAGGAAGCCTGCTTCTCTCTCTCCCACTCCCCCTGCTTGTGTTCCCTCTCTCCCTGTGTCTCTCTCTGTCAAATAAATACATAAAAAAATCTTTTAAAAATCTTTAAAAAAAAATTACATATAGGGGTGCCTGGGTGGCTCAGTGGGTTAAAGCCTCTGCTTTCAGCTCAGGTCATGATCCCAGGGTCCTGGGATTGAGCCCCACATCAGGCTCTCTGCCCAGGAGGGACCCTGCTTCCTCCTTTCTCTCTGCCTGCCTCTCTCCCTACTTGTGATCTCTCTGTCAGATAAATAAATAAAATCTTTTTTAAAAAAAATTACATATAGCTCTTTCTTTGACCAAAATTCAGATCCTTCCATGAGGTAGTAGGCCAGGTAAGGACCATGTTCTAGGCAGGGCTGCTCAAGTGTGGTCAGTGGGCACACAGGCAGCAGTGGCTTAGAAATGCAAATCCTTAAGCCTCATCTAAGACCAACTGATTCAGACTTTCTGGAGGTAGAGCCCAGGACCCGGTGTTGTAACAAGCTCCTTGGCAGATTCTGATGCATGCTAAAGTTGAGAAGCACTGTTGTACAGTTGTCTGTAACTTTTTTTCCACCGAAATCAGGATACCAGCAGGACAGGAGGAGCGCGAAGGAGGATTTGGGCATTGGTGAGGGGACAAGAGGCTTCTCTGCAGACTTCTCAGTTAGCCCTCGCCTGTTAACTCCATACGTGATAAGAACCAGTTCTTTTGTTCCATCACATATGCTCAGAGAAGCACATAGTAGGTACTCAGGATATATCTTAATAGAGTTAAATGGTATCTCACCACTTTGGACACAGCAAGAGCCATTGGCCAATATTCAGCATGGCAGGACTGGGATGGTAATGCCAAGCAGGGGTTGAGGACTTCCTGAGAGTGCTGGGTCAGCAGTGAGTTAGGGGCAGGGGGAGCCAAGCAGACAGGACCACCCACTCACAGTGGCCATTTTGCCTCCCTTTTCATGAGCTAACCAAAGGGCCACTTCCACTGGAGGCTAGTGGGAAGAGAGATGATGACAAGCAAAGTGTTCTGAGAGTTATGGAACCTCCAGAGATGTGAAGAAGAGCTGCCCCCAAAGGTGGGGAGATGTCAGGGAGATGAAGGTGGAAATTCTTCTGGAACTGGATTTCCCACAAATACAGTCCAGGGTTGGGCACCTTGGAGGTGGTTATGAAGTCATTGTTAAATGAAACAAAAAATGCCAGAGAAGGACCAATCAAAACACACTGAATTTCCCATATTGCCATGTGTTCTAATGATCTATCTTTTTCTATTGCCTCTCTGTCTCCCTTCACCAGTAGTTTTCTTTCCTCCTACTCTAATTTCAGCCTCTCTCTCCATCCGCTGCCACTTCCAACCCATCTTCCTTCTCTCCCATCTTGTCAACTTGCCTATTTTCATCCATCCCAATCAGATGAGCCCCGCCCACCTTACTCCATTTTTGTTTTGCTTTTATTCTGCCATCCAAGGAATCAATAAGTAATTTGTAGATCAAGAAGCAGAGAGAGCTAAGAGGAGTGGGTGCGAATGAGGTAGTTCGTGCTTTTCCCATTTTTGCCAAACAAGCATTATCTACAAAAACAGGTGCACCTTCCCCCCTTCAGCCATCTATCCATTAAAGTGGTTTAATTACTTCCTGAACACTAGACAGTTAGATAATTAGAATGCAGCATTCAGACCAAAAATTTAAGCCACCCTCTTCAATCAGGGTAAAATTGTCTGATCAAGAAGCTAATTAAGAATCAAGTGTAGTGGCTGTTATTGGAAAGAGTTAGTTTGGGGCTTCAAAAGATCCTGCTTCTCTTTCCCCAAGGCCCCCATCTCTTCCATTGTCACTGAGGCTTTGTTAAGCTCCTGCTACTGTGCTGACTGCCCAACCCTCAACCATTCCTGGCCTCTGTCCTCGAGGGTCTTGCAGTCTGGGAAAAGAACATTGAAGTGCTCAAACAGGCTTTTGGAAATAATGAACACAGAACACATATTCACAAGGTTGAAGGAAGTAAGTGGGGTAGGATGATGAAACGGGGCAGAGAAGATGTCTCCTTGTCCAGTATCAGACAGGCCATATCAAGGAGCCCATTGGTGGTCTTCAGATTTATGAACTCCTAGATTCATCTGTGTGGCTTTTGTTCCAGGGAGATGGTCCTTAGCCTTCATCAGATCCTCAAAGGGGCACATGACCCAAGAGATTAGGAACAACTGGGCCACAGGGAGATTGTCTCTCTAACAAACTCTGGAAAACTTGATGCCAGAGTGCAATTTCAGGAACTGTTGTCACATTAGAGGAAAGAGTGGCAGTGGGTGGCTATCTTGTCTCCTAGAATCACAGTGTGTTCAAGATTGGAGAAGCTTTGAGATGTTCCATCCCATCTCTGCTTGACATTGAGGAGGCTGGAGTGACTCATTGTTATTTGCTGTGAGTCAGCTCTTCCCCCCCCCAGAGGCCAGGCCAGCAGCCTCCCTTCCACTGACAGTTGCTACAGGGTAAATGCCCAGTCTTCTCACTCCCCAGCACAGGGCCCAGCCTCCCAGACTACCTTCATGATATAGACAATCACCCCTTTCCTTTTATGTGCTTCCCTTAACTGGCTCCATCTTCCTAGCCCTTTCTCTGGACCTCACGGTCCATCACTAGCAGCTTCTGTGAGTGTTTCTTTCATTGAAACAGCTGTCTTCTGAGGACACTGTTTCTTGCTGTCTCAAGTGGTAACTGCTTTTTCTCCCATATACTCTATTCTACGGGTCCTGGAAGTGAAGTCCACATCCTCCTTCTCCCCATTACCACTTCCATACTGCTTCTCTGCCTTTATCCTTCAGAAGCTTCAGTCCCTTTGAAGTGCATGTAACCATATTTGACGACACTTTCCCCTTCTTGATGCTATTGACTGCTGGGTGCCTACTCTTTCCTCACATTCCTGGGAGCACCTGGTTCATACACTCCCTCCCACCATTCCTGTCTGCAGCATCTCTGTGATCAGTAGCTCTCAGGAGAGGTGGTACCATCCCCTAGGGGACATTTTGGAAATCTTTGAGGTTTTTTTGTTTGTTTTCTAATGTAGTTGTGTCCCAGAATTTGTGTTGAAATTCATACTGTCTGGTTATAAATGACTTCTCTGTGTTTTTGGTTTTTTACATTATCTGTTTAGGGCATCACATTAATTTATTTTTTAAAAAATCATGGTAGCTTATTTATCTTATGAATTTCACTTCAGGATAAGAAAGGGTATATTAAATTATATTTGTTTTAAAAGGGGGGCATTTGGTCTGATAGCATTGAGGATGGTTGATGCAGATAATCTGTCCAGCTTTTTGGTTACCTCATTACGCTACAGGTCTTTTCCTCTAGCCCATCTCAGCCCCTGCTCAAGTGGACATTCCCTAGACCTCATCATCACCAAGAACCACACCATTCCCAAAGTCTGGATTTAAACACCCTACTCTCTGAGCCCCAACCCCCCAATCCCATTCCCATAGTTCATTGACTCTAGCAATTCTGTAACTTCAAAGAGACCTCTTGGCATTGACCCTATCACGTTCCATTTTTCCTTATCCCTTTTGTGTATCACTTTCCTCCTCTCCAGCCCAGACTTCATGGGCCAGTGTGACAACCACTCCCTTGCAAACATCCATAATTCTGTGTCTTCTCTTGCCTGTCTCACTTGCCTGGGAAAAGTCTATCCTGATTAAACTCAGCTTTCTCACTCCATAGGTGTACCTAGCAAGCAGTTGAAGGAATGGGGAAAAACCATACAACTCTTTTCAAATTTGTGGCCACAAACCTCAAAGGGACACTCAACACTGTTAGATAATTATTTCATATCTCCTTTGTAAATTCAGTCTTCCACTTTCTAAGATAATGATTTCCCTCTTTTCTTCTATCCATAAATCTTCAACACTTCCTCCCATATCCCTTCCATCTTAGCTGATGAAATTATAGAAGAGACAGAGGTACTTGGATGAGAACTATCTGATTTGTACATCTATCATCCTTCCTCCACCTGTGCCTACTAAGCCAGTGGCCACTCCTGATTCCACCTGAGCCACCCGCTCAACAGAATCTGAGAGTTAGCACACATTCTTTCTTGAAATGTATCCTTCTCTAGACTTCTGGGTCTACACACTTGCTGGTCTTGTGTTTATATCACTTATTGCTCCTTCAGAGCCTCTTTTGCTGGCTCTACCTCCACCAAACCTCTACACACGAGAAGGCCCAGGATTCTGCCATTGACCCTCTTCTCTTATCTGTCTACCTTCTCTCCCCAGAAGATCTGGGCCATTTCTAAGGCTTCAGAGTCTACCTCTACACTGATGACTTCTACCTCCAGGCCAGGATTCTTCCTAAACTCAGACTCATATGTCCAACTGCCCACCTGGACCTTCCAGTGAGATTTCTATCAGTCATTTTAAATCACCATAACCAAAATATAACTGCTAATCACTGTGGCAGGCTGAATAATGGCCCCCAAAGACATGCAGGTCCTAATCCCTGCAGACTGTTAATGTTACCTTATATGGCAAAAGGGACTTGCAGATGTGACTAATTTAAGAACTGTGAACTAGGGGGAGAATCCTGGATTATTTAGGTAGATTGAATGCACTCCCAAGTGTTCTTATAAGAGCAAGACAGAGAGAGACATTGACAGAAGAGTAGGAGACGTAACATTTGAACAAAGATGCGGAGCCCTATAGGTAAGAGACAGGGAATGCAGGCAACTTCCAGAAACTTAAAAGCAAGGAGATGGATCCTCTTCTCAAAGTTACCAGAAAGAACCAGTCCTCTGACACCTTCACTTTAGACTTCTGTCTCCAGCACTATAAGAGAATACATGTGTGCTGTTCTAAGTCACTAAGTATATGGTCACTTGTTACAGCAGCAACAGGAAACTAATACAGTCATGACCACTGCCATATAAATCCATCCCTCCTACCCTCCTGCCATCAACATATTAGCAAATGGCACCACCACCAAAAGCTCCTGAGTTGTCCAGATTTTTCTCTTGCCTCCTCCTTACCTGTCGGCAAACCTGTGAGCTTTACCTCTACATATGTCCTGACCACACGATTTCTCACGGAACCCTCTGCTAGAACCCTAGCCTGGGCCACCATCCCTTCCTGCTTGAATCACTGTCACTTCCTGCTCCTGTTCGTTTCCCTCATCCAGTTCCATAGGAGCCAGGATGAACTTTCTGAAGGATAAACCAGATCACATCACCCTGCCGCCCATTAAAACCCTTCAGTGGCTTCCCATTATACTTAGGATAAAGTAAAAAATCCCTTGCCATGGCCTATAAGGCCTTATCATATTGGCCTCTGCACCCCCTTCTCTCTCTTTGTACTTCCCACTCATCACTGCACCTTGGCCACACTGACCTTTCTTCTGACCCATGTGCATTCCATTCCCATTTCCTGGCCTTCACACTTGCAGTTCCTATCACTAACATGGCCCCTCTCCAGATTTTTGCATGGTTTCTTCCTTCTCATCATTTACATATCAACGTAAATATCACCTCCCCTCAAAAGGCCTTTCCTGCCACCCTCTCCTCTTGATGATAAAGCAGGACCCTCAGTGTCTGCAGCCAGTGCCTCTTTAACCCTATTTTATCTTCCCCATAGCATCTGTCAGTGTCTGAAACAGTCTCATGGGTTTGGTTATGAGTCTGCTGCATGTCTCTCCACTAGAATATAAGCTCTCGGAGGGCAGGACTCTGTCCTGCTCACTGCACCAGCCCTAGTGCTTGGCACCTACTAGACACATAATCAATCTTCATCTGCCTGGTTGTCTGCTGTGGCTTCTTTCTGGCTCTACACTGCTTCTGGCCATTATAATTGTGTCCAAGTTGTCTTTCCCAGGGATGTAGTTCAGTGCCACTGGGCTATTTGTTAAGCAGCAAAGAGTTAACTGGTGGAATTCCAGACATCAATTGGCAGATACGGAATGCCCGTGGGTACCATTCATGGTGCCTTTGAGAGTACATGGTTTATTCAACATCTGCCAAGTGCTGGGGGCCGCAGCTATGTGGTAGAGGTAGGAAAATTGTCGATGGATGACGATTTGGGGTTTTGTCAAGTCAAGAAGTGGGAGGGGTGGAGGAGAGGTAGGCAAAGGCATTGCACATAGGTACGCCACCATTTCATGAACTAGGTATGGCAGCCTTCCACCTTCTCCTTCTGCGGACTCACTGAGCCTAGAAATACAGGGATGGTAGCCCTATGGCTCAGAGCTGAAAGAGAGGCTTGAAAAGAACAAATCAAACTGGTACAAATCTAGTTTACTCCGACATCTCTCAGTTGATACACACAAGGAGACACTTTTTCCAGCAGTGACTTCCAGTCTCTTACTCAGCTTTTGCTTTCCTCTCTCCCTGGTGCCTCAGGTCTCATCGTGCATGAGGGACCCTCTGTCTACCGCATCTTTAAACGCTGGCAGGCTGTCAACCAGCAGTGGAAAGTGCTGAACTATGACAAGACGAAAGACCTGGAGGACCAAAAGTCAGGAGGCAGGACAAATCCCCGGACCTCCTCAGCCACCCAGGCCAATGCCCCCTCCTCGGAAGAGGAGGCCGGGGGCACTCCGGGCCCTGAGGAAGGCCCTGCCAGGGTGGCCAGCTACCCCTCAGGCCCTCTGTCCGATCACCACTGTGCTTATACCATCCTGCACATCTTGAGTCACTTACGACCTCATGAACAGCGGAGCCCCCAGGGCGGGAGCCGGGAGCTCGTCATGAGGGTCACGACAGTGTGAGACGAGAGACCTGGAAGCGAGGCCGTGACCATGCACAGAGATGGGAAGGCTGGGCCGGGAAGGGGCCGAGGCCTGCTGGGGCCGCAGTCTGGGGAGCAGGTGTGGGGAGGCCAGGGGGCACCCCAGGGGCTGGAACAGAGGACAGGCAGAGAGCGGTGGGCCTTGAGGAGGGCCTGCATGGCAGGGTCAGAGTGGGAGTGAGTGAGGCTGGTGGCCAGTCAGTCGAGCCTAATCTCCCAGAAGAGCAAGGAACTCCAGGACAGACTCCACAAGGAAGTGTGATCCAGCTGGAAACGAAAGGAAACACAAGGACAACAATTTCGGACGTGCCCGTGCACACAACACCTGGGCGAAGAGGGGGCTGGGGAGGGTGAAGCCGGGGAGTTGTTGGTGGTCATGCCCTTGTGGGCATGAGGGCTGGGGAGGAACAATGCAAAGGGTGCGCGAAGGAAAGGCACTGTGGCCTGCCTTGTTTCCCCCTCGAGTTTGCTTTTGTTTCCCCCCCCCGGGGCTGTGTTTGGGGCCGTGGTGGGGAGGGAGAGGGACGGGTGTGAGCTGGCAAGGATGACAGGCAGCACTGGTGGCCTCTGAGCTCATCTGGGTGGGCAGGATTCCTGACTCAGATGGCTTTAGGGACTCTGGGGCCATGTGCAGGGAGGGAGGTGCTGGAGTGAGCCCCCAGAGGGAGGGCGATTTTTGGCTTCTCCCAATTTCAGAGGGGCTCAAAGGGGGCTTAGGTTTGGAGATGGGTGTCTTTTTGTGCCCTTGTTGCTTTATTTTATGGTGGTTTGGCTCAAAGATGTTTACAAGAAACACATACACAACTAGAGAAAAGTACAGGTTTCCCGTGGGTATCTCAAGCACAGTCCTGCTTTGGCTTCCGCCTTCAAAGTTGTCAATCGAGGAGTGACTTTCCCAAGTACCCAACCCTGCCCATGGCCAGGACACGCTCAATGTCATGCCTTCTCCTGCTTTGGCGCATGCAGAGACCCAGGGCCCCCAAGGGCAGGGCACCTCCCATCCAGGATAGCTGCTACAACAGATGGGAGAAAGTTGGCTGGACATGCCCCAAGGAGTGGAGTGAAGACCAATCTAAGTATTCCTTGTAACTCGGGACCCTCCCCGGAGGGCGGTCATCCCTCAGTGCTACAAACTCCCTGGTCCCTCCCATGTAGCTAGGCAGGGTGCAGGGACCCTAGCAAGGAGCACTGCCCTTGAGCCCACCTGCCAGTTCCTGGGACCTTGCCAGGAAGGCCATGGGGGGCGGTCACCTGCAGAGTTTCTCATTGTCAATGCACAATGGCCGCGCCATCCATGGGTATTGAAGGGACACTGTCAAGTACTTTTTTAAACTAGTTTTTAGGGTTTTTTAAAACTCTCTGTTGTTTGTATTATTCTCTTAAGAGCTTGAAAATAAAATTTCTTTCCCTATCATTAGTGTCCTTTTCCATGTGGGAGTTTTTCCTTCCTTCTTGATTCCCCTCTTTTCTTTATCGGCTCCACACCTGGTGTCTTCTTCCTTGCAAGAAATCATTTCTCTCTGAGGGTCCAGAGGGGGCAGGTGTGGGGGTGTATGTGAATCAGTGACTCTGACCTCTCACTGTCTTCCCAGCACATGGATTCCTTCAAGTCAAAAAAGAGGACCAACTCCCAAACTCTCTTTAAGTTTCTGCCTAGGAGTCCTAAAAGCAGAAACCATTAGTGCTTGAGGAAATCTGAAGAGACTTTTTACCCCATCGAGTCATTTCAGAGAAGCTGAGAGAACCACGGGAGAGAGGTGTGTTAGGCCTCATTTCCCCTGACAGTCTTCCACTGAATATCAGAAAAAAAGCTTCCAGTGCACAGCTCTGACACAGGGCAGGCACCAGGCAGCAGACCCTTCCTCCCTTCAACTTGCCTGAGCCCTCCGCCTCAGGCCAGCAGTCGGTCAAGCCAAGTCCTCAGTGGGATGTGAGCTAGGAAGGTTCTTCCTCTAATGAAGCTCACAAGCCAGCAGGTCAGAAAAGAAATAATAATTGGCACGAGACCAAAGAACACATGCAAGGAAAACATAAAAGTGAGAGAAAACCATCAAAATGGTACAAGTAACTTTTGTAGTGTATGTCTACTTCTCCCTGTGTTCTAGGAATGGACCATCCAGTTTAATTCAATAGTTGTGGAAAATATCAATGTGTTGGATAAACCATCTATTTCTAAAAAATATCAGGATGCAACAAAATATGCTTGTCACTATAGTGACCATCACGTCATCTTTTTTTTGGTAATTCACAGGACACCTCAGAAACTTATGGCCATCTGGGGACATCCAGAATATGCTATTCTGAACAAGAGGTGACTAATAGCATTCTGGAATTTGTTGGGTCTTGTTTACTGTCGGCACCTACAGTAGTACCTGGCACACAGTAGGTGCTTAACAAATACTCTGAATGAGGGGCACCTGGGTGGCTCAGTCAGGCATGATCGCAGGCATGATTTCAGGGTCATGAGATTGAGCCCCACGATGGGCTCCACAGTCAGCAGGGAGTCTGCTTGAGATTCTGTCTGTCTCCTTCTCCCTTTGTCCATCCCACCACTCTCTCTCAAATAAATAAATCTTTTAAAAAATTTTTTAAATATTCTGAATGAGTAAAACTCCTGGAACAACACAGTCGTACCTTTAGCATGGTGGAAATACACCGCCTCCTTTGTTAACTCACACTCTGGCTCTCCATATCAATCAGAGTAGAAAAGAAATGTCAGCTTTTGACTTCTCTACCCAATAGTCTGGTAAATTCCCTGTGCCTTGGGAAATGGAACTTATGGGTACAAAGATGAATGGACTGGGTTTTTATATTTTATATGCACCCCTGAGGAGCAAGTAGAAGAGCCCTCTGACAACCAGAGACCATTGCCCCCTGCCAAATGTCCAAATCACCCTTCATGCCATCAGACAAATGTCTAGACTTCAGAGAACTCACTGCGTGTCATCTGCAAGTATGGCCCCAGGCATGGGATAAGATACTAGCTAATACCTAATGCTCTCAGTATGTGCCAGGCATTAAATTAACTATGATATATGTATTGACACACTTTGCACGCCAGCGACTGATGAAGCAGATACCATTATTACCTTCATTTTATAGATGCAGATGCTGAGGCAAAAAGGTGAAGGAACTGGCCATAATCAGACAGAATTCAATCCCAGGCAATCCACTCCACTCCACTCCTCACCCCTGCAGGACAACAGACACTAATTTAAGGGAAAACTGGATCGGCCCAATGTAGGGAGGTCGTCATGGTGGAGGTCTACTGAAAAATTTTGGAAGTTGGGGAAACTGGGGATAAATAATTATAAACTATTTCTGTCTCCTACCAAAAAACCCCAAAACCAACAAATCAAGCAACCAAAACCCCATAAACTTGAGTGTAATCAAAAATCAATTTTTGATGCTGTCCAATCATATTGTAGTTGAATAGATATCTATGTAATGGAGAGTTGGCTTTATCTGGGCACTGAGGAATTCTGAAAAGACAATGGACACAGTTCAACCACATTTTTATGGACAAAGGGCCATAAAAAAAATCACAAAGTACTCTCCTTCTAGGAAAAAAAAAGTTAAAAAGTATCCTATTTGAAAATTAGATTTTTGGTCCTGGTTCCAGGTGAGTGGTACAGAGTGGATAGACTGGGGGCTCTAAGCATAGCCACAAAATTTTGAAGAGCCCCAGTCAAATCTATCACCAGCTTACAACACACACACACACATACACACACACACACAAATCATAGAATTTTTTAGTCTACGAGATAATCTGCTGCTAATTTTGTTGTTCTGCCCACTGGATCCAAGGACTCCTAGCAAAGAGTAGGGGCTTGCTTTGCCTATAACAATAACCAATTCCTAAGAGTAATGATGTGCTTTTATAAGCAGAATTCATTATACTGTGGAGGTGAGGAAGCTAGGAAGCAGGGGAAAAACACATCTTGCATTATTCCTCCTCACCTTTTCTCAATTACCCTGTTCCCTAGTAATAAGCAATCAAGAGTGATTTTCACCTGTAAGGGGCTGAAGCTATAGCGGTGATATAATGGTGAACCTTCCCCCTCACACGTCTCCACCCACCTTTATCGGCAGAATGACAAGTGGGAACTGGGAAGTTCTTGGGGAGCCATGGACAACTGGATGACCCTCCAAGATAACTCAAAGCAATCTGAGTCCAGGGTCTGGGCTGTGTTGGGTTGGTGACCAGCTGTGTTGCTAAGAACCCACCTGTGGCACCATACGGAGCCACAAGTCCTTCTTCCTTCTGCCTCTTCCCGCTCAGTGGCATCTCCTCTCCACTCTTCACCCAGCCCACCATGGAAATGAGAACCCATGGGGCGAAGGTTTTCCTCCTGCCCAAGCTCCAACCCGATGAGAACCACAGCCCTCATTACCCTGTCGGCCTCTGGTTGCCCGGCTGAGTCTCTTCTCTTTAAACAGGTAATGCATAACCAGGTACCAAATACCTTACCATCACACTCAGTTTTGATCCAAAGCCTCAATAAACAATCAGGGAAGAAGAGGAGCCATGGTCAGGGGGATTCCAGGAAGAAAAGGAAGTGGGCTTACCCTGTGCCTGTGCCCTCTTTGTCAGAGAGGGAAGAGTCCTGAGAACAGAGCAGCCTCCACGCCCCCGGTGCTGGTCCCAGGCTGGTCCTCGGCATGCTTGCAAGGCCCGGCTAGCAAGGAAGTGCATGGCACCTTGAACCGTCGGCAGCACGGCTCAGAGCACCGTCAGAGCATCCGCAGTCCTGGGGGTCCTCCGACCGAGGGGCAGTCCTCTGCTTCTGGGACTGTTAATTAAGCGGAGACTTGGATTCTGCTTCTGAGGATACTGCCCTTTCCCCTAGTCATGTAGGGGTAGTAATAAAAAGAGCAAAATGAGTATCGCTTGCCCTATGTCAAGACTTATCATGAACTTTTTACTTATGTTAACTCATTGAGTTCCCCCAAACCACCCAGCAAGTTGAGAACTACAATTACGCCCATTTTTCAGATGAGAAAACTGAGGACCAGAGACGTTCAGTGCCAGGCTGGGGTCGTGTAGCCATACATAGCTGTGCTGGGATTTATACCTTAGGGGGACTGGTGCCGTGTGCTGGGCTGTTAAACGCTACATTATACTGCCTTTCAGGAAAATGGGAACGCATATAAAAGGTTTATCCTGATTTGAGGGGCATGGGAGGGGAATGAATGAGCCCTATGTCAGCTGGGTGTAACCCAGATACCATCTGCATCACCTGCCTCTCAAAGTCAGCAAACGTCAGCAGGATTCTTAGTAATTTAGATCTTCATATTTCTTCTGTTGCTTCCTACTCCCATTTCCAGAATCTCCTGAATTCAGGGTTTCTGTCCCATTTTACAGTGATTCCTTCCCTGTAACTCTAGGTTAAACTCCACCCTAATGGCGGACAGGATCTCCCCTCTTTGGACCCAAAATACTACCACTTACCGTTCTGTATATGATAGCTTTACTGGGAATTTGAAGGTAATTGAAGAGTATTCATATAAAAACCAGTAGTGAGTAACAGTTATGTGGAAGGTTCCCCTGAGGTGGACATCTCCAATGCCGATCAGATACGGCTATCTTCAAGGGTCTCACGGCCTAGTTACTAGACACTAATAAGAGGCTCCACATTTCACATCAAGAAAGCTTTGTTCATGAAAGAGCCTGAAGAACTCACTCTTACTAACTGTAAATGAGTAAATTAACAATATTGCCTCTCCTGGGGAATTATCACTTTTAGGAGGATATCTTTTTTTTTTTTTTAAGATTTTATTTATTTATTTGACAGACAGAGACCACAAGTAGGCAGAGAGGCAGGCAGAGAGAGAGGGGGAAGCAGGCTTTCCACTGAGCAGAGAGCCTGACGGGGGGCTCGATCCCAGGACCCTGGGATTATGACCTGAGCAGAAGGCAGAGGCTTAACCCACTGAGCCATCCAGGTGCCCCAGGAAGAGATCATTTTTAAGGAAAAACTCTGTAAGTGGTGGTATTTCAATCCCCATTGAGCACGTAGAGGGTTGTGCTGTGTTCTTTAGGCCAGGTCGATCACAGCCATGTACATGAATTTGGCCCAAAGGCACACATGCAGAAGGACAAAAACACAGGAAGTCTATGACAAAGGCATTCTCTTGAAAGTGACCCCAATTCGAGGCCTGTTGATGGAGCTGCTCTTCAGATGTCCTCAGGAAGATGGACGGACCCCCTGTAACAGGGGGAGACTAGCAGAAGAGGAAGATTTCTCTCAAGCCCCCTGAGCTCTGGAATGTCACTTGGTTTGAACAGCCTTTGTGCTGAGGCTGGATTTGGGTTATTACTACTCTGTCCCAGCCAGTGGCCATTCCAAGGGATAACTAGTTGAGAGGGGGACCCTCTATACCTTCCAAGACAGGCTATTATATCTTTTCAAAAAATAGATGGAGAGGGCACCTGGCTGGCTCAGCTAGTTAAGCATCCGACTCTTGATTTAGGCTCAGGTCATGATCTCAGTGTCATGAGATCGAGTCCTGCATCAGGCTCCATGCTCAGTGGGGACCCTGTTTGAGATTCTTTCTCCCCCTCTCCCTTTACCCCTCTCCCAACTCTCTGAATATGTACATACATATATACATACATACAATCTTTAAAAAAAAAAAAAAGAGAGAGATGCAGAAATTCTATAGTTGCCACATCCCTGAACATGCTGAGAGCCTACACCTGGTGAATCGTGGTGACATTATTGTAAGACCTAGCCCCCTTCAAAGCCTCAGGGCTGAAGTATTATCTCATGTTATCCATCAGTCCTCAAGTCATTTTGGTGGACACATGCTGCTTTTGTCCATCCAGTGCACAGAAATCCTCTTTCCCCCATAATGTGTGGTTTTGGTAGGGCTGAATCCCTAAACCCACTCCAGCCATAGCAACGGGACTGTGACTCTGGCTTAGATGACCAAAGTATCTTATTTCTTGGTCCGTAGGAATTGGTTCAGAAATGCGCACGTGCCCAAAGCCAACCCAAGTCTTCCAAGGGATTGTTCCATCAAAGCTGGTAGGAGACACTGTTTCTCTCCACGGTGGTTGTTAGGAACCTGGGAGTCTGGGAAAATGAAAGACCCCACTTTCTGCTGCAGGGGAAGCACCTGTCTTCAGAGCAAGGTCAAGCAGGGATGTGCAACACCAAGGGCAGGAGAGACTCTTCAGTCTGTGACTGAGCCTGTCCCTTCACTGGATTTCCCGGGACATTTGCTGATTAATTGAATTTTTGTTTATATTAGTCTAAGCTATGTTTATGTAATTTGCAACTAAAAAAAAATTGATGAATACAAAGATTTCCATACATCCCAAAACAAAGCTTTGGCTTAAATCCATGGCACATTGGTTGAGGGGCCAAAGGAACCAGAGTGGGTTGCTTCTCTCTCCTATTGATTAGGGCCCCAAATTTGCATTATGACAGTGTTCGCAATTATTCTCCCCTAATCTTTAGGAATCTGCTCAGGGGTATCCAATGATTAAGTAAGAAGATAATATGCATGCAGAGAGGGTTCTTTTAAACAGCATCTTTTAAAATTTTTGTTAAGATTGCTTGAGGGGGGGGGGGACACAGTGAAAGGACCTAAAGAGAAAAACAAGCCGGCCTTAATCAGAACTCTGACTTAAGGGCTTAGGAATGGGAAAGACCCAGGTATGAGGCTATAGGACCGAGCCAGGGTGCCAGGATACATAGCAGGAGCTGGGAGGCAACCCTGAGAGCAAATCTTGACCCACTGGTCAATGCCAAAGGGGCTTCCATTATCCTTGGCATTGACTATATATGTAGTACGGCCCCCCACGTGTGCCTCTACGTGTGTTGTTAGTGCTATTGTTCTTACTGGATTAAGAACACCTGGTTCTGCACTTCATGAGTGGGGACCTACAGAAGCAGCCAGAATGAGACCATAATCCCTTGCCTTGTGGGCAAGTAACTTATTTTTTCCAGTCTCTGGTTCCTTACTAAAATAGAGATAATTTGTCTCTCAGGATCTTTGTAATATTGAAGATAATGCATATAAAATTGGCAGTGAATAAGTTATTGCTATCATCATTTTATTGTTCAACAGCATTTTAGGAAAGTTATAGCATTACCATAATGTATAAAAAGCACGGCTAAATCCAAGCAAATATGGGTACCCATCACCAACACACAGTGTCTTCATTTCAGTTTTCATTCAACTACAAGTAACAGATACCCAACTGGCAGGATCTTAAACAATTAAAGGTGTTTTGGTTTTGGTTTTTGGGTTTTTTTTCTGTAATAAGGTATCTAGAGTAGGTGGTTGCTGGCATTGTTCCAACTGCTCAGTGATGACACAAGTGACCCAGACTCGCTCTTTCTGCTCTGGCATCATTACCATGCTTCTTGGTCCCCTGTGGGTGTAACCTCACCATCTCAAGTGGGCAGCTGTAGCTCAATGCAAGAGAGAAAGGACAAGGGCAGCCCTGGGCACATCTTTCCTTCCCATCAGGAGAGCAAAAGCTTTCCCAGAACCACGCTTCTACTTCTGGATGCTTTTGTGTTGGCGTGTGCATGCAGGCATGTGTGTGTGTGTGTGTGTGTGTGTGTGTGTGTGTGTGTGTGCACGTGTGTGCGTGTGTACTGGCCAGAAAAGTATCGCAGAGTTCCTCTTAGCTATAAGAGAAGCTGGGAAAGTGATCACTTGTCTTTTTCAGCTCCTGCTGTGGGTTGCACCAAGGGAAAAGCGGAGGAGGATGGGTGGTGGGAAGCTGGCCAGCGCATCTGCCCCACCCGGTGGGTAAGCAGATGAATTAGTGCGCTGCTTTGGAGGGCCATTTGGTAGTATTCTATTGAATTTAAAATGCACATACCCTTCAAACCCAGGGATTCTATTTCTTTGGAATTCTCCTGGAGAGAGAGTAGCAGATGTTGCCTTCTCAAGTAGCTTGGGAAATGAGGATCAGAGCGGTATCATTGTAATCATGAAACAAATTGGGGGGGGGGGGAAACTAAGTGTGTATCAACACGGGAGTGATGAAGTGTGAGATACTGAAACCATGGGATGCCATCCACTATCGGAGAAAATGTCATAGACCTTGAAGGACTGACAGGGACAGAGCTCAAAGTCACGCCCTCAACCAGAAAATATAATCCGCAAAATGACAGGCACAATGATCACATATGTATAGAAGAACCAAAAAAGAACCCTACCCTTGTTTCAATTTTTAAAATGCTGTGTTCCAGAGAAATGTGGAAGAGATACTACCAAGCTGATCAGAGTCCTTTATTTCTGGGAGAGGATGAGGTTGGGAATGTGGAGATCACACTTTCCCTCTGTTTGTGTTATTTGCATTTAATAATAGGGATGGCTTCATGTAGTATTTGTGTCATTTTTTTTTAAAGATTTTATTTATTTGACAGAGAGAGATCACAAGTGAACAGAGAGGCAGGCAGAGAGAGAGAGAGAGAGAGAGAGGAGGAGGAGGAAGCAGGCTCCCTGCAGAGCAGAGAGCCCGATGTGGGACTCGATCCCAGGACCCTGGGAT
>NC_081559.1:26139881-26148087 GCF_022355385.1 Mustela nigripes | reverse complement strand
GAGGAGGAGGAAGCAGGCTCCCTGCAGAGCAGAGAGCCCGATGTGGGACTCGATCCCAGGACCCTGAGATCATGACCCGAGCCGAAGGCAGAGGCTCAACCCACTGAGCCACCCAGGTGCCCTGTTTGTGTCATTTTTAAAATTATGGTACATATTTCACAGAGCGAAATTTTGTCAAGCAACCACTGAAAAAAAAGATTAGAAACCTTCTAGAAAACAGGTGCCTTGTCGTTGGAGGAAATCCTGGCCCATCCTTCCTGAGAACCTCGCTTTGGAGGAAGAGCTGCTTTGCAGGCGGTGGGGGGAGACGCAAGGCAAAGGATCCCAAGGGGCTTCCAAGTTTCTGTGCCTCTGTCGTTCTCCAATAAGGAAATCTGAGCACAAGGAAATTTGCCATTGAGAGTTCTTTGCTGATCCAGTGGAGGGCAAGGATGGGGAGAAGGATCTCAAGTTGGATTCAAGAGTGGCCTCCCCTACCTTCACTTTGGCGATGGGCCTCCAGACCAGATGTTTTCTGGAGAAGCCTCTGCAGCAACTGGAGATGGGGAGTTTTTGCTGCCAGAAAACATTCGAGAGAAGATCCTGCCTGGCTGAGAGCACAGAAGACATCTGACGAGGTGGCTGTGAGAGTGGCCCAGCCCTGCCTCAACAGAGCTGTAGGCAAAGCCGGCCAGCAGGACCAGCAGCCTCCAGGAGGCTGCTAGTGGGTTCTTTTCCCCTCTCCCATGCTTCTCTCTCTTCCCGCCTTCCAAATCCTCGCCAGGCAAGAGTTTTCAAGAAGCAGCCAGACTATGCCTTCTAATAACAGATGACGGTGGACAGAGCAGACGATACCAGTACCCCGCCTCCCCAGGCCCAGAGCAGGCTCCAGCCCTCGGGAGCCGTGGGGCTCCGTTTGCAGGAGCCAGTCAGTCCTCTGTCCCGGAGACGGGTCAGCTGGGCACAGCCCCTGAATGCTGCCCCGTGTCCGGCTTCCCAGGCGCCAGTCCTGGCCTCAGAGCCTGCCGGGTGTGACACAGGAAAGTCACTCAAGGAGACTGACGATGTGGAGAAGCCGGGGAGGGCTGCTTTCCGGGCTCAGAGGCAGACGGAGAACTAGGGACTCAGGCCGAGAAAACCAACAAACATCCAACAAAGAGTTCTCCAGCAGCAACGCCGAGAAGGGAAGGCACAGTGGGTGTTTCAACATTTTCATAATAAAATTGGGAAATTTTCACGATAAAACGAACAAAATAGCCCCCCATCACAGCACACGGGTGTGTCCGTGTGCGTGCCGTTTCTCTGGCCTGGAAGGCCCTTCCCCTCATACTCTTCGTGCATAAACCCCGCAGGTGACACGTGGCCCCCTTGGAATGCTACTTTCTCTAGGAAGCCTTCCCGGCTGCCTCCTCCTTCTGCCCCCACCCGGAAGAATCAATCACGGGTTTCCCTGGGTTCTTATCTCATTTTGCTCACATCATTGTGATAGCAGCGATTCCGTTCTCATTTATAAAACAGTGATCTGCATGCTGATCCCATCAACCACCCTGAGAGCGCCTTTGAAGTCGGGACCGAGATTCATTCATCTCTCTACCTTACACGTGGTCTAGGACCACGGGAACTGATCACTGAATAAAGAGCTCAATCATTCATTCCTTTTATAAATCTCTATGGGGAATCGGAATATAATGGGCACTGTGCTGGGTGGTAATATTAACAAGATAAATACGACGGTGAACTCGTTGGCCTCTTAGGGTCTACAGCCTGGGAGGAGAAGGCAGCCATACAAACGGATCATTCTAGGGAAGGGCAGTTGGTGCAATCATGCAGAGTATGCACAAGGTGGGAGGGGCTGTAAAGGAGAGAAGCTTCAGTTCTACCCCAGCGAGCTTAGGGTAAGTCTGCAAGACAGAGGGGCTACTAATTTAGTACTTTAGTTCAGGTCGGTGCAAAGAGAACATTAGAGTCACGGATTCGCTGGTGCGGGGAGCAGAGGGCGTAAGGAAGAGCCCTCAGACCACAGGGCAGGCCTGACACCTGTGAGAAAGAGGAAGGGGTAGAAAGAGCTTCAGACATCAGGTTAGTTTCAAGGATGGTGTGGCCAGACCAACGAGGAGTCCCTGAGCCAAAAGCTCCTTGCTGGAGGACTTTCACATCCCATTGGACGGGGCTGCCTTCATGACCCACTGTGCCCCGCTGTTGGCCGGGAGCAGCCCACAGGACTCACGGCCTTGGCACGTGGCGGCCACTGCTGAGGGCCACAGGAGAGATGACTGACACATCTGTGTATGTAAGCATCAGCAGGCCTACAGGTGAGGGTATGTGGGAGAAGACAGAAGGCAAAAAATGCTCCAGGATGATGCTGCCGCATAAGCAAAGACCCCAAAGCATGGAACGGGGTGGCTCATTCGTGGCCTGTAGGAGTTGGGCATGAACGCGGTGTCGGCTAGGAGCGCTAGGAGCGTGGGGAGGGATGAGGAAGTGAGAGACGAGGCAGGCTGGGTGGCAGCGGCTCCAGCTTGGAGGGGGCTGGTGAGGAGTCATTGAAGATCGGGGGTCTTGGAGCAGATCAGGGCTTGGAAGGAGGCCCTGGCCACCACGTGGAAGAGAGTTCAGAGGAGGCAGCCTGGAGAGGAGGCGCTGGCACACGTTTGGGAGTGACGTACTAAGGAGGTAGACGGGGAGAAGGAGAGGGAGAGAGGGATGCATAAGTGGCGGGATGGAAGAGCGAATGCAGGCGGTCAGGTGCAAGCCAGTGGACCGCAAGCCGGTGGTGCCTGTCCCTCGGAGACTCCGCTGTCTTCAAGTCCCTGCCCCCGGCTCCGAGGCGAGATGGAGACGAAGCTGCTACTCGGACTCCTTGCCACCCAACAGTTCCCATTAGGTGAAAATATGCCCTGATGTATTACCAAGGAGGAAAAAAACCTCTCCCCAACATCTTGCTCTGCAGAAACGCAGGAACACTTGGCCCCCAACGCCCTCCACTCTAAGCAGGCATGAACACGACTCCACTCCCAGTCCGAGCACGAATCCCCAGGAGGCGAGGCCCCCTTTCTCGCTCCATTCATTTTCAGGGCCAGATGGTGTTTGCCTCATTGACTTTCACTGCTGATGTCGCCTTGTTTGCTGTTTTCACAGGTTGCCACGTTTCGTTTATTGCAATCCATTCTTCCACTTGCCCCACTTTGGCTCCCTGTGTCACGTTCATCACGACCGCAGGGAGACAAGAGGGGCTCCCAGCAGGCAGACACCTCCAGGGAGCAGACCGGATCTAGTTTCCGCAGCTCAGCGCCCAGCCCCCACTCCACCCGAACCCACCTTCCCGCTCTGGAAAACACGGTGGTGGGAGCCCTGACACCGGTAAATGCAGGTTTTTGTTTTTGTTTGTTGATGGGTTTTGTTCTTTTTCTTAAACACCGCTGATGAAGTAAGATGGCCAGGCCACCAGTAACAGCCATGATCAAAAGGATGATTTCTGGTCCAATCTCCTTCCTCTGGCCAAGCTCTCTATTACCATCTTGTATAAAACAGAGTCTAAAAAGCAACGTCAAGGATGTTCCCCACCCAGGTGCTCCGTTTGGTGTGCCGCAAGGACAGTCAGCTTATCCACCGGCTCACTGGGACCCCAGGCCTCAAGCGCCTACCCCGAAATCCAGAGGCTCCATCCTCTTTCTGGTCAAACAACCAACAAACATCCAACAAACAAAGAGTTCTCCAGCAGCAACAACACCGAGAAGGGAAGGCGCAAGCAAGGCATGTTCTACCTTCTGCTAGAAGCCATGTTTCCAGCAGTCCTGTTACATCTACCCTCTGTCCACTTGCGCCTCGTTGTTACCTTGACTTGGTCTGAGTTCTCTTGACTATTAGGTGTTTCTGTTCCACCTTTTCCACCACCTCAGATCCTCAAGAGTGGGAACGGAGGCTCTTTCCTCCTTTTGTGTCTCCAAGTGTCTGGGGAATGGCGCATCGCCAGTATGCGATCGCAGGTGACTTGCAAGGCTTAGCTTCTATTTCTCCTCTAGGTCTGCTCTGAGTTCTCAGGCCAGCCTCTGACCCTGTCCCTCCATGGAAAGACCAGCTTCTACTTGCCCACATGCCTTCTCAGGGCTGGGCTTCAATGTGTGTGACCTGTGAAGTGTTCGCAGATCTTAAGAAGAAATAGGACAGTTGGACACCTGGGTGGCTCAGCTGGCTGGGCGACTGCCTTCAGCTCAGTTCATGATCCTGGAGTCCCCAGATCGAGTCCTGCACGGGGCTCCCTGCTCAGCAGGGAATCTGTTTCTCCCTCTCCTCCCTGCTTGGGCACTCTCTCTCTCTCTCTCTCTCAGAGAAATATATAAAATTTAAAAGTGTTAAAAAAAAAAAGAAAGAAAGAAAGAAAGAAGAAAGAAATAGGACAGAGAGACTCATGGTCATTTTCAGAAAGTGACCAACACTGTCTTCCATTTTTTTTCCATTTTCAGCATCCTTGTACACCCTGGTCCTTCTTACTTGGCTCTGCCACTTGCCTTTCTCAGCCCTCCTCCATGCAAGTCTTCGTGACATTATGTAGCTATCTCACTTGACTTTAATTGACTCTAAGTGTATTGCTCAAAATCTCTTACTGAAGAACCCATGGCCCCCTGGGCCCTGAGACTGCGCTTCGGTGGCAGTGGCGGTGGTATGTGTGCGTATGTTAGTGGAACTCAGAGAAAGAAACAATCCAGCAAATGCCAACTGGCAGCCTCTCTGGATCAATAATATTAACGATTTCAGAGACTTCCAGAGAGCGATTGCCAGCTCTTTTGGCTTTTTTCAATACCATTATCACTGTTACAAGGACACCCTAAGGCCCTTTTACTTGAAGTCATGACAAAATGCCCCGAGTGAGAGTGCTGTCGAGTTCTGTCTGTAGGGGCTACAACCTCAACGTTTCTTAGGGGGTGAGTGGTGGAGGCCAGGCTTGACCTTAATCTGGGGTCAAGGTTTCAGAGGGAGGGATGACACCATCTTCTGAGAGCTCACTGCTTGGCTAGAACCCATGTGACCACTTGCTCTGCCTCACCCTGAGAATCTCCTCTTGCCTTTATGAACATGTGCTTAAAGAGACCTGGGGGCTCCCTGGCAAAATGAGGTGGTGTTTAAGTGCCCAGTCTCTGGCCCAGACATTCTGGTTCCACACTCTGCTCTGCCGTTTATTGGCTGTGTGCTCCTCTCAAGGCCCTCCATGCCTTGGGGCCTTGTCCCCTGTTCCATGGGGTGTGGCCATGGGAGGGCCTAATAATGAATGACAGCTGAGAATCTGGGCTGGTCCTTCACTGTGGGAGCAGGGGAGCCTGAGGCAGGGCATATGACCCAAGTGAGAAGACGAAGGCCTGAGAAATCTATGGAAGTCATTTATTCTTTCACCCTACGGGCACACGTTTCTTGAGGGCCTGCTCAAGGGCCCTACGGTTCTGACTCCAGGTTCCAGACCAGTGCTACCCAATAGACATTTCATGTGAGCGACATACGAGCTTCAAACTTTCTAGTAGCCACATGAGAAAAGTAAAAGGAAACAGGAGAGATTAATTTTGATGATCTATTTTAGTCGACCCACGATACCCAAGGAATCAAGTCAACATGTAATCAATACATAGAGTCCGACCAAGGTACCCTATGTTCTCATTTTCATCCTGACACTTGGAAATCCCACGTGTCCTACTCTTACGGCATGTCTCAGACGATGGCGACACAGGCTTTGACATCTGAAGACCTGCACTTGGACACGGCGACGGCTAACATTCATTGAGTTCTCATTAGGCGAGAGACATTGGGCTAAGCACTTCCCATACATTAAATCATGGCCTCCCACAACACAGCTAACAGGTATTGCTTCCCTGAGAATGACAAAAAATGGAGGCTCAGAAACTCGAAGTTGCTCCAAACCATATGGCTCCTGAGCGCTGAGCCAGGGAACCCGGTCCGTCTGACGCCATGTACTTGGGCATGAATTTACCATCCCATTTACTGTGTCCCTTTGGGCCAGTTAGCGCATGTGAATCTGTTAACAGCACGCAGCTGCTTCTAGCTCGCAGGGCCATGGTGAGGGATGAAGGAGGACTGTTGAAGGGGGCATGAGTCACTTCATCTCCCTCACTTGGGACAGCCAGAATAGTCAAAGCCCTTCGGGTCCTCCAATTTATATGAAAACTACCCATACACTAATAGGCAGAAATTCCGTGTCAGCCTTTTTGGGGCCTCTTGGTCCCCTTGGTCATGGAGTTCTAAAGGACATCACCCTGGCCCCATGGCCACCTGCCGCTGTCCCCGTGTGTCCTGCGGGGCTGTGGAGTGCTGGGCTTCCCCCAGTGCTCGGCTCACCCTGAAGTCGACCCGAGCTAACGCCACAGGACACCACCCTCCACGGTGGGCTTTTCAAGCCACAGCTCAGGGGCAGCATGTGAACTTAAAATTTCAAACTTCGGAGCCCACATTAAAAAATCACATTAAAAATCTTTCCATGTAAAAATTTAGATTTATAGTTTCTCTCAAAAAAAAAAAAGAAAAAATGAGGACACTAAGTCTCTAGTCCCACAAGACTACCACTGAGTAGCAGCTGTCCCTTTCAGAGGGGGCATGTGTCACCACAGGCCACCGTCCTCACCACTCCCTACTGATTCCTGGCACCAAAGAAGATGAGACTTTTCATTTATCATCACACGTTCGCCATCACTTTAGCTGTGGAGACCCAGCTGTCCGTGCCCGGGTCTCTGCAAGCTGCGAGGCCCCTAAGGCCGGCGGTTCTACCCTTCCCCCGCGTCCCCGGCACACTGGCACCTTGCTACACCTGCCTGGTCCCCGGGCCTTCAGCTGCACACACAGCCCCTCTCCTCCCCCTGCGCTGTGCCAGGGATTCAGCCATGCATCCCTGCAGAACCTGCAAAATCGCAGCTTCCTTCTGAAGAGCCTTTAAAACACTGAGCACTTGGTCTGTTCTCCAATGATACCATGAGTATGTGAACACGTCTCTACGGGGGCTGACTGGAAAAACCCCGGTGGTCCACCTCTCCTCTGCGGGGAGTGGGGGGAGCAACCACGGTGCCTCACGGAGTTGTCCTCCGAAGGAGACCACGCAGGGAACGTGCGAAGAGCACGTATTCGGAAGCCAGGCCACCCAAACCTGAACTTGACTCCCAGCCCTCCCTACGTGTGTGAACTTGGGACAGTGACTGGGTGCCTGTGGACCTCGCACCTCCCATAGGGGACTGCTGAGGTAGAAGGTGCTTGCATCGGTCCGTCCGTGGAAGGCAGCACCCTCGTTCTCACAACAATGCAGATCAGGCGACCTGCTGTGCTATTGCAAGTGCCTGGCACATGGGAGGCATAGACAAATTGCTCCTGTCTTCTCTCCTAGTACCATCGCCACTGAATGCCAACTCCAGGAAAGGCTTCTTTTAGAGAGTTTTATCTCAGAGCAGGGAGGAAAGCCACTTCATTGCTTTCTTACACTAGGAAATATTCATGACAGTCAGCAAGGAGACAGGCTCAACCGAAAGTCCCCGTGTCCTCTGTGTGGGCCCAGCAACACAGGAGAGGTGGACCGCAGGGTACGGACACTCGGACTCTTTGCGCAAAGAGAGGCCCAGGCCTACCTCCACGTGCGAACACACACAAGGTGGCAGCCCGGCTTGGTGCCCAGAGACACCCACCGAGTTCAGGCTACCGCAGGCGAGGGGGAGCTGGGCAAAGGGGCTCTCCCCTGCACATTCTAGAGGGAGACTAGAGGGATTCCTCCCTGCAGACAGAACACAGGTGCCAACACGAACGGCAGGCTAAGCACAGTAAGGGACCAAGGTCAGGGGCACCCAGGTGAGCAGGTTGCAAAGGGGATTCAGGAAGCCTGGAGGTCTGGGTCTGAGGTGTCCCAGTGCCGCCGACTAGGAGAATGACTTTAGTTAGATGAACCCTCCGCTCTGCTCTGCCTCCTCAGCCATGAGGGAATGGAGTAGGCTTCCTCTACTGTCCCTCTGGCTGTGACACTCTGTGCTCGTTCCCTGGTCTTCCATACTCGAGTGGCCATGTTTGCTGTGTGTTCTGTCTGCCTCAGTCCTGGCAGAGGCATGGAGTCATCTCCCCAAGCAAGAATTAGGTCTGTAAGGTCAGGGGCTCCTTCGAATCGCAGACCCAAAATGGGCTCAGTAGAAGCTCCCCCCCCCCCCCCCCCCCGCGTGGCAGCTGGGCACTCCACTCTTCTTATTTATTCATT
>NC_081559.1:26073257-26139781 GCF_022355385.1 Mustela nigripes | reverse complement strand
CCCCCCCCCCCCCATTTCCTCAATAACAGCACATACTCGTCACACGTAACATGGAATGGACACTAGGGAGAATGTGTAAGACAACCCGGGACATAAAATCCAGCAACTCGTCCACAGGACACGACCCCGGAGCTCTGCGAACTGGCATGGCATGTCAACACATCCCGTCATGTCCTTGCTTCCGAATACATGTCATGGCTACCCCACGCCGCCCGACCTTCATGAGGCACGTGGGTGCAGTGGGGACCGGACAAACCAGGCCAACCTAGCGCCATCGAAAGCACCAGGCTCTCCGCTCGCTTCCTCCAGCCGGAGCCACCGACCCTGTCCGTGCCACACTCTTCCTCCCTCCTTAGCGCCCGGTGGATGGTCTGTCACCAGGGCATTTCCAGAGACTCTCCCTCCGAGGCCCGTGTTGTTGTGGGCTCTGGCGTCAGGAGCCTTCTCTGCTTTTCCCAGAAGCCTGTGTGGCCTCCCACTGACGGAGGCCGGTAATAAATGAGTTCATTACCCCGGCTGCTGGGGCCCATGACAGCCCATCTGCTCGCGTGATTAATTAAAACTTTGACTGGCGAAGGAAGTGCCATCTCAGGGCCGGCAAGTAATTAGCTGGAGCATCTTCGAGCCCGTCGTTTCCGACCGATGCCTGAAAGGGAGTGGGGTCTTGGTGGGTCAGTCCTGTCGCCTTCCTCTCCTTTGTGTTCCCCGCAGTCTCCTCCTCCAGAAGCCCCCCGCTCATTAAGCGAAGGCACAGTGGCGAGGCAGATCTCGGATTCTCCAAGTGGGGCAGGGAGGCCATTTCCTGAGAAATGGATTTTTGCACTCCTCCCAGGAGCGGAGAGTATTGGGTTTTGAAAAGAGGGTCTCACCCTCTCTTCTCTTGACCTGTGTGTTCGGGGACGTTCTCGTCCCTGTCTCTGTCTGTCCTGCCGACTGTGTGGGAAGCATGTCTGCAAGGTAGGCCTCGGGCGCAAGCAGAGCTCTTCAGCCCACGGCACCAGAAGCCTGCATTTGGGGGGATGTTGGTGTCTTCCTGCTCAGAAATAATGCTGCCCCTTTGGGCCCCCATTATCTGTGATAATGGTCTGCTTCCCTCCACGTCAGAACCCAGAGAAGCTAAGTCTCGGACTCCAAGAATGAACCCCACTGCCTCTGGGACAGAGGCACCAGACTTCTTTTTTGGTGTAGCCCACAGGTCCTGCGATATTGGACTGAGATCCAACCTGGGCTTCTGGCTTGAATGAAACCTTAGTACATACTGATTTGCGCCCTCACAACCTAGAGCCACCTGTTGCCTTTGGCCCACAAAAATTCTGTGTCTGTTTCTCTATCACTTCTTCCCCCACGTCTGAGGCCCCAGTACTGTCCCACTACCCCTGAGACGAAATTTGCTTGGGATCTATCATTCGCGCCAAGATAGAAACAGCTGGTAACAGTTTAAACCATTATCTCTATTAGGAGCGTCTCCATTTTTAAAGACCAAAACCTTGAGCTGTGGGAATGAGACAGGTGCACTTTCAGAAAAGGAACCAGGGAATGGAGGGAGGCAGCCTTGGTCTCTTTTGAACCTCCTAGGAATGAACTTTCATTTTCGAAAACGCATTAAAACGGCGCCTCTGTTTCTCTATATCCTCAACGGTGTTCTCCCGCGAGTGGGCATCATTTCACCATAGTACTACCAGGAAGAAAGGGGGGTGGCTGGGTCCCTCCTCTGGATGGCCTGTCATGTGAGGCTCACCTACTCTCAGGAACAAAGATGGAGATGTCCTAGAAATGACCTTGAATTATATATTCAGCTGCTTCCGGTCGGTGTTTGTGCTTTTTGCTACTTTGAAGTGAAAAGGACATGGCTGAGGGGCAGGGTGGGGGTCTGGGCTGAAGCGAACCGTGAGTGTGGTGAGGGAAGGTGGGCAGGAAGCCGTGGTCATCCGTGTGGGACACTTGGACTCACTGAGAGATGGCTTCAGCGGTCCAGTTTTGCCTTCCCTACAGGGTCACTGTGGGATTGGAAGGAAAAGTCCCGAGCTCTCTGCATCTGTATCTTTTACGTGTCTGTTTGCCTCCTTGTATGGAAATGGGGTGACAATCAGGGAAACGGCATGTGATCCAAGGGCTGAATTTTAACAGGGGAGACCTGTTCCTTTGTTACAAAGCCTCAGGGGCTCCCTGAGAATGGTGAAGGTGCTCAGTCTTGGATATTGGGGTATTTGTCAGTTTTATTTATTGATATGTCTAGAACAGTGCCTGGCACACAGTAGGGACTCCATAAATCTTTGTGGAGGAAATGAATGAAAATCAGTTGGAAGTACCTTTCAAGCCTTCAGGTACTCCAGTGTTTTTGAACTTTGTAAAGTCACGGAGCTCTATGATCAGGCAGTATCTTGCGCATCCTCCCAGTAAAGAAAGCGGAGAAGGAGCTACTCTGGTTCAAATGTGGATGGGAGGAGGGAATTCCCTCTCCCGCATCCCATTCTGAGTTTACAGGTAAGAAACTTGGGGCCAACAGACGGCGTGACCTGTGGAGCTAGCTCCAGACCCAGGGGCTCCTCTCCTCCCCTGGTGACTTCCCCACTACTCTGAGGTTGCCCCGCTGCCCGGGGGCGGGGGGGCGAGACCGGGGGGGTGGGGGGCAGAGGTACCCTGCCTGGCCACCAGGGATTTTCTCAACGGGAACAGCCCCACTGCTATCTGTCATAGAGGTTAAGCTTCTGCACAGGCTTTCATTTGAGGGGAAGGATTACAACGCTTAAAAAAGAAAATCATTGCTGGGGAACCAAAGTTGGAGGGAGACAGTATTGAAACAGAGGTTGGTTTCCCTTTACTGTAATAGGACTGTGTAGAAGTCAGAACAGACATGCGCGAGGCGGGGACTAGACAAGCATTCTCCCTCTGCTTTCCTTAGGTGTGGGGGGGTTGCTTTATTCTGTGTGGGGAGGAGAATACTCTTGCCTCCCTGGCCAGGATTTAATTAGGTCGGAGAAAGGGAAGAGAAAAGGAGAAGCCAGGAAGGAAGGAGACCAAGGAAGAATCCCGACCTTGTGCCCTCCCGCTCTGAGACACACAAGACCAAAGGCCTCCAAGCTACCTAAGGCGCAACCAGCCAGCCTGCTGCCAGCGTCCTCCGGGCAGATATCTAGAGGCAGATATTGCCAAGAGTAGGAGGAAAACAGCAGGAGATGGTGCCCAAACTCGGTCACATGTGGAATCAGCTGGCGATCTTTATGCACAAGGACGCCTGACTCCTGAATTCGGATTCAATCAGCCGGTCCATGACCTGGGCCATGGGGTTTCTAAGAGCTCCTGGGGGGGGTGGGGTTTCTATGTAGAGCAAAGTTTGGGGCCCACTGCCGGGGGGAGCAGGGGTCTGTAGCCCCGCCCAAAACTTCCCCAGTGAGCAGCCCCTGTGATTCTTACCCCACTTCTCACGAAGCCCAGGGGCTTCTCATGAAGCGTGGACCCCAGGGGACAGGACCCCAGACAGGATGGAGTACACAGAGGTGGGGCGGGCCGGCCAGCAACCTCATGCTTATCATTCTGCTCCACAGACCACAGGGAAAGGTAGAGAAGGGTGACGCACAGCCAAGAGTTTTGCAGAGGTGGCAGATTGTAAGCGCGACCCTGAAAGGGGGGGAAAGGTCAGAGAAGGTTGTGGCTGAGGTAGGAGGGGGAGGGACCGGTGTGTCAAGGTGGAGCAGTGAGCAGCCAGGTGGCCCGGGGAGAGGAGGAAAGGAGAGAGGCTGGGGGACAAGCGAACTCCACCTGGCACCTGCACAGAACGAACGGCGCAGAGGGGCACATGCCCTTGACGCTGGCCCTGGTTCCCCACCATGTCAGGACCCAAGGGGGAGGGGAGAGATGGACTTCCACTGCCACGTGGCTGTTGGTGGCCGCCCACGGCATGGGCTCTCGGCCACCCCTCCTCCCCACTTCCTGGGGGCCTGTCTGGGCCCGCACTCTCTCCCTGCAGGCTTCCCCGTGGCTGCCCAGCAGTCCGCCCTGCACTCGCCCACCCTTGCTGCGCGCCACTGGGCTGCACTTCTCTTTTCCAAGACGGCATTTCCCCACCACTGCCCATCCCCCGGCCAAACCAAACCTTCCCGAACCGGCCTGAACCCCGCCCCGCTCTTCCCTCTTTACTAGATTCTGTCCTATTCGTGGCCCGGCTGACATGCCACCAACTCCAGAAAGTGTCCCCGCTTACCAAGACTGAACGTCATGTCTCCTTCAGCGCCCTTAGAGCTCTCTGGGGTCCCTTCTGCAGCCCTTCTCAGCGGGCAGATTCTGGCTGTCCGTGAACTTCTTCAGGACGAGCAGTACGCTGTCCCGTTCTAATCTCCTGGGGGCACAGGGGTGTTTTGGAGACCATGGGTGCTCAGTGCATGTTCACTAAACTGAATATCGAAGACAAAGATCCTAGGACACAGGTCAGGGAGAAGACGTGCATGGGGACCTGCTTGCAGGGTAGCCGGACTGTCAAGACAGGCACCCCCTCTCGCCAGATGCAGTCCCGGGTAAGATCCCACACGACGCGCAGAAGAGCAAATGTGAAGGGACAGGGCCACAGGGCTGGGACTAGACACTGACTAGGTGACTATCTCCCTCACGTGCAAATTCATGAACATCAGGACATGAACTCACGTGCACAGCAATCACCGCCAGCATTTATCGAACACTTGGGCTCACACTCACGTTCTCAATAAGCCCTTCACAACGGTAGATCCTTCATAATCCAGCCTTCTGACCCCTTCCACTCACACAAGACGCACAAACATTACCTCCCCATTGAGCGAGAACAGCAAACTCATGAGTGTAGGCACACGCTTTTTTTTTTTTTTTTTTTTTTTTTAAACATACAGACTAAACTTACTGAGTGCCTTCGGTCCTTCAGGTGCTGTCTAGATAGCTGACAGACACAAAAACACACTCCCCAAAGGCCCCACTCACACATGCCTCTGTGTGTGTCCGACTCCACCCACCTTCTCTCCGCGCCACGCCGCTCTTTCCTGTTGACTCCACGTCTGTCCCCTGCAGACATCACACCCAACCTCCGTGGCTCTTATGGGTTGACTCTGGTTTCCCACGAAAGCGAGGTTAAAGTCTAATTCCCAGTATTTCAAAATGTGATCTTCTTTGGAAATAGGGTTGTTGCTGGTGTAATTAAGATAAAGTCCTACTGAAGAACAGTGGGCTCCTCACCCAAGGACTGGTCCCTTATAACAAGACGCTCTCAGAAATGAACGCAGTGGCCCAGCAAGGGAATGTGTGCAAGGACGCGTGCCTGCGGGCACAGGCATATACCTGTAGGTGTAGTGTGTGAGTGCACGTGTGCGTGGTGCCTGTTAAGTCAGGAACTGTTGTCACCCCTCTTCCTTCCCTCTCTCTCTCTCTCTCTCTCTCTCACACACACACACACACACCCACACACCCCTTTCAGTCCTAAAACTCTGAATGTCTTCTTGGTCTAAACTATTAATAAAAGTCGTGTTCTCCCTTGCCTCCCTTTGCCAGGGGGCCCATAGCAGCTCAAGAGTGGTGCTTAAATCCCTATCGGGACACTAACCAAAATAGCCTATAAAAGGCATCCAACCCTGAAGCCGTTGGAGGACTCAGGGCCCACGGAGCTGGAGATGGGGGAGGAAAGTCGTTAAATCAAGGAGCCAAGTGACACATTGTGATGTGACCAACCTGCTGAGGTGCCAAGACTTGAAACACATAACACACACACGTGCACACACGTCTCTGCCCATCTAGAACCCAAGTTGCCCTTTCTCTGAGGGAGCTTCCCATTCCTTGTCTTCTCCAACACTCCTGGAAAGGCAGGTGTCCATTCTGTAAAAGGAAGCAGATGGCGTGCCAGGGGATGTCCCTAGACCACAGAGCAAGGGGAGGACAGAGATGGAGTCGTTTCTCTGAACATTGTCACTGATCCACGCAGGACTGGGGTGCCCAGTAGTGCAAGTGCCGGGCAGTTTAAAGCCGGACAGATGCTGGCGTAGAGGAGGAATAGAACATCGGAGAGGCTGGTAATGGGGAGTATGTACTGTGCACTTACCAGGTGCCAACCATTCGTGGGGGTCATCCTCCTTCAGCCTGGCCATGGGGGACCACAAACCCTGTCTGATGGCTCAGAAACCAGGGCTAAGAGCCCGTGAGTAACAGGGCCACAGTCTTAAGACCAGGCGGTGTTAGTGGCAAGATCTGAAACGTCATCAGTCTGATGCGGGGCTCGGCTTTTACTCGTGACTTCTGGTAGAAATTAAATTCTAGGGGGAAGACGGATGGAAAAGGACTTATGAAATCACCGAATGCCCAGACTGCAGGCGCATGAAGCCCTGGACGACAAAATTGAAATCCCAGGTCTGTATGCTTTCCTCCCTGGTTCTCCAGGTCCCACAGGCACCCGCCTTGGGCTGGTGGCTGAGACAGGCGGGACAGCAGCCTCTCAGGGCACTCACCCACGCCCTGGTGCAGGGACAGCACAGGTGGTGAGGGACATGGCACGCCCCCCAGTGGACCCTAGGGACGGAGATCCAGGAGAGGCCTGGGTGTAGTGGCAGGACCGGCTGCAGCTCTATCCAGAGACCTCGGCAGACTCTCTCTCTGGCTCTCACACAGGATGTGTGGGTGTGTGACCAGGAGGCTGGGAGGCCTGAAAGGGAACAACAATGGCTTACTCTGTGCGGAATGTGACTTCAGTGAATGGAGTTTAAATCTCAAAGCCACCAGTCGCTATACATCTAGCAAAATGGAAATCTAGAAGGTACAGCCACTTCTCTTGAGTTCAGAGCTAGTAGGTAAAGGAGCTGGATGAGAGAAACTTCTGGCTGGCTAACGGTTCTCTTCCCACCTTCTTTCCTGCTTTCAATAGGAGCAAGGGGAGGAAAAGGCCTCAAGAACCGAGGTCGCTCCCGAGACGCTCCTGAGCCACAGAACTACCCACAACTGCCGGCTGGTGCCAGCCTTCTCGTAAGCAGAGAAAATAAAGCCTAATTTTAAGGCAGTGTTAGCTGGGATTCCCAACACTTACAGTCCGAAGTTCTCCAGACTGTTCTGTGAAGCGCACATCTGTGCTACCGTGTCAGTGAGGGGAGCAAGGGACAGGTCCTTTATTCATTGCTCCAAAGAGAAGATTTTAATATTGTAAGAAGTGGTATGCAGCCTAAAGAAGACACGGTTGGTTTTTTCCCTTTCTTAACATAATTAATGGTATTTTGGATTTGAAGAAATACTGTATTTGAAAAGATCTCATGCCATGGACTGCTGGACCCATCAAGCTTCTGGGTCCCCAGAGATCTTGTTGCCTCTAAGTTGTCCAAACCGAATGGACAGTGGGATGGAAAGTTGAGTCTTTACTTCTGGGATGAGAGTCCACACCTCTGTTTCAACAAGGCCCTAGCAACCCTCCTGCTGCCTTGAGAACGAGGTCCTTTTGAAAGGAAAACTTAAGCCATTTATGCCAAAATATTTATGCTACCAGTGATAAAACTTTTTTCAAATTGTCTTTGGGCCTGTGATACATCCTTCCGGATACCTGAGGTGTGGTCTCCAACTTTTGAGAGTATAGTTGATGTTTGAAAACACTGAAAGGTCATCTCTGGCCAAACCCTGTGAATAAGGATCAAAACAGGGCAGATGGTTTGCTCTAAGTGGGTGACTAATATGAGCACGTTGCCTCCCGAGATGACTTTGAAGAAGACCAGAAGTCTAGCCCTTTGCTTCTCTCTTAAGTCCCTACCCACCACCACTGGCTCTGGACAATCTGCAAACATTTGCTCCTAAGTGTCCCAGCTCTTTCCCCTTGCAGGACCTGGAGGCACAACTATCTTGGTTTGGAATTATTACTATTTTAGTTAACATGCAGTACACTATTAGTTTCAGGGGTAGAATCAGTGATTCATCAGTTGCATGTAACACCCAGTGCCCACCACATCCCATGCCCTCCCTAATGCCCGTCACCCCGTTACCCCATCTCCCCCGCCACCTTCCCTCCAGCCACCCTCAGTTTGTTCCCTTGGTTTAAGTCTCTTATAGTTTGCCTCCCTCTGTTTTTACCTTATTTTTCCTTCCCTTCACCTATGTTCATGTTGTTTCTTAAATTCCACATGAGTGAAATCATATGGTATTTGTCTTTCTCTGGCTGATTTATTTCACTTAACATCATACCCTCCAGTTCCATCAAGCGGCAAGATTTTTCTTTCTGATGGCTGAGTAATATTCCATTGGGGGTGGAATATTCTTTATCCATTCATCTTTCAATGGGCACCTGGGCTCCTTCCATTGTTGGCTGTTGTGGACGTTGCTGCTATAAACACTGGGGTGCACGTGCCCCTTCGGATCACTGTTTGTATCTGAGTAAATACCCAGTAGTGCAATTACTGGGTCGTACAGTAGCTCTATTTTAATTTTTTAAGGAAGCTCCACGCTGTTTTTCTGAGTGACTACACTGGTTTGCATCCCCACTAACAGGGTAAGAACGGTCCCCTTTCTCTGCATCTTCGCCAACATCTCTTGTTTCCTGACTTGTTAATGGTTTGGAATGATTTTTCCTCTTTTAGTAAAAAAAAATAAATAAATGAAAGCCAGAAGTAGACTAGTATTTCTATGTTACTTCTCACAGATTTCATTCCTCAGCTTTCTGTCTGGTCCAAGTTAGACTCTCACCCTCTCAGAAGTGAGTACGTTCTGTTCCACCCACTTCATGGGGAAAACATTGTGATGCAGGCCACAGGAAGTTGGGGTTGACAAAGATGGTTCTTGGGTGTTGAAGCTGCAGAAAGGATGGGTCACACTCAGGGCAACTTCTGCTGGTTTTCTCCAACCCCCATCAGACGTTCTTAGCCGGGGCTGGGATTTCATACCACTGGCAGCAGAAACGCCCCATGACTCCCTTTGACCCCCACCTCTGCCAGCTGCTGTCAATGCTAACGGATAAGAAATGGAATAGACTTTCCAATCTTTTTACTAGGATTGTGATGGAGAAAAGTGACACATATTAGATGGTCTAGATTAGATGGTCTTGCTCTGCCTCTGAGCAAGAGTGTTTCTAAGGCAGACCAGCAGAGAAGGGAAGGAATCTCCTTCCTGTTTTTGGAATCCCTGGAGATCCCTCCACAGGGCGGGAAGAGTCTTCGCACCGGAACAGACACAGCGTTCCATGAAATACACAAAAGCCATGTGGCCGCAGGGAACGTGCGTCTGCCTCTTTGATGAGGTGTTGGATCTTGCCCCTCTTTCCCCCAGTTAAATAAATCCACACCCAACAGCTTGGAGTGAAACTTTCCAACTATGAGCAGCAACAAATGTGTCACACACACTGCCCTTCTGTGTTTTCCATGCCAAGCTGTTATAGACGGTTACTTTTAAAGATAGAAGTCATCTGCGTTCTCACTTCTGGAAGGGGAGTTACAGATGTTTGCTTCTGGCTACAGAATCAAGGCTTGGGGGCCACAGTGTTACCTAAGGAAGGGGCCGGGTTAAAAAGTCACGTACATGTGACTGATTTCAAGTTGAAACCTTAAGGAATCCATGTCATCCAGAGATGACTGGACCACCCCCGTGGTCAGCCTGTCTCACCCCTGCCTTCCCTGAAGCAGGTCAGAGTTCACAGCTCACATGCAGCCCTGAAATAACTGACTTCAGACACATTAGTGAGGAGTGAGTATTTCACTGAATGGAGTGGGGAGGCGGAAGACTCCCTCCCACCCCACACCGGACAGAACTAAGAATACAATGCCTTAGGGACGACTGTGCTTCCCTCATCACTGAAGTCCCCCTTCCTGCCAACTGGCCAACCTCTCCTCTTTCTCTTGACCACCCCTCTACACCTCCCCCCTCATTTATAACATAACGTTCATCAAAAGAAAGGGTGGAAATGAGCCAGAACAAGACCATTGCCATGTCTGTTTCCTCAAGCTTCCCCGCGGCGTCACCTTCCTCCATAGGTCTCTCCCCACCCTGCTGTCCCACCGTGTGCTCACGGATCCTCACTCTGGCCCTGCGGGGGCTCCCATCGTTCCCAGCATCCTGAAACGGTGAGAGGGCAGACAGAAAACCAGAGGTTCTCCCGAGCTAAGACATGATAGAAGACACGTGCTCTGGGGCTTGGCAGAGCACTTACCCACCTGCGATGCTGCAGAGCAAAAGGCAGGCGGGCCTGGGAAATGTAAACTGTAAGGCTGGGAATGAGACACGTGTCTCGGTTGCCTCTTCTCTACCTACGCCACCTGCTCCGTTCCCATTATTCAAGCAGCCCCTGCAAAGCTATAGATATGAACCCCCCTTTGACTGAGAAGGTCCGGTCTTCAGGACAGGACATCTGTAGGCCACCCTGCCCACAGATGAAACACAAGTAACTCCGTTATTCTGTTGCTCACAGAAGTTAAGGGACTTGCTAGGGCCACAGAGCTAAGTGTTACTGACATTAGGAGTCTCGAGCATGCAGCACTATGGAAACACTATGGCATTATGTCTCTCTAAAAAACAGAAGTAAATGGAGTCTGGAGTTAGGTTCAGATGGAGAAAAGAGGTGCTTCCTTTCTTTCCAACGTGACCACAGGAAGCCAACACTACCAAGCTGGGATTTTAACTGCTGAGCAGGGGGACTGACCTACACGGAAGGGCCAGTGTAGGCTGGAGGAAGCCCCGTGTCCCCATCACCCTCTGGATACTCTCCCACTAGAGGGAGGAGGACTTACAAATGTGACTGATGACTGGATGGTTTATTAGGTGTCATTAAACCCAACAGGTTATATGGACACTAACCTCCATAGGCATTTCTACTTCTGCTCCATGCTGCCGGCCAGACAAGAACAATGTTCCTGCTCTGTCCCAGGCCTCGCAGCCGGCTGGGGGCAAGACCTGGAGGTAGGCAGCAGACTATTAGATGAAGCCCTGAGCTGTTCTTCTGTGCTGGTTTCCACTTTGCTGTCTGCTGTATGTACTGAGTTCCCGCAGGGCATTAAAGGGAAAGGGGTATTTGGCAAGGCAGGAGGATATGGCCATTCCTTGGGCCCTGGTTTTGATACTAACTTAATATGGTCAAAATCTAGGGGGACAATATAATCTAAAATCCCTATTAGAAGGCCACTTTGGAGAGTGAAAAAGGGCATTATGAAGATGATGATGATGATGACGTCTGGACAGTAATGCCCAAGTAAACTGGTACACATGGTTACCTTACCAGACCATCAACACTTACCCTGGGCTCTAACCCCCTACCTTAATCACACTGAGACTGTAATTTTCATGTAATAACTAGAAAGAAAGCCTAAGTAAAACAGCAACAGATAATTATGAAACTTAGCGCTGGTATATTCAAGGTTCTAAAAGAAAGAAGACAGAAATAAAGACAGGAAGGCGGACCTACTCAAAAGTTCTGCCCGTACCCTCTATTTTGGGTTTTCATAAGACCATAAGGCTTTTTCTGAATAAAGCATGTTGCAGTTTACAAAAGTTCGCTCACAGGCATGCTCTGAGGCCGGTAACCAGTCGGGCACAATGACAAAGGTCAGACAGCACGCACCAGAGGCAGAACCGATTTCAGATCTGGGCTAGCCTAGTGTCTTTCCCTACCCATGCTGCATCCCCTCCGGGCAGCGACTCTAAACGAGTGACCAGCTTGGGCTCTGAACCTACAATACTGGGAGCAAAGGGGGCCCAGGGGAGACAGTGGACCAAACAGAAAATCTGTTGCTTCAATCGTATCAGCTGCAAAGACAAGTCATTACCACCGCACATATTCCAAACAGAAATATGTACGTGTGCACTTATTTTCAAAGCCATCAGGGACTAGGTTTAAAAAAAAAAAAAAAAAAAAAGCCTATTCTCAACATGGTTTTCTAAATAATTTTCCAAGATTCTAGTTTTTTATGTAAATTAAGTGGCAATCAAACTCCAACATTTAGAAGTGGTTCTTAACAGGGGGGCAGCACGTACCCTAGAGGGGGCATTTGGGTTGTGATTGAGGGGCCGTGCGGAGTCCCCTCCTTTAGCTCCACCTCCTCTCTAAGTCAGTATGTGTTGGTGCCACAGAAGACCAAAGGTGGCAGGAATGATGGCCTGTGACTTCCGACCACCACGCAAACCTATCATCTGTGGGACAGACAGGCCTCCGAGGCCTAGCCGTGGCTGGCAGACGATCCTGTATTACCACTTGCTGCTCTCTAGGTCACAGCGGTCAGAACGCCAGGGAGTTCTCCAGATCTGCAAAACTCGTCTCAGGGAAATGGGACCTTGGGGCGCCCAACCGGAACATCACGCATGCCGTTCCTCACAAGGGTGTGCTCTGACCGAAGACACACAGCCCGTACACTGTACCTACAGAACATGGATGCAGACACTGCATGGCTAATTTTATCCTTTCTCTCCCTAGAGTGTTAAATGCAACTCTTTCTTCAGGTATTTGGATAATTTAGGTAAAAGTGGGGTTAGAGAAGCACAAATAATCCCACAATGCACAACACAAATCAGCAAGTATCAGATCTAAAGGACTAACAGGATTCAAACTCTTCCTGGTCTGAAGGGCTGGAGACAGAAGGGCTGTCTCCAAGAGGGAACTATGCAAACTGCCAAAGACCAGTGATTCAATCTTATCAGGCCATACCCACTGACCTCATTCATACCCCCAGGTGGGTCCGATGAGCATAATACAGACTTTAGAGTACAAAGTTTTCCCTCTTCATACGAAATGGTTCAGATCTGTCCAAGTCACAAACATCCCCTGGGCTCCAACCACCCAACTAGACAGTAAGATACAGATGGCATCCTTCATGGGGGTTGCTTCAAATGGGCACCTGGATATCAAGACTGACTAAGGTGGGGGCACCTGGGTGGCTCAGTTGGTTACGCAGCTGCCTTTGGCTCAAGATTGTGATCCAGGGTCCTGGGATCAAGCCCCTCATCGGGCTCCTTGCTCAGCGGGGAGCCTGCTTCTCCCTCTCCCTCTGTCACTCCCCTTGCTTGTGTTCTCTGTCAAATAAATAAATAAAATCTTAAAAAAAAAAAAAAGAAGAAGAAGAAGACTGGCTAAGGTGTGCACAGTATTGAGGGGGTGTCCTAGAGGCTCAAGTGAACCACTCCTCTCTCAACTCAGCTGACTGAACAATGTTCCGTTGTGGAGGGTTGTTTTTAAGCAATGCATAGAGGGTCTCTAATTCCCCAGCACAGCACTCAAAAATTCTTTGGCAGATGATTCATAATGAGTGACAACCATCTATTTATACTTATATCCAGCCATTTATACCTTTAATATAACCTTTGCAAAATGAAGGGAAGCAGTGACCGTTTGCAGGGGTGCAGAGGATAAGGGAGACTGGGCACCGTGGAGTTTGGGATACCAAGGAAGGAGTTAGAACTCAGGGAAGGAATGAGGTCTGGGGGGATAAAGGGGGGTTTTGCTATTTTCTAATTTTAAGAAAGGAAACATCACCCAGACAGAGCGCAAAAGAGACTCGGGTAGAAATGGAAAAGAATGGGACAGGAAGGAAGAAGAAAGGAAGAAGAACACAACCTTACCTTCTCCCTGTGAGACTGGTAAGTAGGCAGTAATGAAATGATAAAATCCTAACTAGGGGGGTGAACCTCTGCATTTTGTTTTCTTTTCTTTTTGAGGGTTTGCTGATATGTCAGAGGCTGGGCCAAAAGGGTGTCGTTTCTTCATGAGAGCACTGCCACAGCTCAATACGTGGGGCAGTGGTGCTCCCCCCTCCCGCCCTGCTTAAGGAAACCACCTATACACACAGCTGACGTAATGTGGGGACTCAAAGGCTTAAAGAAAAAGAGAGCGCCAGCCCTTAGCCATGATTTCCCAAACCCACCCTTCTGCTGGTAAGAAACTAATGCCACCATTGGATCAGCACCGGTGTGACTGCCGCTGGAGGATCCGACCGAGGACTCCACCTCTGGGGGAGAACTGAGGAACTCACCAGTGACATGCCAGAGCTGTGGACAAGACAGCTTCATGGGGGCCGCAATCCTCACCAACATACCAGGTCAGGAGGAAATCCATTTTCCAGAAACTTCAAAGTACGGGCATTATACACTGAGATCAATAAAGACCACAAAAGAAATAATACACCGATGAGAAAATAACAAGGATTCTTTATAAACGTGGGACTGAAATTATCCCTTACATATGTAAATATTCATTCCAGAGAATTAGGAGAGTCACTTCCACTTGACCTATGGGGACCATCTCCAGAGCTTCCTGTTCCCCTTGAAGGGCCTCCTCTGGACAGAGCTCCCGGCGTGATAGCGATGGCAACTCTCGTAGATTCCCCACGCAGCCACGACCTAGATCAAGTCCAGCTGTGAACAAAAACAACACTTTCAGAAGGGAGCCAACTCTGGACCACTGCCTCTCCGGTGGGAGACCATTTAACAACAACGGCTGTCCTCACCAGTGGCAGAGCTGGGCTTGCGCACCGACTCACTGCTACCTATTGTAGGCATTAAATACCAAGTATCTCATTACCAGCTAAGGATTTCTCCACAAAAGGACTGAGAGTGTTTACTGGAATCAGCTGTCACGTGAGGCTTATAGGCAGGAAGTCTCCACCCGTGAAAGATGGATACAAAGCCAACACTGACACTGCCTCCCAGGTACCCAGACGTGGCGTGAGAAGGTCCAGAAACCCCCAAACGCCTATCAGCCAATTTTGTTTACATTAAGTTAATTGAGAACATTCAAGAATTAGGCTTCCGAAAGGCTGTTTTTATTTGTCAACCCACACAAACTGCATGTTGTATTGTTTATTTGGGTTGAGAGCAATTTCAGTAAATTATGACATTCTGCTACTAAAGGAATGGCCTCGCCAGCTCTTTCCAGTCCTTCACAGGAGAGGATTAAGCTGAATGAACAATATAAGTGAAACCAGAGAGCACAGGAATTTCCATTATGAAATTACCTATCTGATTAAATTTATAATGGCAATAAATAATAGTGGAGGGAGCTTCTGGTGTGTCATCAATTAAAACCCAAACAAGAATCAAGTCCACGGTAAGCAGTGCTGTGGCTGTGTTTACGGCTCGGGCGATGTCAATCCAGAGAACACCTGGTATGTATTAAAAGCACTTACTAAATCATCCACGTCACCACCTTCTGCAAATACGGCTGCTGTGTCTTCTTTTGGATTTTCTTTAGGCTCCAGGAACTGTGAAAAGAAAGTCAGGGACACCACAGTGACATTTTTGCCTCTTTGGATGGAGGGCACTGTCTCCTAGCAGCGCCACAGGCAGATCTAAGAAGGCCTACTCATCCCCAAAGTGTCACTGCAATGGCCTCAAAGAAACCACGCCTTCCTCTGGCCCTGGAGAAGAATGATTTTGAAGTTGAATAGCCCACACTCACTCGTCACCAAGTGAGTCACCCACTCCCTCTTGTGAAGAGGGAAGAAACATGGCTCGCCAAGGCAGTGACCCCACGGAGGGCCCATACCAGGTGCAGAGGACACCCAATATTCCCATTTCTGCTTCCAGAGAGGATATGTGTGCTCATTAGGGTTAGGAAAAGAACCAGACTCCCCAAACCAGTATGTCTTGGTCTCTCCTGAAAGGAGCCTAAGAATCAAGTGTTTGAACTCAGCAATTAGAATCTCATTCCTCAACTCTACCGAGGACAAAAGGAAGGACTTCCTGTAAATGATGTGAAACACAAAAATGGGGGAGCTTTTAGAAGGCTGGACAATTCCTTTTCTGGAAATCCTTCAAACAGTGTTAGGAAATAAATGAAAAGGAAGGTGGATGAGGAAGTTTCTAGTGCATGCTTCTGCTCAGCATTAGTATTCAAGACCTGGAGCTTCTAAACAGCAGATGTGCAGAAAAGCAAGGGCCTTGAATTGAAGTCTGCAAGGATCTAGGGATGAATTTCAGGTTTTGAAAGGGTACTGGGTGCCCTTGAAAATCATCTGAACACTTCTGCTCTCTGTCCTGTCCCTCCAAGAAACAGCAGTGGGGTCTCCTTTCCTCAAGGCATGTAGTCACTGCATATAAGAGCTAGGTTTTTGTGAGCCACTTATCTAACACCCAAAGGTGATCTACCTTCCGGTATCATATCTGAAATGGCAGCAGAGCCAAAACTGAAGGAGTGTTTTTAAAGGGGTGAGCTGGAAGGGGGGGCATCCCCCTCCCTGTCAGCATTCCTCAGGGTCCATGTGCACGGAGCGCGCACACAGTGAGCCAGACCCCGAGCCCCCTCTGCTCCCCCGCAGCTGCCTCCACCCAGGATGGAAAGGTGTAGTTCTACTCTTCTCACTACCTCAGCATGAAAACATGGCAAGAACTGCCTTCCCTGTACATTCCTGTTATGATACAATGGACACCACTGAGGCCTCTGAAACCTCACAAATAGGTTAAAATATGTCTCTGACAAACCGTGAACTCATGTCTCTCTTAAACATTAGGCTCCAGTGCCGCAAGTCTCAAGTGCAAATCTCAAGTCTCAAGTGCAGACCTGTGCAGCAAGTCTCAGGAAGCCAGTGCTGCAGGTCCTTCTGTCCCTCGTGTCCAGAAACTCACGCACACAGGGAACAAGAGGCGACAGTGGAGGCTGTACTGGCAGAACTGGAACCGCGGACATGGCCATGATGGTTTGCTTTTGACTCAACCTCCCTCCTGGACTTTGTTTTCCCTCAGTCAAAACCACCTCACCATTCATTAACTACAGTTTTGACTGAGAGAGCAAGGAATTAACCTTCTAAGGACATTTATGGGTCTCTCCATAGCCCCTGTTGACCTTACATTGGACCATGCCCAACACTGGGAATCACTGGTATGAGAGGCAGGAAAGGCGAGCAAGAGGGGTGGAGAGCTCTGGTCTGCAACAGAACTGTAAAGGAGCTTCTGTATCACTAATCCTATTTACGTACTTTGGCTGATGATTAATAAAGATATCTGAGGGCCAAGTACAGAAAAATTATTCACACATGTATTTGCATGTGGTGTATGTCTAAAGATTAAACTCTGTTCTTGCCTAGATTCCAAGATATCTAAGAAACTCTAGATTGTGATCCTAATTATCATTACTAAAAGTGGTTTTTACTTTGTTCTTCTTCTTCTTCTTTTTTTTTTTTTAAAGATTTTATGTATTTATTTGACAGAGATCACAAGAAGGCAGAGAGACAGGCAGAGAGAGAGGAGGAAGCAGGCTCCCTGCTGAGCAGAGAGCCCGATGTGGGGCTCAATCCCAGGACCCTGGGATTATGACCTGAGCCGAAGGAGGAGGCTTTAACCCACTGAGCACCTTCTGAAGACCGACACACTCCCTGGGCTCAGCAGTTCTGCCATCCACCACATCCTTTATCATCGCTGGTAAGAGGCGGCATGGTAGGTCCCAATCCAGGAAATCCCTAATGTTTCCTGGCACACAGCCTCTACAAGCCCCCAACTCCATCTCCTCCTCACCGCACAGCCCCTTTCCCAGCTGCCAGATAAATGAGGACAGGACTGTCGGCACAGTGTGACCGCGCTACATACAGTTAAACACAACGGCACATATTGGAGACTAGGCTAAAGTCCTAGGAAGGCAGGAGCAGCAGCAGGCAAACTCTCACTTCCATCAAGTTCTTTAAACAACTGCAAGTGATTTTCCTGGCAGATCTGCTCCGTACTTCTGTGTAAGCAAATGATGGCTAAGAGCTGGGCCGCCATCGGTTATCTCCTCAAAACCCCAGGCAAGGCTGATCCCTTACACATATCACTCCTCTTCATCAGTTTTTAACTGCAAGTAATTTGCAGGCTGTGCAGTGTGACGGGAAGCTAGAGATACAGCAGAGAATTCAGTGGCTGGCCTGCTTTCTCAATAAAAGCAGCAGATTCTCTGAATGCAGCAGGAAGGGGCAGGAGCCAGCTCTCATCTTCTCTTGTGTTCTTTCCCTCTGCAATGCTCAGAAGTCGAGAACAAACAGAAAGGACACTTGTGTGACACACTCCTCCTTCCTCAAACCACCAGGATTTACTTGGGGTTACCAAGAAAGAGTGTCCTTACTTGGAGAGCTTTATGAAATGGATGAACTATTACTTTGCAAGCACACTAAAGTACGATCCTGGATACAAGCAGAGAAATGGAGTCGATAACACCTGTATAGAAATTTCCGTCTAATCTCTCCAGAAGACTAAAAACTAACAATCACCTCATGCTCAGATGGTTACCAATCCCAAATTAAAATCACATGGCTTCCACTGGGCTGACTCTGACACTATCAGGTGATTCCAAAGACTCACCCATAATTCAGACATATAAAAGCATCAGGAAGGACAAGTCTGTTTGCATGTATTTTGTCTAAAAGGACATACTTCTGATTTCAATGTTCAGTATTATAAAGGCAGCATTGCACCGGAGAGAAATCCTACAACTTAGTGTAGGAGAACAAAACCCTAACCTTCGCTGTGTCAGTTCCTCAGTAACCCTGGGCAAGCTGCTTGACCTTTCTATAATTAACAAAATAAGACTACTACTACTCACCCTATCGCCTGGGGTTATAGCGAGTCTCAGACAAAATAAAGTATGCAAACTTGCTTTGTCATATTGTAGACTGTATGTTCCAATTCCTAGGAAAATGCCCAATACATGTCCACCAAATGACAGGTGCAAGAATATCCATAGCATTTTTAGTGGCACCTGGGTGGCTAAGTCAGTGAGGTGTCTGACTCCTGATTTTGGCTCAGGTCATGATCTCAGGGTCATGGGACTGAGCCCCATGTCAGACTCTGACCTCAGCAGGGAATCTGCTTGAGATTCTCTCTCCCTCTCTCCTTCTGCCCCTTCCCCTGCTCTCTTTCTCCCTCTCTCTCTAAAACAGATAAGTAAATCTTTAAAAAAGTATCTACAGCATTTTTACTCATAATTGCCAAAGTGTGGAAACAATCAAATGCCTATTATAGGAGAATGCATAAATACATTGTGGTATAACCATAAAAGGGAGTAGTATATAGTCATAATACAGAAAGAACAACTCTAACATCATGGATGAATAAAGTTAAGGATAGGCAAAACTGCTCTCCAGTGACAGGTGTCAGAAGAGTGGTAACCTCGGGGGCCGGGGGTTCCTGACTGTGAAGGCTTCCAGAAAGACGTAAACGTTCTGTATTTCGATCTGGGTGGCGAACGCCCACAGCTGTGGGCTTTACCAGGTTACACATTTGAGATCCGTGCATTTATTGCATGTTATGTTCTACCTCAACAGTATTTTTATAAAATTGTATATTAAAAGCACTGGCTGAGGTACATAAACAATGAATTTTGGAATATACACACAAAAAATTAAATTAAGTTTTAAAAAAGTATCAAGCTCTAAACAAATATGAGGTAAAATTGCGGTACTTTCCTTATTGCTTTTCCTTGAATTAGCATACAGAACAACTCCACCAGAGATTTACGGCAGAGAAGGAAAGTGGAAAAGAGCAAAGAAAAAATATCATGGGGTCAACGGAAGACAGTAGTTAAAGAAAACTGATCTCCAGAAATGATTCTTGAACTTTATGTTGTAACCCTCACAAGACTTCGAAGATCTCTTACAAACTCACACACTGAAAGCCGGGTGCACTCCTGCGAGAGGGACCGCGAGCATCTTTCCCATGTGTGGATGTGGCTGGTAGCATTCTAAGGTGGAGGCACGAAGAGGTGGCATCATGGTGTGGCAGGAGGAGGACTGTCCTAGGACGGCAGGGCTCTTGATTCGAGTCAATTCTGCCAGCCATCAACTAGCCAGGAGACACTGCAAGTCAACGTCACCTCTCTAGATGGAGTCTGTAAAATGACCAGACTGCTAAACTCCTATGACCTATGAGGCTGCGGGGGAAAATCAATGTCAACAACAATAAAGAAGGCCAGATTGGGCAGCCACCAGGAAAACAGGTGCTAAAAAGATACCTGCCCCCCTTCCAAGTTCAAATCAAATGATTATTTAGATACAGCTTGGCCCCTTGGGATCCTCTGAGATACAATACGACAAAGCCACAAGGCTAGTCCTCTCTCCCTTCTGTGCTATTACTATGGAGTAAAAAGAATGGAGGACCCGGGGTCAGTCCTAGAACAAGACTCCTCGCCAGGGACTTACTAAGAGATCTCAGCCATGTTATTTTCTTTCTCGGGGCCCTCAATTTCTTCATCTGCAATATAAGGGGTTTGGACTAGATCAGTGTTTTTCAGGTTCTGTTCCTGGGTAATCCCACCCCGCCGCTCCCACCACCCACCGACTGAGGAGCAGCCCCTTTCTCTGTTTCAGAGATCAGGCCCCCCCGTAAGCTTTAGTTTTAAAAATAAAAACTCCTTTAGAAGATCATTAGAATTCTTTCCAGCTGAATAAAATTATATACAACTTAAGCCAATTTCCTCTGCCTGAGTTAAGGATCTGGCTTGTTTTAATTCTTCTAACCCAGGGCTTCCTAACATCATTATCAGCATATTGGGCCAGATAATTCTTGATGTGGGGGCTGTTCGGTTTCCCAACATCCCTGGCCTCTGGTCACTAGGAGTCAGTAGCAGCCCCTGTGTGATCATTCTTGGTTGAGAGTCACTGTCCTAACCCTAACACAGGTTAGCAAGAATAAACTTATTTTAAAAAGGAAAAGAAAAAATTCTTTGATGAAGCCTCTTCTAACCTCCCACCAGTTCAGGTGTTTTACTGATGGTGGCCTGAGGCAAAGAACCTTCTGGATGCTCCTGGAACGTGCCAGGATTAGCCACACGACACAAGTCCACCTCAGAGCCACACCCTGAGAACAGTACCGAGATTACCAAACACCAAGTGCTAATGGTGCGCCTAACAGGAACAAACAGAAACAGAAAAAGTGAAGTGAAAGAATGGACAGGTTATAGCAACAATAAAAATGTGAAAATGGCATCATGGTTATGTCCAGGCTTCAAAATGAAGTGAGAGCGGTCAGTGAATTTAAAAGAAAGTGGCTATTTAAAACTTACATCGTGGAAGAAATTTCTATTTCTGTAGCAGGATTGACTTACCTAGATTTCTCAGAGTCATAAAATCTACTTTCTCAGAGTCATAAATTCTATTTTCTAGAATACACCAAAGACAAATGGCCCTCGTTAAGAGGTGCAAGTGTAAAGTTATGATCTAATTTTCACTTAAAATGGACATCTCTGAATAATTATTTCCTTTCAAATCATCAACATTTAATACAGATAATTTGACAGCTTGCTAACTTTAAATAACTTATGTAAGTGTCTTGGAAGACTTGAAATGGGCTGTGAGTACTGTTCTTCAACCTCGATTATAGTCAGGTTTCCCTAACTGATTTTATGGGGATCGATCAAACTTGACAAACGCCTCCTTTGAAGGCGATCTACTGCAGTGCACTGTCAGAAGGGACTCCCCTCCCTGAGTGGGCTGAGGTGTGTCCTCTCTCCTGGAAACCACATGGAGCGGGCTGCTCTGAGCCAGACTCGCCCCCAGTGATTGTCCCCATCACCCCCGACGTGCGCACACTCTCTTCCACACTTCACTCCAAAAACCTACAGGTGCCAGTTAAAAACATTTTTGATACAAACGATTATGTCTCCCCCCTGAAAAACAAAATAAATGTTTTGGAAAGAAAAAAGATGACAAGTTCTCAGAGCTGTCTTCAATTACGACCAACTGAAATCAGTGCCGCTGACACTGGAACCACTCAAGGACACCACCCCAAACCTCGTCATTAACTCAAAGTCCTCTCTGCGGCTGAATGGACAGCACAATTCCCCACGGTTAGGCTCTGTGTCCTGAAGTTCCAAAGAAGACACTGCCTTTGCAGCACAGACAAGCCTCAGACAATTTGCAAGAAGCACGTCATCCCTTCTTAGATTTCTTGCCTCTCTACTATTCTGGACTCACTTAGCTATGACACCTTTGGTTAAGATGCACTACACTGCCGGGAGGAAAAATACAACCTTTTTTAGATCGCTGCTCTAATCTTCCTTCAATAACAATAACATGTACTTAACTCTCACCTCGGTGACAATTTTTTAAATGCAATAATGACGAGGGCAAGTGAGTGGCTCAATCAGTTGAGGTGACTGCCTTCAGCTCAGGTCATGATCTCATGGTCCTGGGATCGAGCCCCACATTGGGCTCCCAGCTCACTGGGGAGTCTGCTTCTCCCCCTGCGCCTCCCCCTGCTTGAGCTCTCTTTCTCTCTCAAATAAATAAAATCTTTTTAAAAAAATTAAAAATAAATTAAATTATTTGTCTTGACTTATTTTACTTGTTTAGCAAAAGCTAACTGATAAGCCTTCATGCTAAGCGATGGTTAATTTTATGTGTCCACCTGGTTTGGACCACAGTGCCCAGCTGTGGTGCTAAACCCTAGTCTGGATGTTGCTATGAAGATATTCTGTAGATATGATTAACATTTACAATCAGCTGATCTGAAGTGAAGATTACCCTTGGTCATATTGGTGGGTCTCATTCAATCAGCTGAAGGAAACCTGCCTCAGGACGGTACCATGGAAATCTTGCCTGATTTTCTAGCCTGCTGGCCTGTCTTACGAATTTCAGATTTGCCAGTCTCTACAATTTCACGAGCCAATTCTTTAAAATAAATAAATCTCTTCCCAACCCACTCACACACACACACACACACACCCACATCCATATATATAGTCTATTGGTTCTTTCCCTCTGGAGAGCACTGAATGATACACTCCAGTTCCAAGGGGAAACATTATCATGCCATTGTATGAAGTAACAAACAAATAAAATCAAGCAGTTAAATGACATCCTCTCGAGTACTGATATATTTATAGCCCTGACTGGTGGGAGAGGGTACAGACACAGTGGAGCCCCTTCTGAGACAATCATCAGCATGTTAGTGTGTGCTTCTAAAATTCCAGGATTTTACTTCCTGAAAGCAGGGACCATATATGTTCTTTAACAAAATGCTTCTGCCAGGCAAAGTATAGTTAATACAAATTCTCATATAATCTAACTTCTTTCCCCAAAAATACTATGGTTTCTGCCAAACGCCTTTTTGAGTTGAAACTATAAGGCATTTTTAAATGTAGCCTGAATTTCGCCCTAAGCTGAATACTTCTAGCCTTGTTCCTGCCATTCCCTCACTCCCTCAACAGACTCCTGTCCGCCAGCCCAGACCAAACTCTCCGTGAGCATGTGTAGTTAAGTTTTTGAATCTCCATTATCTTCCTCTGCAAGCCTACAGTGAGTTTCTAGAGGGCAGGAGTGTTGTCTTATTACCCAGCACAATGCCTAGCAGACGGCTGAGGCTTTAGCCCGTGACTGAGAGCTGCTGGGTGCTGTCCCAGTAGGACTGGCTCAGTTAGAAACCATACCTGAAGTTCAGTGTTATGAACCATATACTTTTTTTTTTTTTTTTAAGATTTTATGTATTTATTTGACCAAGAGAGACACAGCGAGAGAGGGAACATAAGCAGGAGGAGTGGGAGAAGGAGAAGCAGGCTTCTCGCTGAGCAGGGAGCCTGATGTGGGGCTCGATCCCAGGACCCTGAGATCATGACCTGAGCTGAAGGCAGATGCCTCACGACTGAGCCACCCAGGCACCTGAACCATACACTCTTGAGGTATGGACGTGCCTTACTCTGGAATACGAGGGTCTCTATCTTGCTTAACATTTTAATCACCTGAGGGGCTTTAAGAACTCAAACCCTGCCCCCAGAACTCCATTTTGGACTACCAGAATCTTTGGGGGTGGGGCCTGGTCATCAGTACTTCTTAAATGACAGCTCCCCAGGTGACTGAAGTGTGGCCTTGTGGGAATCACTGGACTACCTGGATTTCACAGCCTTTACCAAGGTCTCGGCTATGCTTGGTACGCACTAAGGACCTCAGGAGCTCTAGAGCTAATGACACTGTGGTTCCGGGTGAGTTCTAGAATGAGGACTGCAGTCTTTGGAAGACTGAGGGAGTTTACAATTTCTCCTACAAAAACACTGCAGTTGAAGGAAAAGGAACTAGCCAATTGGTCAATTAAGAATGCTGGGAGTATACTAGTTCAGTTACTCTTAAAATTTAAAATTTTTAAGGAGGAATGGGCATCAAGAAAATAATATTCATTACAATACTTCATCTAAAGATGGTGTTATTCTGCAAGACCTTTTTGGCTTCCTCAGCTGTGACGGAACTTCCAGGGGTTTCATCTTTGGTGATCAGAGTAATTCCATCTAAAAAGTAATTCAGAGTGAAATCTCAGTGCAAAGAATCAATCCTGATCGGATCGTACCTTCCTCTCCATCACCCCCCCATCTTCCCATTAGAGATTTTTAAAACTCCACAGGTGCTCTTCTCTATAGAAATGAAGTCTGTGAAGGCACTTAACTCACACTGTTCCTTCCATCTTATAGTATCCTGTTTCCTACTTAGCCTCTGTAAAATGAAGGCCACATCTCAAGGGCTACCTGCTGCATGAAGTCTTCCCTGATTAAACCTCTCCTTCAGAGTGTTTAGCTCACTTTGTTTATGCCTTTGAAATGGCTGTCATCATATCTTACCTTGTATAAACTACGTGTACACATGTTCTCTCTCCTAATGGACCATACTTTTCTCAAGGGTAGGGAATGGGTTTTATTCATCTTTCAATTCCCATCAATGTAGGCATGGACAAGCTTAGTAAATAAATAAGTGAACGACTATATACTTAGGCCCAAACCCATTAGATACCCAATATAGGAATCTGCAGACATTTTGACTTCTATTAATGTTACCAGCTACTGATGGAATGGCAAGAGGCCCCAGCTGGGAGGCAACATGCTCTCACAATGGTTATGTCTATCATTTAGCACATACATCAATTTTAGCTCAGTGAGAGCAAATCAAGGATAGAAAATCTACCCTTTAGTTTTCTCTTCTTCCTAAGATTTTCTTCTGCCTCAAATGGCTGATGCATGATACACTTTCAGAAAAGCATATACATTTAACATCCATTTGTACCTAGAAATGGCACAGGTCATGTGTATTCTTTCAATAGGATATAAGCTCTCAGAAAATGCGTACCTTGTGTATGTCCTGTAAGTTTCCTTTCAGCCAACAATATGCTGGAGGCAATCAATAAATACCAAAACCAATCTCCTTCATCTACTAGGCTGGCAGCAGAGACACCAGAGTGATTTGAGTAAGTCCCATTCACCACCTATTCTAATTGCTTTTGCTCCCCAGTGTAGAAGTTAAAGGGCTGAAAAATTAACTGTCAAGGAAATAGTTGCCTGAGTGATGAAACGCTGCCCCTTAGAAGCTGGATAGATAGATATGCAACTCCTTTTTACAGAGTTTGCCCAGAAATACAGGTTCAAACTAATCTGAGGGTCCTACTTCAAGTGAAAAGTTTCAGAATCTTCAACATCATTGTTTTCATAAGAGGTATTTTTAATAGGTAGTATCTTATACTTGGTTCTGAAAGAAAATCAAGTCAGGTGAAAAAAACCGGGCACAAGGCATGAAGGAAATCCAACATCAAGCCCAACACTGAAAGAGTATGTGTTGCCCTCTTTCTAGGTTAAGTTTGCACTGGTCTCTGTGAATAAGTAAGGGAATGGCTTTGGTGCACGAAGATGCTCGTCTGCTGATATGGAAAGCCCAAGAACACGCTCACGAAAGGTGGTAGAAGGGCAAAATGTGGGTGAGGTCAGTGTTAGTGCTGTGGGTCCGGCAGGATGGAAGGGTCTAAGAATCTGAGAAAGGGGGCAATGTTTGCCCACGCGGGTTCTTCCAACTAACAGAAAAGGTACCATCTTGGAAATGGGTCATGCTGCACAAAGTTTAAGATAGGACCTACATGTTCACTATTTATCACTTTTTATTTATGTTCATTAAGCTTGCTTCTAAGCCTTGTTATTTTCATTCACTGGATCCCAAGCATTTTCCCAAATCCACAGGGAAAGTCACCAGGTTGCCACGTAACACACCATACAACATAATTTATGTTTCGATTTAGAAAAAAACAGCATAAATATTTGGAGAAAATGATAAAAGACACCTTACCCTGAACGACAATTTCCCAGAAATGATTTAACTGTTTCATTTCCACTTTCTCTCGAAGCTCTCTCAGGAAATCGTTAAAGCGCTGCTCCTCTGAAAACTGGGGTGGCATGTGGGGGCAGAAGGGCATCAGGTCAGAGCAAATACAGAAACAAGTCACTTCCAGGACAAAGCGCTACGTATCCCAAATCCACTGTTATTTGTAAGAAAAATATATCATGTCCTTCTTTGGTAAATGGGAGATCTGGTCTGGCATTCCAAATTTCAGCTAGGTTTGCGGCGAACCAGAAATCCCTCCATCTGTGGAAGGTACACAGCTGCTCAGAGCTGCACTGGTTTTTTTTTTTGGGGGGGGGGGGGGGGTGCCCAGTGCTATGCTTTTTAACTTTCAATATGGACAAAGTCAAACAAAAATAGAAGAGTTTCCTGAATTCTCAATATACCCAACATCCAGCTTCAACAACTGTCAAATCAGCCAATCTTGCCTTCCCATACACCGACCTTCCCCCACAACCTTGGGATTGTTTGGAAGCAAATGGGGAGCATATTATGTCATCTGTAAATATGTTGGTATGCAGCTTCTAAAATACAGAGAGGGACTTTTTAAAAAATACCAAAAACTACTAAAAATTCCTTAACAGGAGTAAATGACCAGTCACTATTCACTTTTCCCAGTGATAAAACCCTTTTCTCTGTTGTGTGTGTGTGTGTGTGTGTTGTACAGGTTTGCAGCATAAAAAGTTCTCTACATTAAGAGTGGCTGATATGTCTCCAGAGTCTCTTTTGATGCTCTTTTCTTTTTTTTTTTAAATTTTTATTTTTGAAGAAATCCAGTGACCTGGTAATTTCAGCTGGCGACAACAGGGCACAAAAGTGTTACTGGGTGCCCCGTCTAATGGGGGCAGTGCGGAAAAAGCAATACATTTTCACCACCTTTTCCCAACTTGCCAGATCCTTCTTCACCTGCAGGATCCTTAGGCTTTTACTGACTTAATTTGGCCCATATTCTTCTTTATCTGTAGGGCATCTGGATCATCTACTTCTGTATCTTCTAATTTTAACAGTTTTCTCATTTTCTTATCATTCTTTGTAAGAACCTAAACAACTCAAGAATTTGTTCACTCTCCCAGCCAATACTTACTAAGCACCCACATGAGAACACACACTACAACTGCGCCTACTTTAAAAATATACTTTCTAATTTAAACTTGTTCACTCTTGCCTAGAGCTTACATATAAAAGCCTAGAAATAATTTGGAAGATTTTCACAGTGTTTTCTCAAAATTCCTAATAAAACAAACAAAAAACCCACATCAAAAGTAGGGTGTGGTTCTGAGTAATTAATTTTCAGCATTCTTGATTTTTCCTGGCACTCCAGATCCCTACTCCCATCTTCATAATATCCTTCTCAATAGTTATACCAATATATATTTTCCATCAATTTCTTTAAAGTAGTTAGCCAGTCCTTTAATGCGCGGGTCATCAGAGACGACAATGTAAATCTCCCTGGTTCCCCAAGTAGGAATCATGCAGCCTTGGCTCTAATGTCATAAAAAGCAGACTCCCAGGGATGAAGCAACCCACTCAACCCACCCATCTTTATACCCCCTCAGAAATGACAGTGATAGTAAAAAGACTTAGTCATTTCGGCATCTCTTGGCCAACACGGCTATTCACGGTGAGAACAATGATCTGCAAAGCCTGTGCTTACTTGTGGGCTGCCGTATGTCTTCCGTGAGATGATGGCTAACCGTTTAGGAAGAGGAAGGCAAGCAAGGATCGCTAGCGTTACCTGAATGGCTTCTTCCCGGAAGACTGTAATGCAGTCCATGCTCTTCATAAAATACGGTGTTTCATTAGTTTCCAGAAACTGCTCAATGCGATTTATTAGTTGGTGACTTGCTAGAAAAGACAACAAATTTACTTTCCTCATTTTGAGTGATGCTGGTTAGAGAGAATATATGCTTTGTGTGCCTGTAAGTACGTACTAGGGTTCACGAGCTTCATGGTCAGTAGGCACAAAAGCTATTCTTTGAGAGGGGGTGGATGGGAAGGGCAGGTGAGATGCAAAATGCTGATTCCCAAAGTCTGTATTTGACAAGTTTGGGTAATACTTACTGGTATCTGTCAAGAAATAAAATGTAATTTCTACAATGCTTAGAATTATAGCTAAATGTTCATTTTGGGACTAACACTAAATGTTTTTTTTTTTTTTAATTGTGGTTTTTATTCCCCTTCCCCCAGAATTTAGGGGACAATTGCATAATTCCAAACTGTCTTTCCTAATATGGTCATGGAAAACAGATCCTCTAGTCTCTCCCCTAATCCCATTCATGATAAATGTCAAACAGTGCCAGACAGAGAAGAGTAATGAGCCAGGGATATGCCATCTTCTACCAATCAGAGGTCAAATTTGAAAAGACCAGCCCTCGTCTTAATTTAGTAATATCCCTTTAGTACGAGGAATCATTGCTACATATCTTCTGCCCTTGAACCTGAACACTCTCTCTGTTGCTCAGTACTCTACAAGCCATGAATACTTAATAAACAATAACTGTCAGCAAGCAATGTCATAAATTCTACAAAAACATTAATAATGTTATTGTTTCTAAGATAGGTTGCAACTTGAGGCTGTCCCACACACAAGTATTTTTCAGTGTGAAAAAAAGTAGAGGAAAATAGAAACAAAGTCATTAGGGAATATAAATCACTGAGCAGATTGAAACTGACCCTTAACGACTGGTAAAGAACAAACCAAGGAGATGTACAGATTCAGGGCATAAAGGCTCACTCTCAGTTATGCCCTGAAACCACTTATTTGCTGGCTGGGCGGGCAATTTATGCTGAACGGTCAAGGTGAGGCCACAGTCACAGCCTCATCTGAGCATCATAGTAATTATGAACAGGTACATGCACAATACTAATGAAACTACTTTCAAGGCTCGCCTATAAAGGCTCGAGGCCACTAAGTGAATCACAGTGACCTGAGCACTGTTCGATGCCTTATGAAAAACAGGAAACTCAGTGCCATCAATTTACTTCCTAAGGATCCTATAGTCTATGGAAAGGATTAAAAAGCTGGGCAAAGTGGGGCACCTGGGTGGCTCAGTCAGTTGAGCACGCAGTCTTGATTTCAACTCAGGCCAGAGTCTCAGGGTTTTGAGACTGAGCCCTGTGTTGGGCTCCACGGCGGGGAGACTGCTTGGGATTCTCTCTCTCCTTCTGCCCTTCCCCCCACTTGCATGCTAACTGAATAAAATCTTGGGGGGGGGGGGCGAAAAACGGACCAAGAATTTCTTAATATAATCATTCTGCAGCGAGAGAAAAATATCCCCAGTAACTATTGCATCTCTGCCACCAACTAAGAGATTATGATCTCCATTATAATAAAGTACTTAGCAAATTTGAGGGATTAAAGAAACACTTCCCTGCAATTTCTGAAATCTTTACCAATGTATCCTGCAGTGGTGAATTAATACCCAACAGTACCAAGGAGAGAAAGGATGTCTGGATGAGTCTTTTAAAAAAAGGTAAATAACAAAGCCCTGATTAGTAGGCAAAGCGGAAAACCAACAAGAAGCTGAAAGCAAGAGAAGCTGTCTCTGTTTTCAGCTTGGAGAGGTGAGGTGACAGAAGGGTTTGACGGTGCTCTCCACCACTTACAGCAGCCCACTTGCTCTGATGAGCTGGACATAAAGATACTCAGAGCTACCAAATTCGCCATCAATAACAGCACTCATCAGCCAAGGGTAGTAATCTTAGAGACTCAGCTCATTTCTTTTGAAATGAGAGGGAGGGACCTTAGTGAGCTACAATGTAAATGTTTCTCTTTATGCAGTGAGTATTTTCATTACTTCGACCTAGTACATATTTACTGTGTGACTGTTACAGGGAAGACCCTGGAGTATGTTCTGTGGAAGACATGAGGTTGAAGTCCTTGCTTTGAAGAGCTGATAGTCTACAAGAAGATATAAGACATATACAAAAATAATAATAGGAGGTAAATGTGAAAAGGACTATGACTGATACAGCAATATGTCAGCTGATGTGAATTTTTAAAAATCTCTGGTGACCGATTATAAGATATTTTCATGAATTAACATGGCTTTTTCGCTGAGCAATGAAAAATGGAGTTGGCCATCACAGAGCAGAAAACAGAATGAGCGGAAGTATGAAGAAGAGATGTGGGAAAGCACAGGGTGTGTCTGAAGAGAAGCAAACGGTCCAGCACATGGAGTCCAGCACAGGAGGGGAAGGAGGAGGAAGAATCAGCTAGGGGAAGGTTGGAGGGCAGGTGGCTCAAGAGGACAACAGTCTGTGTGAGGGTCCTAACGTAGGATGGAGCTTGGCTCTAGAGCAACTGCAGGGGAGAAGGGCTGAAGACCAAGCTTTTAGGGAACTGCAACATTTAGAGCTCGTAGAGAGGAAGGGGAGCTGACAAAGTTGCTAAGAAGACGTGGTAAGGGAGACAGGCAAAAACCAGGAAGGTATAGCGCCACGGATGCCAAGAGATGAAAGAGGAGAGCTATGTGTTGTGTCCAAACACTATGACATAAAGACTGCAAGAAAAAGAGTATAAAAAGCACAAGGGATTAGGTACTGAAGCTTAGGAAGTCCATATATCAATGAAATAGGGACTTAGCTGCTTTGGGGAAAAAAAAACAGAAAACCAGTTCCTTGGCCCAATTTATCTTGACATGTGATGGAACACACACACACACACACACACACACACACAATTTGCCATCTTACAGAGAAAAGTATTCAGGAGACTAAAATAAAGCAAAAGTTAATAATCCATATGCAGTAATGACACAGTTAAGGGACATAAGGAAAAGGAAGTAGGAGTCTGAAGATGCACTTTCTACTTAAGAATGAAGTTCTTATGTATTTGTGGGCCTACCTGGATGGAGTTTTCTGATTTATATGTTAGACTGTCTGTCTTTTCCTCCAGAAGTTCAGGAACACAGAGAGATAAGTATATCCAAATTGCAATAAATCCAAAGAATACAAAGAACCAGATTTCGCCCTTTCAGGAATCATCGGTTATGTGTTATGTGGCCTGGGCCTCTGGCTCATGATTCTGCTTGTCAGTTTCCAACTTGACATTTGCTTACTACCACTGTTCTCTGCAAAGATGTTTCTAACAGAATGAAAGGAAGTCATTTATTATGGGTTCTTTCCCCTCCATCGGACAGAGCCAAAACAGCAGTGGGTTCACTCATCTGTCACACATTATTTATAAAGGGCTATAAAGTCATCTCAAATGATTTTGCTCAACTCAGACATCATTCAGGACATTTCCCAATTTAATCTTTCTCACTATCTCAATGCCTCCTGTGAAATGTACTTATTGGAAGGGTACACACTTTACAGAAGTCGGCAGTTAAATTATTTGTAAATGTTAAGAACAGATTTATGCAATGGCAGTGGCATCTTCACAAAACAAACTTAAAAAATGATGATATAAATTAAGCTCTTAAATAAGTATATGGTCAGGTCAGTAATTAAGAGAATAAAATAATAATAATACCTATTGGCAAACAAAACTCAAAGCAAGTAGTTCAGTAATAAATGCACACATAAATACAATGACCATTTTAAGCCAGAAATGTGTAAGCAACACGTGCGTGATAAGAAAATGAGTCTGTGTTTCAATACAGGCAACCAGAACAAAAATGGATTGCCAACAGGCTTATGGCTCTTTACTGCAGGATATAAACTGGTCATTGTGGGTAGAGGCTGTGTTCCTATCAGTCAGGGTCCAACGAGAAGAACAGAAATCACTCTGAGTATTTCACAAAGGAAGTGTAATGTGCACAACTGTTAAACAGGTGATGAAGGGCTATAAAGCCAACTGAGAATGGTTCTGTCATCCAGAGATCAGAACAGCAAGAAGCCCTTAGCACCCCTTGGCAGTGCAGGGTGAGGGGAGAAAAGAGCAGAGGGAAGTGCAACAGCTAGAGCTCACTCATGGGTCTGTCCAAGGGGAGCCGAAGCCATGGAGGACTGGAGATGCTGCCTAACACAGACAGGGAGGAAGAAACACCCCAGCTTTTCCCTCCCTCCTTCCCTCCTACCAATTTCCCACCAGGGTCTCCTAGGGGCTGAACCCTGTAGGAAGCCAGTAGTCATGGGAGGCTGGGAAATACAACCTGCAGGGGTAGCTCTGGCCCATCCCCACCCCCACCCACATCTGGTGCACACAGGGGAAGGGTGAGGAATGGATTCAGGGGCCATTCCACACAGTGTTACTATGAAGCCATAGAGGTGGATGGATGCCCCATTTTATGCACTGGATAGATCCTGGAGATACAAAATTAACGAAGAATTCTTTAAATAATAAAGGAAGATAAAATGTGAGGGTTTTTTCTTCTTTCTAATGAGAGGATGAGAGGATACAATGAAATTCAATAGAAAGTTACCGAAAATGTTCATAAGCATTTACTTAAAGCTTTTCTCAGCCAATTTTGTATATATATTGTAAATATATATATAAATAGATATACACAATATATATCAAATTTTATTTATACACACACACATACAGGAGGTACCTGGGTGGTGGCTCAGTCAGTTAAGCGTCTGCCTCCGCTTAGGTCATGGTCCCAGGGTCCTGGGATCACATCCTGCATTGGGCTTCCTACTCAGCAGGGAGTCTGCTTCTCCCTCTCCCTCCACCCTCCTGACCTTGCTCATGCCCCTTCTCCAGCATGCTCTCTCTCAAATAAATAAAATTTTTAAAAATATATATATTTAAAGTATACTTCCACAAAACCAGAATTACATTAAAAAAAGAGAGAGAGAGATTTTCATGTTTACTTGAAACATCTTTAGCGCTACAGATACCTCCCTTTCCTTCAGGTTTAACTCTGTGAAACCCAGTGCACAGTGGCCACACAACTGTGTGGACAGCGATGACAAACCAGAGGAGCGGGAGTGACTGAACCCTTCCCATGGTGCTTCTCTCCTTTCATAGAAGTCAAAGCATCTTCTAAAAATTGAAGTACAAAAAACTTACCCCAAATATTTTCCTTTCCAAGACAAAATATATGCTGACTTATTTCTTAAATGTCCTTTCTACTTCTATTTCCAAAAAAGGATGGATATAAGACCTCAGGCAGAATCTGCCCTCAATGCTTATGGTTCTCGGTCTGGCGAATCTGGTATTCCTCATTTTATTTTAGTTTTGTGGTTTTTAATGAAATATATTTTGTTGAGGGAAAAAGAAATCACTGGGTGGCACCAAAAGAAACTGAGAATTAGGAAAAAAGGATAAGCTTCACGTAAATGATGTGCAAACGTATTACTTTGAAGAAGCTGGACTATGAAGCGGACACAGCTCTGTCCTGCTCTTTGCCTCTGCCCTGATCTTCCCCCTTTTAGAAACTATTGTGCAAGATGATTTGCCCCAGAATTCTCCATTGAGCAGAAAGAGCTGCCTGCCTCCCTTCTGAGAGCAGAAACAGTCCATGGCCCTGACACAGAGACCACCACAGCCACAGTATCACAGGTGACCAGTGGCACAGGAAATCGAATGAAGGATATAAAATGCTGACCACCTCAACAACACACATACAGCCTTGGCTGGCTTTTTATTATTATTATTATTTTCTTACCAATAACTAAAAAACCCAATTAAAATCTCACCATTTAAGCTCCACAATTTCAGTCACAGCCCATTTTTTCATGCTTAACGATTTTCTCATTAAATGCAGTAATTTCTTACAAATTGCACTAATAAAAGCAAGTCCTGCTGGGTGTTCCCCCCCTTTTAAATGTTGCCTTTTCATTGATGTGTTAAATTAAAACCCCAGGCACAAGGAGAAGAGTAAATGCAAAGTCTTTATTGTCAGAATCCATTCCTGCAGACTGAAATCTCTCATGTTTTATTTTTGTTTTTACTTGAGCTAACCGTTGAGTCCTACTTTATAGCCACAGAAAGGTGTCTTGGTCTTAGCTCACTCTAGAAAAAAGGTGATAGTGCAAGCTAATGAGAAACTAGAAAAATGGCATCCAGAAAACCCACTAGTAGTAAGGTCACTTTATGTAAGAGAACATTACAACAAATCTTCATTCTGGAAGAATAACAGCTCTTATCTTAAATAACTTGATGATATAACTCAGGTCTACAAAATTTTAAGTTTCCTGGTCAAAGGGTGGGTTCCATGGCATTCTATGGTCTTTTTGTTTTTTATTAACAACATTCAATTTAACCACTGAAGACCCACTGAACATGTCGCACAAAACCTGAAGGTTATAATGCATATTTACAGATTTACAGGGCATACAGCAGTTTGCTTAAAAGAAAAAAAAAGGACATATTTTGGTCTTTAAGTGTAACTAATTTCCCCAATTCCAAAATGAAGTGCATTTAAAGTCCAAAATTGGGACACGATGCTAACATAAGAAAGAAGCTAAAGGAAGACTTTTTCATCTAATGAAGTGACTTCTTTGGCTCCTTTATGTAATGTATATGCCATATGTCTGGAGGTATGTGTTAGGTGTGGGGCTAGGAGTAGAGAAAGAGGGTCTCCATAATTTTCTAACTCTAAAACTTGGTGAAGCTTCCTAAAATAAAAGTGATATAGAAGAATTAATAACCTTACCATGTGGACTTGATCCTATTCCAGATGGGCAGTAGGAGGGAGGCAGAATGCAAGACGATGGTGTTTGGTACTATAGCAATTTTACAGTATCTGTCTAGCTTCATACCAGAGTGGATGTCATCCACCTAATGCAGGAAGTAAGTAGAAGGAACCAAGTAGCCATAGTAACAGTGCAGCAAAGAGGAAACACTCTGGAACAGGAGACCAATCTGGCGATGGGATCCAATTAAAAGTTGGTAATTGAATAGGACTGAAATTCATGTATCAGCTGAAGAGATACAGTGAGTGGTGACTCAGACTCCACAGAAAGGAAGAGAGAGGTTGGTGGCCACTGCTTAAATGTGCTTTTGTGGACGATGGTGGGATGGGTGGCACAGTGTCTTATGATGCCATAAGAATCTGAGTCACTCTTAAAAGGACATATCAAGTACCAGAAAATTTAGAACAACTATGTTTCATGTGGTAAATCTTCCTACGAACTGATAAATAATGATGCCCTCTGTTTATATGGCATCCTTCCTTCGGATCCTTTTTCTTTCTTTCATTTATCCCCCTCTTTTTCGATTTTTGGGAAGTAAGTTGTATATTTTAGAGCTCAAAATATTGAGATATGATTCTTCTACCACTTCTCCTTCAGTGGGGCTAAGATTTATGAATTGATCCAAAGAAACTAAGAATTAATTCCGCTGTAATTACTACCAGTCCCAAGCACTGCTTTGTTAAAATCAATAATAGAAACAAACAAAAAAAAATTACTTAGCAGTATACAGAGAACATAAAAGCAGATGGAGGTTATCAGTCCCACCGATGGCAGACCACCAGCATCTCTGATAATGTATCACATTACAATAAAACCATTACTGGGCACAGGTATCCCAGGATACACTAGCTCTTAAATCACAAGCATCTCCTTAGACTGGGATTTGAGGGTGAGAAAAAAGAATGGGCATTCGTTGTGGAAGGAATATCATGAGCAAATATAAAGAGGTAAGAAAGCCAGTGTCACAGGGTATGAGCGGGAATACGGTTTGGTCTGAGTACAGAGTTCACAAAGGGGGCCTGCAATGGCAGAAAGGAACCAGGTTGTGGAAAGCCTTGAAATGAGGGACTAATTTCAAAGACATGGTGAGTGTCTGATTAAGGGCTGACCCTTAATCAACTCTGGGCTGTAAGAAGCTAAGCCTGGGGGATCCTTGCTGGCTCAGTCAGTGGAGCATGCAAGTCTCGATCTCAGGGTTTAAGTTCGTTGGGTGTAGAGATTACTTAAAAATAAAATTAAAACAAAAAGGGGGGGGATAGCTAAATCTGTACCAACATATGGGATGAGCTGAACAAGAACAACGTTGAGGATAATTAATATAGGATGCTATAACTATCCAATGGTGAAGTAATGAAAGCTTGAATTAGGATACAGGTAGTTAGGATGGAAAGGAAGAGACAGACCCAGAATGTGACAGAAATTAGGAAAGAATTACACAGGGCTACAAAGTGGCCAGAAATGCTCAACGGTCACCTCAGCAGCAGTAACAGAAAACCCTTACTTCTGGGGAAAATCCTGTTAGCACGTTGAGGACCAGGACACCCTTAGGCTGCCATCACCTGGGATACTTTTCTTTGGGCTCTCTCCTGTCCAGCCTCTCATGGCTCAGGTTATGCCAGACTGGTCTCTGAATTCTTCCTCAGACTGGTCACGCACCTGCATCTATACCCACACTGCCTTGTGTCCCACTGCCTTGGATGAACTATCTGTGCCTCGAAGTGACCCCTTCCACTGGTGCCCCAGACACCATACCTCTTCCCTTCTCAAAGATCTCATTCAGTCTCGTACCTTCAGAGAACACCTCTAGGTGACTTCTTCCAGATTTATATTTAGAACCCAGACCTCTTTCCTGAAGTCCAGACCTGCATAACCCACTTAGCATGTCTCCCCCTTCTCAGCAAAAAGCAATTCCTTCCAGTTGCTCAGGCCAAAAAACTTGGGAGTCATCCCTGGCTTGTTTCTTTCTCTCACACCCTACATTCAAATAGCAAAACCTACCAATTCTACTTTTAAAGCGTATCAAAAATCTGACTTCTTCTCACTTTCTCACTTGTATTACTATGGTAGCCTTCTAACTCATCTGTCTACTTTCACCTTGCCCATTCTCAACATGGCAGCCAGGGCACTTTTAAAACATAAAGTCAATCAGACCAACCTTTACCTGGAATTTCTCAGTGGTTTCCCATTTCACTCAGAGTAAAAGCAAGAGGTCTAGGAGGCCCTATTGTGATATGTAACCAAGATACCACTCCCCCCTCCCACCCCGAATCTCATCTACTTTACTTCAGCTACCCTGGTCCCCCTGATGCTCCTAAAAGCAGCTAAACACACTGCTTCAGGAGAACATACTGCTCCCTCTGTCTGAAGAGTTCTCCCCAGGGATACCCACTAGGTTCTCTCCTCCACCTTCCTTAATTTTCTATTCAAATGACACCCCAAAAGGAAGCCTTCCTTGATCCTCTATAAAATCATAAGCCCATCTCACCGCAGCACTCAAAAATATCCCACTATCCTGTTTTAATTTCTTCTGTAGTGCTGTCGTTAAGTTGAATACCATTCTCTGAAAATTCATGTCCTTTCTGAAATCTCAAAATATGCCCTTATTTGGAAACAGGGTTCTTGCAGATGTAATCAAATTAAGACAAGATCATAAGAATGGGCCCCAATCTAATCATGACTGGTGTCCTTATAAGAAGGGGGAAAACTTAAGAGCACTTGGGTGGCTCAGTCAATTAAGCACCTACCTTTGTCTCAGGTTATGATCCTGAGGGAGTCCTGGGAATGAGCCCTGTAGTGGGCTCCCTGCTCCATGGGGAGTCTGCTTCTCCCTCTCCTGCACTTCCCTCCTTCATGCTCTCTCTCTCAACCACTCTCTCTCCCTCAAATAAGTAAATAAAATCTTAAAAAAAAAAAAAAAAAAAAGGAGGGAATTTTGGACACACACAGTGAGAGAGCTCCCTGTGAGGAGGAGCCAGAGACTGGAGTGGCGTGTCTACAAACTAAGGAACACAAAGAGCTGTCAGCTGTCACCACGAGCTAGGAGAGGGGCACGGAACAGATTCCCCTCAGAGTCCTCAGAAGGAACCAACCTTCTTGACATCTCCACTTTGGAATTCTAAACTCCAGAACTGTGAGAAAATAAACTCTAGTTTTAAGCCAGAGTGGTTTTTTGTTACAACGCCCTTGGAAACAAACACAAGTCCTTGCCACCATTTGACATTTATTTTCTTATTTATTTACTGTCTGTGTTTCGCTGCAGTGACTAGCACATAGTAGGATGCTGGTCACTTGCTAAATGGAAGAATGAACTGCCTAAGCCTCACTGGTTTACTCCTGCAAAACCTCTACAAAATGAAGATGTCTTTCTGAATGCCTTCAGTTTAAACCCCCACACTGCATTTTTACAACTGGTCACCACTAAGGGGAATGGACAGTCTACAACTTTTTTTTTTTTTATCACCACCCTTCACTTTAATTTTATAGAAATGGAGATGGTGAAAAGAAAGCTCTATGGAAGGGGAGTACACAGAAAAAGAGTAATAGGCTGTGTAAGAGAGTGTGCAGGCCTGTGTGGAGAAGAAACCACTTTTTTTAATAGGGGTGGAGGAAGAGGAAGAGGGAGAAGGAGAATCTTAAGCAGGCTTCACACCCAGCGTGGAGTCCGACACAGGGCTCGAGCTCACAACCCCAAGATCATAACCTCAGCCAAGATCGAGAGTCAGATGCTTAACCAACTGAGCCATTCAGGTGCCCCAAAGATACCATTTCCAGCACTGCCCTGACTACGTGGACACAGGCATCTTTATTGTCGTCACCTACTATTACTCAGCTCCATCCCATTTTGCTGGAAGCTCTTTTTTCTCCTCTTAGATCATGTTGCTTGAGATCACTGGGATTTGGGGTGTACTGGGGGGGTGTTTTACAAAATGTACTGTCTATGGCTATAACCCCAATTTAGCACACCCTAAAATATTAACCATCTTGACCACAACACAGAGCATTGCCAGGGATTAACAGGCTTACTCCTAACGGCAGAGAGTAAGAAAGCAAGACAGAATACGAGCTGCCGGAGGGACTGGAAGAGAAGGGGACAATGGAGGAGGAGACTTCCTTTTCTTAACTTTTACACACTGTTCTATTACTATTTGATTTTTTTCAATGAGCATGTATTTATTTTTTTATTGAGGAGAAGTCTAAGGAGCAATAAACAACTGTTTCTATTTTTAGTGAGTCTTAAACGGATAGACATTTTTCATGGGTTGGCATTTACTGATGATGAAACTCAGAATACTTCTATTTCATGATCCTTTTATTTCTTTTTTTATTTTTTTGCACCATCTACTTTCCTCATTCTTTCTGTTTATTACTCATACACCTAAAGGACTGTATTAAAAAGGACCTTCAAATTACTTAACTTTACCCACTGTCCTCAGGAAAGACTACCAATGTGAATACGGATTTGCTACAGGCAAATCTTATCTCTGGTTTATATATTCACCTCCCCCAGCCTATACATTTAAAGTTTCAATGTATAAGTCTCGTTGGCTTCATTACAGTCCATCTAAGAGTAATCAGAAATGGAGACGATTACAGGATAATCCAGCCTTAGTTATTCCATATATTTTCTTCTCAATGTATGAGACAAAGAATGAATCAAACAAAATAAACCCATGCTTGAGAAAAATGGCACAAAAGAAGAAACAATGAACGTAAAAATTTTCCAAATCTGTAAGCAGTGACCTAAGAAAATAGAGACTTAAATACCTACTGTCAGGGCACTTGGGTGGCACAGTCGACTCTTGGTTTCCTCTTAGGTCCTGATCTCAGGGTCATGAGACTAAATATTGGGCTCTGTGCTCAGCGGGAAGTCTGCTGGAGATTCTCTCTTGGCCTCTTTCTCTGTCCCTCCCTCGACTAGTGCTTTCTCCTCTCTCTCACTCTCCCTCTCTCTCAAATCTTTTTTAAAAAAATAAAATACCTGTTATCACTAAAATGTAAACTGACTTTTCAATACTTACAACTAATCATCTTCTGTGCTCCAACAAGTTCCTGAATCTATAGTTTTCCTGTACAGAGTAAGGTGGTCATTTGTTAAAGTAAATGAATTCCTCATGAAGCAGAGGATTATGAAACACAAACATAATCTTGTGATACGTTATCTAAGTTTTTTTTTTTTAAAGTCCAATACCTGAAGACTTTTATTTAAAATATACTCTATTACCTGAATTGATAATATTTTCTTCACTGGTACTCTGCAGAAATTCACTTGGGTCTCCAGATTTTTGTTTAGCTAGGGTCAGGTAAAAATTATAGAGGTCTTACCAGTCCATAAGGTCTCAAGGGGAATAACTTTCAATACTCAAAACATCATGGAGAACAACTAGACAGAAAATCAACAAGAATATAGATTTGAATAAACTATCATCTAAACTCACCTGACATTTGCAGAACCCTCGACATAACGACAGTAAAATATACATTTTTTTTGAATATACATTATTTTAAAGGGCATGTGGAACATTTGTCAGAACAAAGTATAAGTTAAGCCATGAAACAAGTCCCAATATATTTATAAAGGTTGAAACCATTCAAACTATGTCTTACAACAGAATTAAAATAAAAATCGGTAACAGAAAGAAAGGTGGGAAATATTTCAGAGATTTCAGGTAACAGAAAGAAATACCTTCCAGTATCTGCAAATTAAACACTCTTCTAAATAATCCAAGGTAAAAGAGGTAATTGCAAAAGTAAGAAAGCATTTGAACTGAATGATGATAAAAACATGATGTATCACAATTTATGATGCGCAGCTAAAGAACTGGTTAGAGGGATATGTATAGCTTTCAACGCCTACATTAAAAAAGAAATGAGGTTTCAAATCAATAATCTAAGCTTCTACTTTAAGAAACTAGAAGAAGAGGATCGAATTAAATCCAAAGTGAGCAGAAGGAAGGGAATAAAAAGGACAAGAGCAGAAATCCATGAAATAAAAACAAAATAATGGGGAAAAAGTAAGAGCAGAAGTTAGGATCTTCTACAAAAAATAGGCAAAACCATAAACCGTTACTCAGATTGACCATGAAAGAGAAAAGATACAAGACACTAAATCAAGAAGAAAAGAAGGGAAATCACTATCAGCCCACAGAACTTAAGAGAAAAATAGTATGAGTAATGTGAGGCCAATAAATTAAACAATTTAAATGAAATGGACAAATACTTGTAAGGACATAAATTACTACAACTGACTTAAACAGAATGGAAGATCTGACCAAACTTATAATGTGTAAAATAACCAAGTATTAGAAAGTGTCCCACAAAGAATGCTAGCCTAGGTTTCACTGGAAAATTCTATCAAATATTTTAAAAAGAAATAATATTAATCTTAAAGGGGAAGAAAGAATACTTCTCATCTCATTCTATAAGGCCTATATTCCTCTGATATTGAGGCCAAAGATGTTGCAAGAAAGGAAAACTATGGAAAAGTATCCTTCATGGACATATATACAACTATCAGCAAAATGAATTCAGGAACATACAAGAAAAATTATACACCATGATGGACTGTAATTTATCCCCACATGCAAGGCTGGTTTAACAACTGCAAATCAGTGAATATAACACAGCCTATTAATAGAAGAATCAAACACAACGTAATCATCTCTATATAGAAAATGCATCAAAAAAAAAAAAAGAAAATGCATCTGACAAAATTCCACATGCATTTGTAATAAAAACTCTCAACCAACTAGGAATGAGAAAAGAAAATCTTCAATGATAAAGGGACTGAGAAAAACCAGAACATCCTATTAACGGTAAAGATAAAAGCTTTCCCCATAAGACAAGGAACAAGGATAATCACTTCTATAATTCTGTGATTGTTGGATATAACAGCCAATACAATGAAGAAAAAGAGTGTTAAGGCATACAAATTAGAAAAGAAAAAATAAAGCTGCGTTTATTTGCAGACAGCACCATCTGCATGTAGAAAATTCAGAGTACAGGGCACCTGGCTGGCTCAGTCAGTTAAGTGTCTGCCTTAGGCACAGGTCCTGATTCCAGGGTCCTGGGATCAAGCCCTGTGTTGGGCTCCCTGCTTGGCAGGGAGTCTGCTTCTCCCTCTCCCTGTGCCACTCCTCCTGCTTGTGCTTTCTCTCTCTCCACGCACCACCCCCAAATAAATACAAAAAATCTTTTAGAAAATTCAAAGTATATAAAAATAATTAGAAATATTAAACAAGTTTAATAAGATTGCAGGATATAAGGTCAATATACAAAATCAAAATTCCTATATATTGGCAACAAACAATCCAAAAAATAACTTTAAAAAAGTCCAACCACAACAGCATTAAAAAGAATAAAATACTCATAAAAATTTAACAAAAGAAGTGCAGGACTTGTGCACTAAAAACCACAAAACACTATGGAGAGAAAGTAAATAAAAACCTAAATAAATGGGAAAATATCCTGTGTTCGTGGGTTTAAAAATTCAATATTGTTAAGATGGAAATCCTCCTTTAACTGTTCCATATGCTCAATGCAATCCCTATTAACACCCAGTGGGCTTTTTTCTGTTTACTGAAAAGCTGAATCTAAAATTTACATGGAAATGCAAAGGACCTGGATTAGTCAAAACAATTTTAGGAAAAAATAAAATTGAAAGACATATGATAGTATATCAATGCTTACTATAAAGCTGAAGTAAGTAAAATAATGTATCAATGAAGAACAGACATAGATCAGTGTAAGAGAATTGAAGAGTACAGAAATAAAAGGATGGTCTTTCCAATAAATGATATGCTGGGACAACTAAGGTTACCCTATGAAAAACAATGAATCTAGGACACTCACCCTCATAATAATTTATAAAAATCAACTCAAAATGGATTATAGACCTAAAACTTTCAGAAGAAAATCTGTGTGACTTGGCTAGACAAAGATTTCTTACATAAGACTACAAGATGATAAGCCATAAAAGAAAAAATGCTAATTAAGAAAATAAAAATTAAGAACTTTATACTTCAAAAGACACCACTGAAAAGATAAATCACAGGCTGCGAAAAATATTTGCAAATCACATATCTGACAAAGGACCTGTATCCAGAATATATATAGAATTCTCTACATCTAGATAAGAAAATTGAATTAAGAAATGGGGAAGAGATTCAGATAGACATTTCACCTGAGGAAATAAGACATATGAATGGCCAACAACCATCTGAAAAAAAGGTCAGCATCATTAGTATTTAAGAAACTGCAAAAAAGTCCCACACAGGGATGCCAACACATAGCCACCAGAATAGCTATAATTGAAAAAACAATACAAGCGTCACCAAAGAACTCTCAGTCACTGCTGCTGAGATGTTAAGTGGTAAAGCTGTCTGAAAGGAGTTTGGCTATTTCTTAAAAAGCTAAACATAAACTTCCCAGCAATTCCACTCTCAACTAAGAAAAACAATAAAATACAAACACTTGTAATTTTCATAGCATTACTTATAATAGCTAAAACCTGGAAACTATCCAAATATACCCATCAGTTAGTGAACTGATAAACATAACATGGCACATCCATAAAACAGAGTATTATTCAGCAATAAGAAGAAATCAATTACTCAGGATGCCTGGGTCGTTCAGTTAGTTAAGCGTCTGCCTTTGGCTCAGGTCGTGATCCCAGGGTCCTAGATCGAGCCCTGCATTAGGCTCCCTGCTCGTGGGGGAGGCTGCTTCTCCCTCTGCCACTGCCCCTGCTTGTGTTCCCTCTCTTTCTCTCAAATAAATAAAATCTTAAAAAAAAAAAAATCAATTACTGATACATGCTACATCAACAAACTTCAAAAACATGCTAAGTAAAAGAAGCCACATGCAAAAGACTGCAGATTGAGTGATGCCATTTATGTGAAATTTCCAGAAAAGGTAAGCCTGTAGAAACAGAAGTGGTGACCTGGGGTGGTGATAGGAAAAAAGAATGGACTACAAATGGTCAGGGGGACCTTTCTGGGGTGAGGGAAAATTTTTAACTGGATTGTGGTGATGATCCCATAACTATGTAAGTTTACAAAAGATCATTGAGCAGCACACAGAATTAGTGGAAAGACTTGTGGAGATCTACCACAGATGGAAAGGAGTCCTCCACTACGTTTCCATGACAGAATAACTGCTGAAGCTCAGACGGTGAATTTTATCCTCAGTGCCCCAAGGAAAACACTACTAGATTCCAAGGGCAAGGGAACTGTCAAAAAGATCGCTCCCAAGAGAAATGGCTTCTGACTCCAATGGCCTACAAAGGCTAGCCTCAGTGTTTCAGCTGCATCTCATCACCACGGAAAGATATGAAGAGATAAATTCCAAAATTTCAGCAGTTTAATCTGACAAAGGAAATGAAAATGGGCCTGTAGCAGTCAGCTCTGGCTGCCATAACACAACACCATGGGCTAAGGAGGCTTCAATGTAAGAAATTTATTTCCTCACAGTTCTGGAGGCTAGTGCTAACACGGCCAGGTTTGGGTTGAGGGCTCTCTTCCTGGCTTGCAGTCAGTCACCTTCTCACTATATCCTCAGATGGAAGAGAGAAAAGACAGGAAGAGAAGAGAGAAGAAGAAAGCATAAGCCTGATGTCACTTCTTATAAGGTCTTCAATACCATTATAAGGAGGGATCTACCCTCATGTCATCTGAACCTCATGACCTCTTCTAAAGCCCCCAAATCCAATATTATCACATTAAGGGTCAGGGCTTTAATGTATGAACCTTGGGGAGACACAGTTCAGTCTATAACAGGACCTTTAATCACTATTCACTGAAGATTTTTCTCCAACTGTCCATAACAAACCACAAAAGATTAAAAAAAAAAAAAAAAAAGTTGGGGCGCCTGGGTGGCCTAGTCAGTTAAGCATCTGCCTTCGGGCTCAGGTCGTGATTCCAGGGTCCTGGGATGGAGTCCTGCATCAGGCTCCCTGCTCAGCACGGGGGCCTGCTTCTCCCTCTCCTGCATACCCCCGTACTTGTGCTCTTACTCTCTGTGAAATAAACAAGCAAAAATCTTAAAAAAAAAAAAAGGGGGGGGGGGTTTTTTTAAAAAAAAAAAAAGTTAACTATTCTCTTTTGCCCAAAGGCATCCATATTGAGGACAATATCCTCAAGCCCTCCTGAAACTGTGCTCCACATCTGAACAAAACTCCCTTCCTTTTTCTAGCCTAAAAAACAAGCATGCCATTTTTAAAACTTTCATGCAGGCGTGCCTAACAGACAGGACTAACTGTATCAAATTATACTTGCCACTTCTTTCTGTGTCAGCATATTTTTTGCCTTGGGCTTGCAATTTGAAAGGGGAGGGCCCAAACACTTTTATTGCATTGAAGTGGGACTCCAAGCTGTTTCTAGGCTCCTCTTAACACATTTCAGCTGATTAGTGACTATTTTAACAAAAGCCTAACATCCTTTCCTAAACATCTTAATTGGTTAAGAGCTTCTGTTGTTTGCCACGAGCAGTCCCTTTAAGTCATTGATTAAAGCAGTTTGCACATCAGCACAATCTGAAATCCGTTTCCTTCCTCACCCAGCTGGGCGTAGGAAGCAATCTTGAGGACAGCCCAATTCAAGGAGAACCAAGTGCAACGCCCTGCGGGATGGTAACACACCATGCAAGCAAGAGGCGCAGAATGTATAAGAGGTTGAGGGCAAGAGCCTAAGCACCCTAAGGAAGTACTTCCCCTGCTCCCTCCTCCCACATCGAGCTCCTGAGCCCACAGCACCAGCCAGCTGGAGAACACACCCTCTCTGGGAAGCATCCTAGTCCTGAGCGAGCCGCCTGTGAGCAGCCTCCTCGCAGTCCGGCGGGCAGGGTCATCGCGGCAAGCCGAGGGGTCCCACATTCAGTGGGGCCTTGAGACTAGACTCTGCTCTTCTGGGGGCTCTGACGTGGGGAAAATGCTCATGTGAGTTCCCCATTTTCAGCCAGAGGGAAAAATACCCTTTCCATGTTTAACACAAAAAGGGGGGAAAAAATCACCCAGCAGGTTGAAGGCAGGAACTTCGGCCTGACAGCAAAGATCGGACCGCTGGAGGCGGGGCGCTGCCGCGGAGCACATCTGGACTCCCTGATCGCTCTCCGAAGAATCTCCGCGCGCTCACTGACAACAGACCCACAGCAAACAGCCTTTTATTTTTGTACTACCAGTTGGCTCTCTTTCTTAACGGATAGCCAGGCTACATTTTACAAGAACCATACCCTGTAATTAGACATCTTCTGATTCACAGATTGACAGGAACTTGAAAGAATTTAAAAAGCTGAGTAAGAATGGATAGGAGCATTGATGAAAACCGAAAAGATCTGAGAGTGGTTATGTGTGCATGATGGCCTTTGCTTCCTGTGTCATGTCTCTTTTCTTTCTTCTTTTTGCCTTCATTCAAAGAATTTCATTTTAATTATTTGGCTGACAAGTTTCATTATATTAAAATGTAAACTGCAGGGCAGTGCTGTGCCATTTAATGAAATGTATGCATCCTGTGAAGAAGTTTAAGCCACAAGATCCAGTGTCCTCCCCACACGTGCAGTCATCAGTGGAAAGTCAACGGCTCCCGGCCTGAGTCCACCCGCATGAAGATGTGCGAGTGAGACCCTCGGAGTCACGGCTGCATAATCATCCTGTCAGTTACTCAATTACTAACACACCCTTGCAGCGGGTCTCCTTTAAACTTCCAAATAAGTGGATCGCTGTTTCCAAATATGACTTGTCATCAATAAATGAGTCATAAAATAACCCTAACAGTCAAGTTCCAGAGTTTAACAATTTAAAACCAAATCAGTCAAAAGGGAATCCTGGGAAGAACAAATGGCATATTTAATAAAAAAAAGATGAAGTATGGACTAAGCCTCTAGAACCCATAATCATGTATTTTCTCTCTCTTGACTAGATGTGTCACAGCTGTTTTGTGACAGGACTAAGAAAGTATGTCACACTGCTAAAAAATAAGACAGAACTTTATAGGGCTTAAGATGTTTACAATTTCAGTTGCTATTTGTATTTTGTATCCTTCTTTCAAGACGTTCAAGGTATCCAACAGAACTTATTTTTTTTTAATTCACCAGCTCTGTGTAAAACAACAGAAAAGGGCTATATTCTTATCTTCCTCTATTTATCTGGAAAGAGAAGCTACATAAACCATACCCAAGATTACATTAACACACACACACACACCCCCAATGGGAAATTTCTCCTAGATCTCAATTCTTGGGGATCCACAGTTTGGGTTTGCCTCATGGCAGAGTCATATAATGCACATAAGTAAACAAAACTGAAAAAAAAAATGTCTATTTGGCTTTGATGAATGATGTAATTTTATCATGAACTGTTATCACTTTCTACCTAGTGTGGTAAATTTTAAGAAACACCCTAGGTGGCTCAGTGAGTTAAACCTCTGCCTTCGGCTCAGGTGATGATCTCAGGGTCCTGGGATCGAGCCCCACATCGGGCTCTTTGCTCAGCAGGGAGCCTGCTTACCACCCTCTCTCTGCCTGCCTCTCTGCCTACTTGTGATCTCTCTGTCAAATAAATAAATAAAATTATTAAATAAATAAAGAAAGAAACACCCTTTAACACTTAAGGGATATTGTTTGATAATCAATGAGAAAGAGGTACACGGGAGAACAAAGGCAAAAAGACTTGAGGATGAGAAGTGGTCCAAAGAAAGTGAGACGGAACAGATACAAGAAATATAATGAAAGGCCTCAGAGCCAGAAAATAAACTGATCCTCACCTAATCAGAATGGGTATGTGCACACTCCTGCTCCCTGTGCTAAAATCTAACGGTAAATGTCCATACTGGTCCCGCTTAGGATGGTTCTTCTTGACAGGTTTGTTTTTTAAACCACCATGCTCCTGTGAGCTCAGGTGGGTGGAATGGAGCTCTACCACCCTGTCACTATTCAGAAGCCTAATACAGAACCTACAATTATTTTCTTAAGTGAACTTTTTTCTATTTATTTATTTATTTATTTGAGAGTGCGTGCTCGTACAAGAGAGAGCACGGATAACGGAAGGGACAAAGGAAGAAGCCGACCGCCTGCTGACCAGGGAGCCCTTTGGGGAGGGCTCGATCCCAGGACCCTGGGATCATGCCTGAGCCCAAGGCAAACACTCAATCAACTGAGCCACCCGGGTGCCCAGAACTTATCATCTAAGTGGCAAAAACAGGGTCCAGGGAACAAAGCCTCATTTCATTCTTTTATCTGTCTCCACAGATCCAGATTTCTGATTTGTAAGGTCCTCAGAGAACCCATTTTTGACACACCAGGTACATTCAAGCTACTTGACATAGTATCTCATACTTCGTGCGAACATCTCAATTCGGACCCATCTTGATCACATGAATTTAGAGAGTTGAAATAATGTGGCTCTTCCTCCTCCTCTAACCTGCTGTCTTTCAACCATTATACCATTCTTCCTAAGTGAAAGCAGGGAAGGGACAAGGAGTTTGAAATCCATGGTGTTCCTCCAGCGGCTGGTGTTGGACTGTTTACATAAAGGGATCCTGGATTCAAGGAGTTTCTGAGAACGCTTTGGACTCCAGTTCTTCCAATAAGCCATAAGTGCAGACAAGAGACATCCCGGATGAGGGCGCTCATGCGCTTAGGACTACCGTGTGAGAGAAACAAGTCTACTTTCACCACTGAGAAATGATTATTATACATATGGCTGTGGTCAAGAATTTTTCTCTTGTAAAACTGCAGTGACAGAATGGTGGGGTGGGCAGGGTGGGTGAAGGAAAGGCACCAGAAAAAGAAGAGCACCTCAGAACCAGAAGCATCAGTAGCCAGAAAGAACACATTCCTGGGGTTCAGTGTCATCTCTAGGCCAATAAGCTTAAGACAAGAAATATCCCTCACACTGAAAACCAGAAGGTAAAAAATTGCGTAGATGCCTAGTTTAGACGGTTGGTGTCCAGGGGAGGATCACAACACTCTCGCTATGACTATTTAAGCCAGATGGAAAGAAATTATACCCAGGTTTCAGTTTATAATTATAGATGAACGGGTAAAGTTCTAAGGGTAAAACTATCTTACTCTCTGTTACTGATCATGCTTTTGGCAACTGAATTTAAAAAGATCTCCTGGAGATGAGAGAAGAGCTTCCCCCTCCTTGCCCTAGGCACAGATTCCTGGCAGGGACAGAGGAGAACAATGCCAGAAAGGTAGCTTCAAGTTTGGAGGACAACTTTGGGCTTTGGGGAAAGTGAGTCTTCACCACAAAGGGCCTTAGTAGAGATGCCCGAGCAGAACAAAGCTAGGAGAAGTAATGAACAAATGAAACTCCCGGAGCTTGAAGCAAGGCAAGGGAGGATAAAAGGGAAGCCAGGTTAGGACCACAAAACAGAATCGGTTGCTCACAGGTGGGCTGTCTCATTTCCCCACAAGCTCTGCAGAAAGTCCACCTTTGTGAGGTCACTATGAAACTCTGACCCAGTCCTAGACAGAGGAACAGAGGGACACCATCATCACACCAGCAGCAGCGCACCAGGACTCAGTCATATTCAACATAAAAGGTTGGTCTCCTCCTCAGAAGTCCTACCTACAGACACAAGGTTGAAAATACATGACCTTATTAAGTCTGAAAAACAACAAAAATGTGTAGGAAAAGAGGGCATTAGGAATCAGGAGAAACAGTCAGTTAAATAGAAAAATCCAGTATTTGAAAAAGACATGGATTTGAATCCCTATGTGATTTTGGAGGGAAGTTCATTTCTCCTAGTCGTACAGTTTGTCCCCCAAAGTGGGGAGAATGCTACCTATTGTAATTTATATGCCCTGTAGGGGTTACCTGCCCTTGTCACTTTCATAAGATTGCTTCGAATCCCCAATTCCACGGCCTGGGGTAACACTGTTTTCTGGACATGTGTGCAAATTCTTAAGAATTTACGCTCTCATGAGCTCTTCAGACTCTGGTCTCCTATGCTCTCAGGTCCTTTCTCTGCTCTGCCTGAAGTAATTCCAGACCCAAAACTCTTGTCTCTTTACCAGTTTCCCCAAACAGAGCTCTCAAACCAAGGAATCCAGAATTTTATTGACACTGAAGACTGGCAGTTATGAGTTGGGAACACATTGCTGAACAGTGTCCTTATATACATTCATTCACTTCCTCTCTACCTTTACTTTCTTTCTTTCATTCTTTTTTTTAAAGATTTTTATTTATTTATTTGACAGAGATCACAAGTAGGCAGAGAGGCAGGCAGAGAGAAGAGGAAGCAGGCTTCCTGTTGAGCAGAGAGCCCGATGCGGAGCTTGATCCCACGATCCTGGGATCATGACCTGAGCTGAAGGCAGAGGCTTTAACCCACTGAGCCACCCAGGCGCCCCACTTCCTCTCTACATTTTCTACTCACCCCTTTCTTTCCTGAACTAGCTCCAGTTTTTCTACTTCTATGATGTTAATAGATTCCCTCTTCTCTGAACCCTAACTGGCCAACCACCAAGCCGAGACAGAGACTTAGCCTCTACCCTAAGCAGTTACCAAAATATTGTTCCAATTAAAAAAAAACCAACAAGCCGAGTTTTCTCAGAAAATTCTAGCACCAACTATTAAAGCTCTACCGTCTTCTCCATTTGCTCACATGACTGCAAGAGTGCTATGTGGGGTAACGGAGACAAAGAATATAATAGCTCAGCATATGCTATTACATACAGAATATGCTGGCACAATGACTTTAACATAGCAGACACTAGTGGCTGCCTTTACATTCTTGATCATGCCAGATTTAGTCCCTAAAGAGACCACGCCTTTATCAGCCAGAAAGACTAGTCCCTTCCAAAGGGAGGACCCCTGCCTTTGGCCAAGGTAATCAACAACACACAACCGAAAGCTAAGAAGGCCTCCATCTTTCTTCAAATACATGATAATCATGATAGTCAACAGCTGGCTGACTTCTGACAGTAATGACTGTGCATTCTTCCAAACACAGTCACAATATGCAGCCAAGCAGAAAAAGCACAGGCGTAAATGCCGTGAACGCTCCCTTCTATCACCCCCATACATGAAAAAGAGAAATTCTGAAGTACTGTTTCCACCAATCCTTCTCGAAAGCTGTCACTTTAATTTTAGAGCCCATTCATCTACTGAGTTGTAGTTTTGCTTTGTGTTAAACTCAAGAGATTTTCTCTTATATGGCAGCTCTTAACAGGACAAAAAGCTCTGTCCCCACCTCAAAACACAAAACACAAAACACATACAGAATATCACAGTAACAAAGCTTGTCTTCGGAAATTCTCAGGGGCTGGCTTCCGGTGTCCCTGCCAAGATGGTGGTCCAGGAGACCGTATGCTCTGGGGCTCAGCTGGTCACGACTTCCTTTGGGCAACAGCACAGCAAGCTGAGGCATCTTGCTAGGATTCTTGGAGTCTCAAGAAGTAACCTACACCTATGCCACGCACTGCAGAGGTCAGACTAGAAACTGGAGATTTTCCTAGACATTTGGAGTCATTTCCCCTGCTAAAATGTCAAGAAGCTGGGAGAGAAGTTCTGTGCACATGTTCACATAAACACAGAGGAGGCAGCTCAAGACAGGCCTGACCCCGGGTGGCAATAATGAACACAATGTTCTCGTATGCACAAACCCGCAGGATTAGAACTGCCAGCCACCACTCCTTAAAGAGTAAATAAACACAGGAACTGGAACAGTCAAGTGAATGAATGTTGGTCCCAGATCCTCTGTCCTCCTAATATGAGCCCAAACCTAAATGCAATTCCAGGTTATAATTCATAAAGAGAAAGTGTGAGGATGTAGTTAATTTTAGAAAGATCAAATCTAGTTGCAGCAGCAGAGTGTTCTGGGACTTGTGTAAAGAGGCTCAAACCCTTAGGCCTAGAACAAGATTTATGGGTCACTGAAAAGAGGAAGATATGACACAAAAATGTTTTATTCCAGGGACACCTGGGTGGCCCAGTCATTTAACCATCAGACTCTGGATTTCGACTTAGGTCATGACCTCAGGGTTGTGGGTTCAAGCCCCGCACTGGGCTCTGTGCTCAGCTCACGGTCCGTTTGTCCCTCTCCTTTCGCTCTTCCCCCCTGCTTTCACTGGCTTTCTCTTTCTCAAATAAATAAATAAATACAAAATATTTTTTAAAAAATACTTCTTTAAAAAATATTTTATTCTGGGGCGCCTGGGTGGCACAGAGAGTTAAAGCCTCTGCCTTCAGCTCAGGTCATGGTCCCAGGGTCCGGGGATCAAGCCCTGCATCGGGCTCTCGGCTCAGTGGGGAGCCTGCTTCCCTTCCTCTCTCTCTCTGCCAGCCTCTCTGCCTGCTTGTGATCTCTGTCTGTAAATAAATAAATAAAAATCTTAAAAAAAAAAAAAAAAGTTTTATTCCAAGCTCATTCACAAGACCCCAGAGAACTTCAGTGAAGTGGAACCAAAAGCTCTAAGGTTCTGGCCTACGGTTTTCTTAATAAAAAGCCCTACAGATTAGCTCTTTCCCTGCTTGGGCAGACCTGTGCTGAGTTCACCCTGTGCTCAGAATGTTGCTCTGATGATCTCACCAGCGACAATCACAAAGGCCCACCAAGAAAGAAACCCACTATATAAGGTTACCAACAAAAGGCTACATACGTTTCTTAATCTAGATTATAAATCTATTGCCCTAATTACATATCTTCCCTTAAATGCAGAGCCAACAGCGCAGCACTCACCTTCCTCAAAGCTGGCCTTCTTCTGCCTCACTAGAACACGGAAGTTTTCAGCAGGATTCACACTTCCAACCTAGAACACATGCACGGACAATAAACCCACAGATCACTTCTCTTTTTGGCAGCACCTCAGGCAATATGAGATGGCTTAATGTAGTAAGTTTGCTCTTATAATATAAAACCAAAGACAAAGAGAAGGTCCTTTCTATTCATTTCCCTTTCTGGGGTTGTGTTCAAAGCAAGCAGATTCCTGTGGCCAAAGAGCTGCCATCTGTACTTCCACTTACCTCTCTTTCTGGAAGCTGACTTCTTTCTGGAGAGGTCAGAAGTATTACAACCTAAGTCACCAGTCAGCTCAGCCGGAAAGCTTTATGGGACACAATGCTGGTACATCCAGACACCAAACCAACTAGGAAGGGGAGGATTCTATGGTTTGGGGTCTGTCCAGAATATATCCGCCCCACGGAAGATGACACGAGGTATAACTGCCTGATACTTGGTTTGCTGAAATGCCCTTTTGTGGGGACTGCTGAGGTCTCTCTGGCATTAGAAGTTCTAGTAGAACATGCAAACATGTCCAAGCTGCCCATGTCCCCCCAGAATAAAAGCAGATATTGTGTAAAGATTTACCATAGTGCAAGGGGGTAAAGTTTCAAAGATGAAACTATGCCACACTATATAGCACTTCCTGATCCTGGTCTTTAATCTTCTAGTCCCAACCTAGAGACACCTGGATGGCTCAGTCAGTTAAGCAACCGACTCTTGATTTTGGCTCAGGTCATATTCTCTGGGTTGTGAGATCAGGCCCCGCATGAGGCTCCACGCCCAGGGGAGCCCCTGCTTAAGATTCTCTCTTTCCCTGGGTGCCTGAGTGGCTCAGTCATTAAATGTCTGCCTTCAGCTCAGGTCATGATCTCAGGTCATGATCACATGAGGCTCCCTGCTCTGTGGGAAGCCTGCTTCTCCCTCTCCCACTAACCATGCTTGTGTTCCTTCTCTTGCCATGTCTCTGTCAAATAAATAAATAAAATCTGGAAAAAAAAAATAGATTATCTCCCTTATACCCTCCCTGTCCTACCCTCTCCTTAAAAAAAATAAAAACCAGAAACAGAAACAGGGGTGCCTGGTGGCTCAGTGGGTTAAGCCTCTGCCTTCGGCTCAGGTTATGATCTCAGGGTCCTGGGATCGAGTCCCGCATTGGGCTCTCTGCTCGGCAGGGAACCTGCTTCCTCCTCTCTCCCCTGCCTGCCTCTCTGCCTATACTTGTTCTCTCTGTCAAATAAATAAATAAATTCTTAAAACAAAAACAATAACTTCCAGTCCCAACCTAATAGGCCCAAAGTATCACTCAGTTCACAGGAGAAAAGATGACAGGCTTCTATTATTCCTGGTAAACTTTGATACAAAATGTACTAAAGTTTCCAGTTGGCTCTGGCATAGCAGTCAGAAAAGCTCTCAGAACAACTAAGGTCATGATCTTTTTTCCTTTACTGTAAAACACAAATAAAAATCTAAATCATTTTAAGATGTTCAGTTTTCCTGGGAGCCTTTCTTTTTAGGGTGGAAAAAAGGCATGCCTTAATGCTAACTATCCTTCCTAGTGCATTTGGCTAGTAAGGGACAATTTTTAAGGTTCACTGATTCAAAATAATGCCACTTAACAGAAGGCAATATATTCAAGTTCCAAAACCTTCTCACATTAAATAAAGTGTCAAAGGATCCCTGGTTTGAGAAAACCCTAAACTTGTGAAGCCTGTTCTGAAGTTATACATCAGAAAAGAAATAGAGGAGTCATGCTCTTAAATTTTACATATTCAGAGACTAGGACTCCTCTCATCAACCTCCACTTCTCCTATCATTTTAACTAAACAGAAAGCTGCAAAGTAAAGCCAACCAAAAATTCTCTCCTGGAAGTGCTACTACTGAGCTCTTCCAGGTGCTGCACACTACATGTGCTCTGCGCACATGTGTCACGGAGCTACTTCTGTAATTCATTCCCTGACAATAAAGGAAGCAGTGTGGGAAGGAGGTACATGGTTCATATATTAGAGACACCAGAGAAAGTAAATTACTAGTGGACGAACAAAAATTGCTGCAATCCTCCTCCCACCCCCAAGTCCCAACCTTCCAGGAAGGCGGAAGCACCCTGGGGAAGTTCTGCTTACACTGGTGACGCTGCCTTCAGCAAGGCTGGAGACGCTAAAGTCAGCTGCCCCTTCCTCAGTCTTCAGTTTTTTAGAAGTGGGTCCCTCTTCATGGCTGGAAAAAAAATAAATGGATTTTTTTCTCTTAAAACAGACTAAATAATACTAAAACCAGACATGGTTGACCTGTGAAGTATACATTTATTTTTCAAGGATCAAAAATCAACAGCCCTGCTTAGTTCTTCTTGACAAGGAGCCTGCCCCCCACAGGCCCAGAATTTCTGAAGGCCTGCCAGGAGCAGCCCTGGCTCTGCATCACAGAGCCAGAAAAGTCATAATCAGTAGCCGTAGCACAGGGCCCCCTACAAAGAGGAAGCTACAAGCAAAAGTAAAGGAAATCCGGCATTTCAGGAAGAGACCCATTTGCCCTTCAGATACCATTTGCTAGCTTCTACCTCAGAATCGATAGCTATTAGCTTTCCATGGACATGGATGACCTTTGTTTGGATCTAATACCCCATCTTTTCCACCATGTATGCGACAGCTTTATAAGCTTCTACTCACAGCTGTTAAAACTTACTAGACCATCCCTAATTAAATATGCAAGACCTTGTTCTTAGAGGAGTCCTTAAACTATAAAAAACTACTTTCAAAGAAAGCCTTTTAATTTGTTCTTTTATAAACCTAATTCTGTTTTGGGCAATATGTTAACAGTCCAACAGCATCTGTGTAGTAAGGGAAAGATGATTCCAAGGAACCGTATCAAACATCTTGTCTCAAGTAACATGCTGGCTTCTACAGCCTGCCTTAAAGTCAAGAGGAGGACAAATTAATTGCAAAGGAGAAGAAAATCAAATTCATTCAAAGACTCTGCCTATAAGCTCCCTTAAGCTGCTGAACATAGAGATACGAGAATTTTTCTCCCAGACAAATAATCAATCTGGGGTGAAAGCAGCTGTCAAGAAATGGCTGAATGAGAAGGAAAGTTAGCAACCAAGATCTAGTATCTCTAAACGTGGTGTGTTTCTGTTCAAAAGCCCAACCTTCAGAGAATGAGCCTTGAAGAGGTTATCCTAAAAACAAAGAAAAATGAGGCATAAGCTGGCTTATTCAATGATATTTCAATAAAGAATCTCTGTGTGAGAAAAAAGAACTGGAGTAATTATTAGAGCCTCACAAACATGAATTCAAACTTTTATTACTTGACATCTTTCCATTCACCACTTGCCTTTTCCCTTTGAAAAGTAAAGACAGAAAGACAGAGACCAAGAAACATGAAAAGGGGTGAGTGATTCAGAGTAAGAAATAACCACACAAAGCCTGGATGGCAAAAATGGGAGGAAAAATGCCTAAGCGCAAGGAAGCATGAAATTCTGTCAGAACTGGAGTCCTTTTAAAAAAGTCACAGCCATCTCAGTGAACCTTTCCCATTTCTTCCCAAGAGCAATGCAATACTCCTGGATTCAAGTCTCACGTTTTCCACTAACCCTGGACCCTTTAAGCTGCCCTAAAGGTATTGACTGGTATTTTAATTCTTGTATATCTAGTCTTGAATATCTAGTCTAGCAAGTGACTCCCCTCGCTGGTCTTCAGTTTGCTCCTCAGGAAAACACTATGATGAAAAGTACCATGAGCATATGACTACTCATCAACAGTCTCCAAAAATAAAAATCACCTCATACAGTGCTGTTAAGAAGCATTAAATATATAAAAGCCCTACGCTAAGTTCTGTGAGAACACAAGGTTGAATCGCATCAAGAATTTCTTACACCTTCCAAAATATGGTTCTAGCGATGGAAGGACAAAGAGACCTATATACCAATCCTCCAGGACTGGGCAGGTAAAGGCAATACGCAGAAAGTAGTGAAAAATTGAATATGGTTAATCTTCTCAAGACTGAACCATTTAACAGCATTATTAGGAATTTAACATATATTAAATGAATACTGTCTCTCTCTATTGGGAAAGGGCAATGACTCTCATCCCAAAATTATCTAAAGAAGCCGAACTCCAGGAAGATAGAAATTATCCACGCAAGACCGTAGCAGACATACAAAAGTCAACACCTGCTGCAATTGGATGTCAGAACCATGGACAATTTACTATTCTTTCTCATTTTATTATTGTCTTTTATAAGTATGTATATATTTTGTAATTCATCTATTTGGCCAGACATTTACCTAATAGTTACTATGTGCTGGCCACTATACTAGGCTCTAGATTGTAAATGTGCAAAACATAATGCCCAACCAACACTTTCAGGAAATTCAGCCAAATAAAAGAGATAAAGATACAAACAAGCGATGAACAAACTACTGTGGTAAGCAGCAAGTCCCTCTAAGAGGACGGCCAGTTGCTGTACTGGGCTGGGGCATGAAAGGCAGGCTGGGAAGCGGTGAGAAAGGACAGGAAATAACAGCAGTTCTCCCTTATCCATGGTCTTGCTCTACCGTTTCGGTTACCCGCGGTCAACTACAGTCTAAAAGCAGATGATCCTCCTTATGACTTATGGTCCAAAGGTCAACAGTAGCCTCACGCTACGTCACAATGCCTACATCACTGACCTCACTTCGTCTCATGCAGGCATCTTGTCATCTCACAGCATCACAGGAAAGATGAGTCGAGAGGAACCACATTCACAGAACCTTTATTACAGTATATTATTATAACTGTTTTCTTTGATTATGATTGCTGTTGATCTCTTGCTGAGCCTAAGTTATAACTTAAACTTTATTGTAATTATTTAATACATATATAGGAAGAAAACTTAGCAAGGATAGGGTTCAGTACTATACATGGTTTCAGGCATCTGCTGGGGGTCTTGTAACATATCTCCCTGTGGATAAGGAGGGACTGCTGTATCTAAATCATGGGACACAGAAACTACAAGGAAAGAAAGTGGATCTCTAGGGAGCTAGACTATGAATAAGTACTTCTCTTGCCACTTAACTAGGTTTTCTCATTTGTGTAACGGAATTTGATCTTAAGTCAATGCTAATGGAAAGCCACTAAAGCAAAGGTTTTTAATCAGGGGTCCAAGGATAGTGACAAGGAATATGTGAATCACCTGAAATTATATGCAAAATTTAGTATATTAGGTCATTTTCCTGGGAGAAAGGGTTCATAGTTGTTTGGTTTTTATTAACATATAATGTATTATTTGTTTCAGGGGTACAGGTCTGTAATTCATCAGTCTTACATAATATACAGCACTCGCCACAACACATACCCTCCCCAATGTCCACCACCCAGCTGCCCCATCCCTCCCACCACCCCCTCCACTCCAACAGAGGGTTCATGGTTTTTATCAGATAATTGAAAGGGTCCATTATATGCACACACATACACACAAAGATTTAAGAATCATTGTGTTGATGTGATCAGATTTGTTTAAAAAAAAAAATTCACTCAGGTCACACGATGGATTGGAAATAGGTAAGACCTGAAACGGAAATCAGTTCAGGTTTTATCTCAGTAAAGCAGGCTAAACTGAGGCCTGTAGAAGGGCACTGGCAGTAGGGGAAGCTAATTAAGAGCTAACTTTTTTTAAACATTAACCACAGGCTAGTCACTACACAAAGCATATTTAAAATACCTCAGTTAAACTTCACAACAACCTTATATAGAGTTAGCTCTCATTACTGACCTTTTACAAATGAACAAACCAAGGTTCAAAAGTGCCTGACCTTGTCTAAAGCACACAGTTAGTAAGGGGGCCCACAAGGGAATTCTGTACTCTAAGCCACTCTCCCGTAGGGCTCTGAAAGGTACCTATTTGTTACCTCAGATAGCGCAGAGCAACTTGTCAATTTTTATCACCGTTGAAGGGAAATGCATCAATTTAGATCCAACGTAGAGTTGGATGACTGCAAAATCAATGCTATTAGCCACTATACTAACCGGAAGCAAAGGAGGAGGTTTGAGGTAAAGCTAACACAACTTGGTAAACCAATTAGACATGAAAAGTAAAGGAAAGGTATTGACTCCCTGAAAATTAAGTGTCGTTCACTGAAACACAGAATAAAGCATGAAGAGGGTTTGAAGGGAGCATGGAAGGAGACAGAAGATGATAAAGTCATTTCTGGACACACTGAACTCGAGGGATCTACAGACACTTCAGATGTCCAGAGCCCAGGATGGAAGTATATGAGAATAGACAGATACTCAGTAGTTTTTGAAAACCTGTACGTGAAGTAACAAAAGGTCTTGGGACACGCATTGCTAAGGCAACATGGCATAATGGCTGGGAAGGTAAGCTCTGGAGTCAGACTGTATGTAAACCCTTTTTCCCAGTATTTAACCTACTGTGATCTTAGGCAAGTTTCTTATCTTCTCGAAGCCTCAGTATCCTCAGTTTTAAGAGGGACTTAACAAAAGAATCTACTCCCTAAGACGGCCAAGACGGTCCACACAGGTAAGGCATGTTTACAACACACGTACCTGTGTCTAAGACACGTCAGCTCTTTCTGAGGAGGAGTCCCTACAGGACAGAACATGAACACTTAAGATGCGGCGGGGTGGGGAATGGGGGGGGTGGCAGACCCCAGAGGCATCTTAGAGGAAACTGCAAAGGTTTAGAAAGAAAATTCTGGAGAAGCTAAAGTTAAGGAAGATATAGGAGTCCCAAGGAGGAAAATAACTGACAATGTCAAGTGCTACTAGGAGGTCAGGAAAGGAAAGGACCACCAGGCTGAAGGAAACTTCACAGTCAGTGTTTTATGGAAGACAGATTGCAGGGAAATGGCTGGGAAAAGCAGCAGTGCAGACTTTTCTTCCAATATGCCTACCTTATACAAGAAAAGAAGATAACGGGCAGCAATCAGAGGGAGAAAATTGAGAGCATGATTGTATTTTGGCTTAGAGGAAGAAATACAATCCCAATGTGTAGAGGCAAAGGAGTTGGTCAGAGGGAAAAGATGAAAATACAGAGAGAGGGAGGAAATCATTAGTGGACTAAGGCATCAGATGAGACAGAAGATGACATCCCAGGACACAGGTGAGAAGGACAGATTTTGGATAGGACAAGGCACACCCTTCCACTGAGACCTGAAAGAAGGAAGTAGGGGTGCCTGGGTGGCTCAGTTGGTTAAGGGTCTGCCTTAGCTCAGGTTATGATCCAAGGGTCCCGGAGTTGAGCCTCCCATTCGGCTCCCTGCTCAGTGGAGGGTCTGCCGCTCCCTCTCTGTCTGTCCCTTTCCCCCACTTGTACGCACACTCACTGTCTCATTCAAATAAATAAAATCTTAAAAAAAAAAAAGAAACAAGGAAAAAAGTAAGTGAAGACAGATGCAGCACAGGTATATTTTTAGAGGAAATGGGCCACAGAATTGACGCATTCTACCTACGGGCCTCTATCTTCCTTATGACATTGTTATCACCATCGGAGTCATCTCGAACATGCCAGGGACATGACAAAGATTTTGTAAATCGTTTCCTCACCAACACTGTATTCTTTCTATGTGTTAGGCACTGTATTGGGTTCTAGCCCTCCAGTAGTCAACAGCATATATTACTCAATTAACCCTCACGACAACTCCATGAGAACTATACCCAGCAACCCTATTTACCCAGGTGGAAACTGAGGCTTAGTGTGGACAAGCAGCTTACACCAACGGTCACACTGCAGAGCGAGAGGACCAACTCACACTGTCGGACTCTGGAGTCTGAGGTCTCTACCAGTAACCAGGTGAGGCTGGTCACTGAGGGTATGTGGGGAGGATCTTAGGGGACTTGAAAAGAGGAGAAAAGTTTAGATTGTATCTGCACAGAGACAAAAAGAAATCAAGATCACATAGAAGTTAGATGCACAAACAGGATTAGACCTCCAATGTCATAATTCTCACATTCGAGTTCCCTGTCCAAGAGACATTACTGTTTCAAGGGTGTGCAGCAACAGAGAGAGGCAATGCTTTCATATGGTAGGGGTAAAAGTACATTTTGGGACTACATTGTCAGGTGGTGCTCTTACCTTCTTGAAATGAATGAAATCACACCTAATACTCAGGCTTCAATAGGTCCAGCATGAGTAGTAGATCTCAAATATTTGATGTTTTACTGGATAATGATACTATTACTGCTTTGGGTTCTGACTCCTGCCTTCCTTTCAAATAGTTCAAACAGCTTCAGTATCTGTAATTTCATGTTTAAAATATCTCGAGATGAGGCTGTTTTTACGTAGAGAAACTCTCGTAAAGGTAAATCAACCAAAATCAGATCGAGAGTGTCAAAGCTGGAATAAAAACTGGTGATTCCCAGCTCAGGACTCCTGTCTTGGCCGGACACCTCCTCACAGACATTTGCCCACTCTCCAATCTTAGCCCCTCACCTCTACAATGGAACTATGTACCGTGAATACGGAGGTGCTGAGTAGACACAAAAACATGGCTGTTGTTAGCAATTTTTCCCTGGTAGGGAGACCACCTCTAAAGCTGACTGAAGCCACATCATTAAAATTGAGGGGTTTAAGAACCTTGCAGAAGGGACTGAGTCATTCTTCATAAATACAGGAACAACTCAATAAATATTTGTTAACTGAGTCATTTCTGCAGTTCTTAAAAACCTGAAAGATTTCTGAGAAGAAAGGGCTGAGAACAGGCGTGTGAGTAGGTGTGTGTGAGCGAGATAATTCCCAGGCCCCCAGCCCATAACTTGGCCCTGTCGCAAACCACTACGGGAGGAGAGCACCAGCAGCCCGCGTGCTCTGGCTTCCTCAAACAGTGAGCAGGAGGAACAGAGCTGAAGGTGTCATCACTGTGGGGATCAAATCACAGAACAACAGTCTTCCCGGCCCCTTTGTGGTGTGTTTTTTAACCAGCTAATTTACATTTTAATCAACAAGAGAAGGGAGAAACGGCCCATTTCTTTCCCACAACACCAGAAGGTAATCAAGATCATGAACTGGAGCTTTAATACACAGAGAGAGAACAGCCACACGACTGCAGCGAAACCACAGCAAACCTGTCTCGGGCAGAAAGGGACTCAGAAGTACACAGAGCTGTTTTAAAAGCCCAATCCAGAGGGATACACCAGATGAGAGAAGAAGGAAAAGTGGATTTTTAGTGACAGTCTTCCTGTGTAAAGAGAAAGAAACACCTCTCCAGGATGTGTTAGGAACACACATGATAGAATATACCAATGCCATGATTTTTTATTTTCAGTTCCGACAAAGCCTGGGGTATTAACCTCTATAAAGAGTCACAGATGATGCACAGCTTTCTATTCAACTTGGGAAGTATTTCAATAACTTAATAATTTACAGAACCCTGTGATGGTTTCTGAAATTATTCCGTACTCTTCCAATGGGGTATTTACAAACAATATGCTTTAGTTTGTCAATAAAGTTTTCTTTCTTTGGGAAAGAAATCAAAGAAAAAAAGGGAAAAAATTATGGTCTATAACGGACTCTTAGAATGTAACCTAAAGAAATGAATAGATCATTTTGATTTGGGGAGAAAAGTCACCAATAACTGAACCCACACCTGGCAAAAATCAATGTTATACACCTAAATGATTCTGAATCATCAACTATAACTTCTTATAGTTTTTGTTTTGCTTTGAATGGAAACTGACACAGACTGTAAACAGAATCTGATGAGAGAAAAAACTTTATTCAGCTACTTCAAAGCCTGACCATAGGAAAAGCATTTTGCAGTCCTTAAACTACAAATCCCTTCCTCCTGGCATACCCAGGTACATCACTGATCCGGTATGAGCACAGCTAAAGAGCTAAGTTTTCATCCTCCCTTCCAGTTTTCCTCCAAAAGCCTCACTGCTATTCTCGGATGCCAGCCTCCAACTGAAACACCTTATGACCTTGACTCCTGTCCTCTCATTCCCAGCACCCTACTTTAAAAACAATAAAGGTTAGTCTTAGATGTTCAAAAACTGTTTAGCCTTCCCATTAAACATAAATCACCAAGACTGTGATGCTGATCAAAATATCAACAACCCAGAAGACAGCTCTAAATTCCAGATAGAAAAAAAAAGAAAGAAAGAAAGAAAGAAAAAAAAAAGAAATTCCAGGTGAATTTGTAAGGGTAATAGATCTACAATGGACAGATAGGAGAAGCGACTACTTTCAATGCAAGGGTCAAACATCAAAAGGTTTCCTCCTTCAAGCACAGGCAACCCTTAATTCTAGAGGTCCTCTAAGACCTGCCCAGTCTCACATGCTCCAGTGTCAAGTGCAACTACATCGAGTACTTACTTGTCTTGGAAAATGTCCTGAGCAGTCACTTGATCCTTTTTCTTGATGGCTTCAGTCAGTGGGAAAACAGTCTTTATTTTAGAGAGTGGAATTTGACATTGAGCTGTCACCTCAGTGGGGGGGTCCAGCATATTCAAAATATGCTGCTGAATTGGGGGCAGACGCTCCCGGGGATGTAAAGCTCTGTGTAGCAGACACTGTGGAAAAGGAAGAAAGGTTTTGAAACACAGATGTAGACATCATACATGACTTCACTGCAATTTTTGATCAGAGCTCCTGCATGTTTAGTTTGCGAGGGCTACAGGATTCCTACCACATGTAAAAGGGAACAAAGACGTGGCCTTGGAAGCACCGGGGTTAGCAGGACACCAGCTCTGAGCCTGGAAGCGACATCAGCTGGAGGCCTCTTAGAGAAAAGGCTCATTTTACAGAAAGAGGCTGCTGTTTCTACCACCTGGATGATAGGCGAGTCTCCCTAAGACCCATCATTCCAGAAGCGTCTAATCCTTCTAGCTCCCCTCAGCAGAATGCTTTCTCCCTTGCATAATCTTAGACGACGATGTGTTGGGGGGGGTGAAACGGGGCTCAGGCAGAGCTGCCAAGCTCAGTGAGTCCCAGGAGGAAGTCTGCCGGAGAGACAGAATACTGGTCTGTCCCAAACCCTCCCAGAGTGCCGAGTTTGGGCTCTTCTCCATCCACTTCTGTCCACGTGCTCTCCCATCACTCTTGTCTGGGGACCATCTCCTCTCGTGGGATCCACCGCGATCACCTTCTAACGGGTCTCCCTGAATCCATTTCCACCATCTGTGAAGCCGAAGCGGTCTTAAACCAAGCCCTTCCCACACCTGAAGAAGTGACACACACCGCAGCACCTCCCTCATGTGCCTCCCTCCCTCTCACACCCCAACTAGGCCAGGCTCTTCCTGCTTCACCCCCATGCCAGTGCGGCCCAGCCTTTGGAGCCTTGTTTATCGCTCTCTCTGCCTCATAGGGCTTCCCTAAGATCCCCACGGAGTTGGCCCTTTTTCATCCTTCTATTCTCTGCTCAAATATCGCCTGCTCAGAGAGGCTCAACCTGACACTCTGTGAAGGAGCCCCTCTACTCCCATCCTGCCGCCCAGCTATTTCCTGTGGCCCTGTTTTCTAGTTTGTAAAGCATTTATCATTATCTAAAGTTATCTTATCAGTCTTCTCACTTATTATTTAACCTCCCTTCTTAAAAGCAGAGATCTTGTTTGTCTTGTTAACTGCTGAATGTCAGGTACCCAAAACAGTGGGTGGCAATGATAAGCAGCCAACGGTACCGGTGGAAGAAATAAAGGATTCTTTCCTAGGATTCTATTTGTTGACACAAGTGTCAAGAAGCGGCCCCAAGAACAAGGCTGGGATAGAGTCTAGGGCTGGTTCTGCCCTGCTCCAGTGAGTGGAGACCTGGAGAAACCACTTATACTCAGTCCCTGGTACTGCTTTCTGGCTGTGAATGCTAGCATCTGCCCAGAAAAGCAAATACTATCAAAGGAACACAGGAAGGTAAGCAACAGGAGGAGTACAGGGAGGTAAGCAAAATGAAACTACCAATTCACTGACCTTTTCTTTCCTTTGCTCTACATTCCAAAATTCAGTTGAAGAACAAGACTCCTATTATTCCCACCTTCAAAGACTTAAACATCGGTAATTTTTTCTTTTTTAAAGATTTTATTTATTTATGTGACAGAAATTACAAGTACACTGAGAGGCAGGCAGAGAGAGAAGGAAGCAGGCTCCCTGCTGAGCAGAGAGCCCGATGCGGGACTCGATCCCAGGACCCTGAGATCATGACCCGAGCCGAAGGCAGCGGCTTAACCCACTGAGCCACCCAGGCGCCCAACATCGGTAATTTTAAAGAAAAAAAACAAAAACAAAAACAAAACTAGAGAGCTGAAAATTTCTTATAATTCAAAATACTGTTTAATATCCCAAGGTATATATGATTCATACTGCCCCACTACAGGTTTTCCTACCCTGTAGAAAATGTAAGCTGACGTATCCATTCTAAAGAATAAAAAACTGCAGCTTAAATAGTAAATATTGTCTAAGTTGACACCCTCTAGAACTTTAATGTGCCACCCCCTCATCCCAATACACCAAACCACACTCTTCCTTCTCCATATTAGATTCATTTGTCTCAGAGTCTGATTCCCATTTTCCTCTTTCCTAATTACTCAACGTTCCCTTGAGCAACAATAACATCAGCTTGTTTAATGTGAAGCAAAAGGAGAAACCAAAGTGATCCCAAACCCTGTGAATCTACCCCCAACCTTCTTGTGCATGATTCTTTTTTTTTTTTTTTTTAAAGATTTTATTTATTTGTCAGAGAGAGCAAGCGAGAGCGAGCACAGGCAGACAGAGTGGAAGGCAGAGTCAGAGAAAGAAGCAGGCTCCTTGCGGAGCAAGGAGCCCGATGTGGGACTCGATCCCAGGACGCTGGGATCATGACCTGAGCCGAAGGCAGCTGCTTAACCAACTGAGCCACCCAGGCGTCCCTTGTGCATGATTCTTAATTCACAGTGCTCTCCCTCAGGTCATTAAATTATCTACAAAGCTTAGAAAGCCCTCAAGATGTAAGCAGTAATCCAATACCCAACATAACAGACTATTCTGGAAGATTCGGGGATATTCAATTGACATTTCTGGGAAAAGAACTAGGGCAAACAATGGACAAATATCCTACCCAACCTCCCCACCGAACAATATTCCAGATCTTCAGTATGAATTCCAGGCAATTCTTTCAAATAGTGTCATCACCCTACAGGATGTGTTCTAAAGCATCAACCACTCAGGTTTTTTCAAAGGATATGTTTTAGATGAAATTAAGCAAGATACTTATCAAATTCATTCACTCAAAAAACCTCAATTCGTTTAAAATTGGAAGTTATGAGGAAGTAACACTTTTTAATAGAGGAGCTGAGATTACAATCTTGAATTTATTTCTCTTTTACAAACTGTTTTTACTTCATGTGATCTTTACAATTTGAAAAAGGAAAAATATCCACGGGCCACATAGTTAGCTTATAAGCTACCAATATGTTGATTTTACCAACACTGTATCAATGATTTAATAAGAGGCTGGTGTCAGGGTATACTTCCCCTAAAATGTATCTTTCAGCACTTCTTTTCAAAATTCAGAATTAAATTAACCTGTTGTCAACAAACTGACGGTTAACCTCTCCATCCTTCTGCCCCTTACTCCCAGCTCATTTCCTCTCAGCTATGAAATGTTTCATTTATAAAGGGAACGTTCCTGGACCCCACATCCTTGTTAGCTTCCCGTGTCCCCTTTCTCTTTCCCCCGCTCAGTGGAGCCTTCTCCCCCAGCATTGGACTGTGCCACTACTGGTCCCCGGCCCCCTACTCCACTGGCGCCCCCACCCACCCTGCCCAGGCCCTCAGTCAGCAGGGGCCCTCAAGGTCAGCGAAGGCCCTCAGCATGTGCTCGCCCTCACTTGCCAGTGTGCAGCATCTGACTTGTTCTTTCCTTCTGGACATGCTTCGCTCCCTGTGCTTTCCAAGGCACCAGCTTCTCCCTAGTTCTTTCAACCTCTCTGACTTTTTGTGGGTGGGGGTAGTGGTGGTGACAGGAACATTTCGTTTTGTCTTTTAACAACCCTTCTTTTTCTGTCTATCCCTAATTATTCACTCATACATTGGTGTTCAGGACTCCATTCTCTTTTCTTCTCATGCAATATACTGTCCCCAGGGGATCTCATTCACTTCTATTTCTTTTTTTTTAATATAATTTTTTATTTTTTATAAACATATATTTTTATCCCCAGGGGTACAGGTCTGTGAATCACCAGGTTTACACACTTCACAGCACTCACCAAAACACATACCCTCCCCAATGTCCATAATACCACCCCCTTCTCCCAAACCC
>NC_081559.1:26053308-26068257 GCF_022355385.1 Mustela nigripes | reverse complement strand
TGTTCTCCTCAAGGATTTTGATGGATTCCTTTCGCAAATTGAGGTCCTTCATCCATTTTGAGTCTATTTTTGTGTGTGGTGTAAGGAAATGGTCCAATTTCATTTTTATGCATGTGGCTGTCCAATTTTCCCAGCACCATTTATTGAAGAGGTTGTCCTTTTTCCATTGGACATTCTTTCCTGCTTTGTCGAAGATTAGTTGACCATAGAGTTGAGAGTCTATTTCTGGGCTCTCTATTCTGTTCCATTGATCTATGGGTCTGTTTTTCAAGACAGCATGGTACTGGCACAAAAACAGTCACTTCTATTTCTACACGAAGAGGACTCTCAAGTCCCTAATTCTCTCCTGGGCTCTGTACCTCTACTTCCAACTTCCCACTGGGTGCCTGTACCGGGATAGCTGACAGCTCAAATTTAACCCCTGCAAACATACACAAACTGCTTTTTCTGTCTGTTCATTCTGTATTCCCCATCGTCATTGAGAGTGAGGCCATCCTTCCACACTTCTTCATCCAAGCTAAGATCCTGTTCTCTCCAATTGCGAGTTCCTCTGCCTTCAACATTTTCCCTCTCTGCTCTCCCTGTCACCATTTAATTCAGGCCTTCACAGGGCCCACTGCACCTTTTCTAATGGGTCTCTGCTCCGTCTCCATGTCACGGTCAAATCCCATTTCTACAAACCCATCACCCACCTGCTGACAAAACCCTGCTGGGACTTCCCACTGCCTACAGGGTAATGCCCAGGGGACCGGCTCCTCACGATCCACCTGCCGCTTACCTTCCCTGACCCCCTTCCCATCATCGCCCCACACAGCCTATGCTGCAGCCAAGTGCAACTATCTGGGAGTCCCCAAGTCCAGCGACCTCCTCCCCGCTCCCATGCTTCTGCACATGCTACTACTTCTGCCTGCCATGTCGCTGTCACTTCACACATCCCCTTTCTTCTTCAGTGAAGCCTCCCTTCAGTCACCCACTTGTAAGAATCTTTTCCCCACAGTGTTTTATACCCATCACTGTTGTACCTATTGGCTTTGCATCTCCATTCCTCTCACTCTTCTGGGGGCAGGAGTCTCCTTTTAAGAAGTGAACTTATTCTATCTTTAGCTCATGGGACAGTGTTAGTCCTCAACAAATATTTGTTTTAAAAAAGAAAAGTGAAAAGGCGCACTATGGGACGCCTGGGTGGCTCAGTGGGTTAAAGCCTCTGCCTTTGGCTCAGGTCATGATCCCAGAATCCTGGGATTGAGCCCTGCATCAAGCTCTCTGCTCAGCGGGGAGCCTGCTTCCTCCTCTCTCTCCGCCTGCTTCTCTGCCTACTTGTGATCTCTGTCAAATAAATAAAATCTTTAAAAAAAAGAAAAAAGAAAGAAAGGTGGGTAAGCTGTAAAAATCAAAGTTGCCAGTGCCTACAGCTTTGAAAGGTATCAAATACCTGTGCTTACAGCCTGTTATCTGTCCACCAACCCCAATAAACACATATTGAGGCAGGCAGAACCCACCCAAGATAAATCTGCCAAGTATCAGATGTTTCCACTTTTCACTACAGTGACCAGATACTTTTGCAAGCTTTCCACACCAAGTGGTCTGCTCCTCCCTTCTCACAGATGACAAAGAGCTTCAGGTCTTGAAGTCCACTTGACAAAAACACCAAAGAAGTTTATACGAGTAGTATATACTTAGAATACTGGAGAAGTCACTGAGTCAGCCTTTTCCATGTTAAGCTTTATATTCTAATTTTAGAAGAAAAGATTTTAATTCACTACTTAAAGCAAATGTAAGCATCAAAAAAACCAGGCAGTTTCTTCTGAGTAGGAGATCCCTTAAAATTACAATAGGCCCTGATACAGACTTGAGACAGTTAAAGATGCTTTGAGAAAGGAGTAGAGAGGGATAACCAGTGGTGTCTCCCTCACCTCCCCCACCCCTGCAAGAGGAGGTCGTCCCCGCCCCTGTGGGGAAGAGCATGACTGAAAAAGCTGCGTGTGAGGTCTGTCAGCTTCGTGGGGTTCAGAAAGGCCTATACTACTGCCACCAACTTCACCTGGGACTGGAATAGTCCTTCAGGCCATCCCTCCCCTGTTTCAGCACAAGTCAGCTCTCTTGTCAGCCTTCTGGTTCCCTTAATCCAATCTCCACCTTCCAACTCCTTCAGGTCAATACTCAAAAATACCTATTTTACAGTTTTCTATATTATAGATACTCTTTAATAATTTCATACTATAACCTTTTGATCTGACCTCCATACTAACTTTAGTTATGAAATTTTGACAGATGTGGTACTGAAAAACCGCTTCTCTAATACTGTTATACAGTTCATAAAAATTCTCCAACTATCTGGATATTAAAAACAAAGCAAAGTCTCATTTGTATAAAACAGAGGAGGAAATCCTAGAAAAGGCATAAAAGAAGAATCTGCTTTTTATTAAAAAACTCCCTTTTAAAAAAAAAGAAAGAAAACTAGGCTTCCTCCAGAAAAACAATTTTTCTTTTTAAACATTTTTAATTTATTTATTTGAGAGAGAGAGAATGTCTGAGAGCACAAGCAGGGGGCAGGGTTAGATAGAGAAGCAGACTCCCTACTGAGCAGGAAGCCCACAGGGCTCAATCCCCAGACCCTGGGATCATGACCTGAGCCTGAGCTGAAGGACTCTTAACCAACTGAGCCACCCAGGTGCCCTGAAAAATAATTTTTCAAATATCCTAATTTTTTTTTCTTTTTTTCTTTTTTTTTCCCTTTCTTCCTAACAGTTCAGAGTATTTTTATCTTTTTTAGAGGAAGGTTATTATACTTCCATTAAATAATGCAACTGAAGCTCTCAGAGAACAAAGACGCTTGTTTGGGACTGACCAATTACACTAACTTTTCACTCAGGTCTCTCTCATTAAAAAAAAAAAAAAAAAAAGACTGGTTCAGGGGCGCCTGGGTGGCTCAGTGGGTTAAGCCACTGCCTTCGGCTCGGGTCATGATCTCAGGGTCCTGGGATCGAGTCCCACATCGGGCTCTCTGCTCAGCAGGGAGCCTGCTTCCTTCTCTCTCTCTCTGCCTGCCTCTCAGTGTACTTGTAATTTCTCTCTGTCAAATAAATAAATAAAATCTTTAAAAAAAATAAAAAATAAAAAATAAATAAAAATTAAAAAAAAAAAAAAAAAAGACTGGTTCATCTTTTTTCTCTTACCTGAAATAATCTCTGAAATTGAGGATTTGGGATTTTGCTGGTTGGAAACAAGTCTTCAATGGTGTCCTCCTTGTCACCTTTCTTTACCAAGCTCATGGAGTCAATCAGGGCATCTACTGCACTCAACTGAGCCTCTAAAACAAGCATAAACAGAGTACACAAAGGAAAATGATTACCTCCACTGCTCTTCACTAAAATAAATGCCTTCCATTCAGAGATCCAGGATTACCAGCAGGTTATAGACAGTCCGGGCTTAGCCAGAAAGTAGTCTCTAGTTACGCAAGTCACTTAACCTGAGTCGTGGTGATCTCTTTTGTAAAAGAGCTATTTAGAGTAGCTGGTCTCCTAGGTCCACTCAGTGAACTTCTGCAGTGTAATATCATCCCGAAAGGCAAAAAGTTTGTTCCAGAGGAAGCACCACAGACATACAAAACCCAATCTCTATATGGAGACTCAAAATATTCAGTATTCAATGAGTTTGTGATATTCAAAAAATTAGTAATTAGCTAAAAGAGAAAAACATGAAGAAGAAAAAGAAAATACCTTTGGTGATGAGACATAAGCTTCACAAGGATTTCCTATAAGTTGTATCAGGGTAACTAACAGGAAGACAGAGAAACCTAATGGGAAGACACCAGTAGACCTGAGGGAGTAGACACCTTCCCAGTCTCCCAAAGTCAGAACAAGCTCTCTCCCCTCACAGACCTCACAGCCTGTATGCACACCTGCATCCATGTCTTACCCCACTCCATTCAAACTGTAAGATCCTTGAGAGCAGAAACATGACATCTTCGTTACCTCTCTCCTAATACCTAACAGAAAGCAAGTGCTTCTCTATAAAAATCTACCAATGCAACAAAAATGGCACAGTCCAAGCAATGGGGATAAAAGGCAACGCTTTCCAGAACACTTCTACCTAAACCACCATTGTGTAGCTTCCATTCTGCTGATTCATACAGCTGTTAAAAGCTGAAGCGCTGTTTTTGGATCATTCACAGCTATTAGGCAAAAAGTAGAAAAGAGTAAGCAGTTCCTAAAAAGCCCATTGTGCTTCTGTTCTTCATCTTTTCAAGTATCTCTTGTACTACAAAATGAAAGAGCATACTACAGATTTTTCTCCTGATACATTTCTATCCCATTTTCGGACTTTCCAGGGGAGATTTCAGACACTGGCATGGCATCACCATCTTAAACTGACTACCGCAGAGCTCCCCAGGCAACAGGCTGGAAGCTGCACCTGCATGTGTGAACATTCGGTGACTTTCACCTGCTACGTCAAACGAGCATCCGGACACCTCTGTGTAAACAGCAACTGGGGCACCGGTCCAACAGTTTCAACAATCCATTTCCCAATGGGCAACATGCAAATAAAAATATGCAAACTCACAGAAAACAAATCAAGAGACTGAAAGATACTTCACATTTTAGATCCCAAGCGAATGATTTATGTCCATGTGATAATTTCTCAACAAAGTTCTCTTTTTCAAATGTCTACTCATTTAATGTTTGAAATTATCAACACGGAGAGAAATAATATTGTAACACAGTGGAGGCTTCGATACATTCAAGTCCATGCCTGGCCCCACCATGATGCAGAGGGATTCATTTCTAGAAGGTGAAGACACAAACCCTTGGGCCTATTGGATTATCGGCTTTGCTACAGTGCACTGCTCCTCAAGGATCTAACAAAAAAAAAACAGAGAACCCATCTCTGAGACTCAACTCACAATTCCCTAGTCCTACAATGACACAGATTTAAACTTTCAAACCAAAACATCTACTCACTATTTTGTGTTCTTTTTGGTATATATATTCTCTACATTCAGCCCACTCTGATATTTTATTGCAGCTGTCTTAAACTATGACTAAGATAGGATTTGATACCTATGTGAACCATCCCAGGAGGCACCCTGACCCTCATTGCCGGATGCATAATAAAGGCCTTTTCTCATCACGCTCAAAGTAACTCCTAGAAGCAAGGAACAAAGCAGCCTGGAGGGTTAGTATAAACTGCAAAGAAAGAACAAAGAGAAAAAGTAACTTACAGAACTTAACTTTTCGGTTCAGTTAGTTACATCATATTTTACGTAGGACACTACAGTCACAGCTTTGACACTGCACGTCAGCTCACTTCAGCAGAGGGCAAACTGGTATGGCACTAGAGAATGCACATCCACTTCCAAAAAGCTGCTCCCTAGCTACAAGCTCTGTGTCAGAGCAGGAAACCAGACAGTGTTTGGAGAGTTCAGGGCAAACCCATCCCGACTACGAAAAAACATGATGCATCCCCTTCATCACCACTGTGTATGAGCACGAGCATGGCTGGAGTCCAAGAAATTCCACCCTGTGGAGGCCCCCAGCCCCAATTAGTGACTACAGGTAGGTGATTTCCCAAGGACAGTCTGCCTTTAGAGCCAACTAATGAGCAAAATGAAAATAAACTCACCTGTAGGAATGTATTTCTTATTATTTTTCAAAGATGAAAACATGTATTGTCGCAAGTCTTCCATAAAAGGCAGCTGCACATATATTAAACACTAAGGAGAAAGAGAGGAGGTAAAAGCAGAAACCAAATTAATGGAAAAAATACAAAGCTGGTCCCAAATGCCATGCAAGTGGTGCAACAAAAGTATTCTCAAAAATCAGACAAGTCAAGTCTGGTACTGCTTTGCTTTCTGTTTTCACTGTATACAACCATGAACGGTACAAGAATATTAAACATAAAAAAATACTTAACAGAAAGATTATCCAGAACACCTGCAAAATGTGTGACCAATACAACAAATGGAAAAGTCATGGTGACTGGAAGGCTGATCAGGAAGTCAAGGTATTTGCCTTCTCTTTTCCAGTTCTACCACAGAAAGTTCCCTGAGAAACAGGGAGACGGTCAAGAATCTAGGCCTGTATTTTCAACAAGAGAACACCAAATAAACTGAATTTTTCAAGGACCACAAAAAAGGTCCTTGAAAGGACCACCCTTGACCTTTATCCATACTCTTCATTTGTAAAAGCAAGGGCGCTCTCTATCCCCAGCAGGTTCTGCGAAGTCAAGAAGGGTGAGAATGGAGAGGTCACTGGATTAGACAAGCAGAAGGTTACAGGTCACCTTCACTGATTTGGTTTAATAATAAGCTCCTTACATTCACGCTCTTTCATTACAACTGGAAGTGTGGTTCACAGACCATCTGCGTCAGCCTTATTTGAGAATTTGTGAGAAATGCACAATTTCGGGCAGTGCTCCAGACCTACAGAATCTGAACCCCAAGTCATTCCCAGGCACATTACGAGCTGAGAAGCACTGTTTGGAATAAAGGAACTGATGGAAAAAAATTAACATGAAAGAACTATGGGTTTTACCTCATAGGTGTCCTTGATATAAGGAAACGCCATGCCAACTTGAGGATTAGCTCTTTTGTCATAGACATATCGAACTACGGCCACCATGTCCAATTCATCCAAAGCATGAATCAGGGAGGAAAGTGCCACTGCTGCTGCCTGATAAAAAAGCCACTGCATGAACACAGAGCCAATGTGTGTGAACTTCCCCAACACACCTAAATACAGCTGACCTTTGAACACACGGGTATGAAATGCACAGGTCCACTGGCACACAGATTTTCACAGTATTATAAATGTATTTTCTCTTCCTTATGAGTTTCCTACTAACATTTTTTCTCTAGCTTACTTTACTGTAACATAGTATATAATACACACAACATACAAAATACATATTAAATGCTGTTATTGGTTAGGCTTCTGGTCAAGAGTAGGCTATTGGTAGTTAAGTTTTGGGAGAGTTAAAAGTTACACTGGATTTCTGACTGCTTGGGGTGTCAGACCCCCTCACTCTCTACCCTTGTCCACTGTTCCAGGGTCACCTGTACTTACAAGATTTTTACCTAAGAAAAAGAAAGTCCTTTTGTTTTTAAATTGTATGTTAAACTATATGTTATTTCTACTATGCTTACAACCTATATTATAGCTTTCTTATCAATGCTACTGAAAATGAAAGTGTCCATTGGCAGTTACAGATTATCAGTATAGCAAACTCCTAAGCTCTAGTGCTATAACATTTTCATAAATAATTTGAGTTCTGAGTAAGTTTTGTGCTTATAAAAATTACTCTTGGACCTTACTGTTGTTAACTAGATCAAATATATAGACCGAACAGGAAAACACTGAGTACTTTTAGTGTTTCCAAAGCCTCAGATGGAGTTACTAGTATTATAATTTGAAACTGGTAATAAAATAGAAAACCATTAACTTCTTTTTTCTGGACCCTTTTCATGCCAGACATTAAAGAGGTTCTGCTAACTCATTTCCTGGCTTTCTCCAGAATGAAAATATTTAGAACAGTGTTCCTAAAAAGCCATTCTTGCCTGGTTCACATTGATTTTTGAGTCTCTTCAATATATATTGATCATGTATTGATTAATGCTTTCCCGCATATTTTGGTCAGATAAATTCAGATGTATATAACAGAATAGCTTTTCTTAATTGAACTACACTATGATATCTACATGATTATACAGTAAAGAAAAATAACTATACTGAACCTTAAAAAAAAAATCATCATCCACCTTATTCCAGTTTCAGATTTCTTAAGTGCCCCTCTGTCTACTTCAAGGCCACACCGTACACACCTCCATTTGATCACACTAACTGTAAGCTCTTCTGGAACTTTACTTCATTATATGTCTCCTCTCTGTCATCACTTCAGTCTTTCGTCTCTCAATTCATACCCTCATCCTCCCAATCAACTCCATCCAGTCTCAGCCTTTCTAAACACAATCTTTCTTTGGCCCCCTCTCTCCAGAAATTACTATCTCTATCTTGCCATTTACCTCTAAATTTCATGAAATTTGGTGTTTTCACCAAATGGTGTCTTGGTGTTTTCACAGCTTAGAACACAATTATTCTTCAATCTAATACAGCTCTTGCCCTCATCTTATTTACTGAAATTACTCTCCAAAGTCAGCTATGACCTCCTAACTGCCAATCCTTGGTTCCCATTCTATTCATTTGACCTTTCAGCAGCATCTGACCACGCCCCTTTCTCTGCACTTTCTCTCTGGCTTCAGAAACAATACTCTTCTGTGATTATTCTACTTTGTGGATCATTCCTCCCCTAACTCTTCTCTTCTTCCACTAATCTTGAAATTTTGGTCTTGGCCTTTCTCACCTTCTCTCACTCTGAAACTCTACTTCGGAATTATTTTATCCAGTCCCATGAGTTGATAATCAAAAATCTGTATATTCAGCTTTAAAACTCGAAGATCCAGACTTACACTGCCCACCAGCTGGTAGTATATCACAGGAATTGAAACTGTTTATGACCAAAACTAAACTACTATCTTTCCCCCGTTCTCCTCCAGTACTCCCTACCTCAAGAACTCTACCTCCCATACAACCAAATGAGAAGCCCAAAGTCTTCAGTAATGCCACCCAACTCATCCTTCCCCTTCAAGTGTTTACCAAATTGTACTAAATCTACCTCTCTCTATCTCTCTAATCTATTTCTTCCATCACTGCCTCTCCAGTTCACAGAGCTGATCACGTCATTCTCTTCCCTAAGAAACTCCAATGGTTCAGGGCCGCTGGGTGTCTCAGTTGGCTAAGCATCTGACTCTTGATTTGGGCTCATGTCATGATCATGAGATTCAGCTCCAAGCTGGAATCTTGCTCAATTGGGATCTTGCTCAGCATGGAGTCTGCTTGTCCCTCTCCCACACCCTGCTCAAGTATACATGCAAACTCTCTCTCTGTCTTTCAAATAAATAAATAAATAATCTTTAAAAGAATCTCCAGCGGTTCTACTATCCCAGCCTCAGTTAGCTGACCATTATTCCTAAACAAGTCTTATACTCTCCCTCCTCTGTAGCTTTCTACTCTTAAAATTTCCTCCTAGCTAGAAAGCCCTCTCCTTATCTCTGTCTCTTGAGCTCCTAACCTATTCTCAAGGCCCAGTAAATTGATACCCCATTTTAGATTTGCTTTAGTCTCTCCATTTCCGTAACTCCCCAAACACAGTCTGAACTTTTCTCAGTATTATAATTACTCTTTATCCAAGTTAGCTACGTACATTTTCATTTCCTCCACCAAAAACCTATGACCTCAATACCTTGTCATCAAAATCCTCTAAAGGTTTTGTGGCAGATTCATTACCTTTCTAGTTCAATTCACGGAATATTTACTTAGTGCCTACTCTTTGCTACACAGTCTTAGACCCTATAAGAAAACAAAGGTAAGTCCCTGATTTCACTGAGCTCATACATTCTTTCCTAGCACAAGTGAGATACGTACCAAATACAGAATGTGTACAGTCTAGCAAGTCCCATTAGAGACCAGAGAAGCACACACAATGGGAGTCTGAGGACAAGATTACTTCCAATTTATTTGCAAATTTCTATCTGGGTATCTTTGACAGAACCAACTGGGATATTAAAAAGAAGGAAAGAAGGGGTCAGGAATGATTGTGACACTGTCAACACAATGCTACCTCTGTGGGAAACTCAACTACAGCTCTATTTCCTTTTCTTCCTTTTCTCCTCCTCCACACACAGTACAAATTATGTGCAAGTATAGATTCTCTATACAAGAAAATTGTATGCTAATGACCAGAGAAAACACATTTTTAAAAGGAATTATTGACAGAGTCATAGAATATTTGAGCTGAAAAACAACAGTATTTATTTAGCTTAACCACCCACATGATGAAGAAATTCCCTCCCCCAAATCTGACTGGCACAAATAAAGACCCTGCTGAGAAATATTCAGGAACAGAGACCTGACTGTCTCACAAGAAACCAATTGACCTGGAGGTAGTAACCCTTTTGATAAAAATAATTCTTTATTTTGAATAAAACTGCCACCTGTTGGAAGGAAAACTAGTTAAATTTCTATTCCACATGATAATCCTCTAATGTAAGAAGGGGGCTATTATGTCTGACGTCCCACGTCCCTAATACTTCCTTTCCGACCTACAAAGTTTTCTTGGAAGTCATCACCTGACATAACTTCCCTAACCCCCCTGCCTATCTCAGTAGATCCCATTATTAGTACTGTCCTTTGAGTAGGACATCAAGAATGACACCAAAGAGTGAGACCCTTTGCCATTAGCAGATGATTTTTTTTTTTTCCTTGAGTGACCTCGAAGTAACCCAATGATCTATAGGGTCTGTATGAGGTTGGGCTGGAATGATGCATGCCACAGGCTGCCCTTAGCTAGCCAGTTTAGATAACCACATAGGTGATAACACAAAGATGCTGACAAGAGTCTTTATGACATACTGGCAATCACATGAAGTGATCAGAGTTTTCTACGTGCAGGAATGGTAAGCTGGAGTTAAAATTCAGTTTAAAATGCTGTCAAGCTATGATGACAACATATACTACAAATGTATAATTCCCAAGAGGATTTGACTTGGGGAAAAAAAATCCATGAACAAAGATTCTCATGTAAACTAAGATTCACAAATGCTTACTATGCTGACAAATCCATTCGGTACTGCCAGGAAACAAAGCAATTCTCCTAAGTTAACTGTTCCAGTAATGGCATGGCCACTCATTAGATCGGCAGCCAGGTACCCCTCGGAAGTGAGGAGAAAAAGCGGAAAAGGAGACAAGGAGGACGAGACCACTTCCGCCACCGCCCTCCCCGCACCCCAACAAGCCTCGGACATCCAGTTTACTAACTTCAAATGCAAATATATCCGGAACTTGGATCCCTGCTTAGGTGGTCTCAAGCAGACCTGAGACTGCCATATCCCAGTTAAGATCAGTATCTCGATAGGACAAGTTCCAGCTTGGAGGCTGAACAGGAAACATTTACAGAGAGGGCAGATACGACCAGGTAGGATGCGATGGCCATGGGTTGTTAGCTGGGCTAAAACCAGCCTGAAAACAGAAACTCCTAGGGAGGTGGGGAAAAAGTACAGAGAGAGAGAGGGAAGAGGACAAAGACGAATTTCTTAATGAGGGAAGTGGCCCAGTGAATCACTAACACTCATCTCCAGGATGCTAAAGCTAAGCACTAAATGTTCAGTGCTTAATGACAATGAAAATGTCACCCTGACCCCAAGCCTCCTCAGCATCTGACCAGGAGATTCCCACATGTAAATGCATTTGTTCAAATGTTCTTTTTAACACGTACCTGGTCTCCAGCGGCAGGACTATGTCCTCAGGCCTTGTGCTCACGCTGTGACAACTTCATTTATCATTTCTCCATTTTCAGAGTTAAGCTCAGTGAACTTTCCCACTGTTGTTGCAGGAATTAACCTCATTTTAAACCATAAAAGCCCCAAACAACTCACTTAAAATGACATTCAATTCTGTGGCACTACCTCAAAGGCCCACTGTCAACTCACCTCATCATCTGCTGCTGCAAAAACCTTTAGGACTTGATTTCCCATAAAATATCTCCTGTGGACCTACAAGAGTTAAGTGAGGAAAACAGTTGGGTTTTGATCCATAATAAGTTAACACCTATAGCCATTATGCCATAGTTACTAAGAAATTCTTATTCTCTTAGTTATTGTGCCACAGTTACTAAGAAATTCTCTTCAAAATGTAAAAAAACTCATGGGGACTAGAAACAACTTTTTATTTGAGGTTCAATCCAATTAAACACAAGGACATGCCAAGCATTGTTCTGAGAGCACTGTAAACAATAATGAACAGGGCAGAGTCTGGTCCTAAGGAGCCTGGACAAATATGAAACCAACTGCCCTGCAGGTTTAGGGAACCGCACTGCAAAGGCACAAGAGTGCAGCATTCTAGCTCAGGGCCCTGAGAGCACATGAACAGGGCACCCAGCTTGGTCAGGAAGGGTGAGGGCAGGCTTCTGCAAATGGTGACACCCAGGTCAAGACTTCAAGGATGCACAGGAACTAACAAAAAAGTCTAGCACAAGTGTGCTGGGCAGAGACACTAGTGTGAATCGAGTCTGGAATGACATAAGAACATAGAGTAGGTGCAGTACCCTAGCATGAGGGGAGAGGTGCAAAATTAGAGTAGCAAAGATCATATCGTGAAGTGTCTGTGAGCAAAGTTAAGCAATTTGGACTTCATCCCAAGAGCAAAGACGAAGCACTGCTAAACTGCAAAGGGACCAGAGTGAAAAACTACTTATGAGGGGCAGGGGCCATACTGGAGGAGGGGAGACTATAGAGAAACCAAAAATAAGTACTGCATGTCCTCCTGTCCCCCTTTTAGTTCAGTTACTTCTCTGGCAGGGTATCAGAGGAATCAAAGCAGCACCACTGATACCTGCTTAGAAATGAAGACTGAGGGCACCTGGGTGGCTCAGTGGGTTAAGCTGCTGCCTTCGGCTCAGGTCATGATCTCGGGGTCTTGGGATCGAGTCCCGCATCGGGCTCTCTGCTCAGCAGGGAGCCTGCTTCCTCCTCTCTCTCTCTCTCTCTGCCTGCCTCTCTGCCTACTTGTGATCTCTCTCTGTCAAATAAATAAATAAAATCTTAAAAAAAAAAAAAAGAAATGAAGACTGAAGAGTTCCTAGCATCATAACCAACCCCCTGCATCTACTGACCAAGATCAACTTCTCTCTGCTCCAGGTAATCCTGACCCTGGAGCTTAGCTCAAGAACATGCCATGTGCTGCACAGGGCAACGCCCCTCAAGTGTTCTTCTGCCCTCCCACCCCTAAAGCCAAGACACTGAGCACAGTTACTCGGGTCATGAATTTCAGATCAGTTGTTTTGGATAGGTCTTTTCTAGCTAACTGGAATTAGGAAGACCCACTTTCCAACAGGCCAGCTTTTACACACAGGCCTGAAGAGAAGTTCTGCTTCACTGGAAAGACCTAGAGGCACTGCCATTAACAACCTAAGTTTTAAGTCTGTAGAACTTACAAGGTGAATACTTTCATTTTTAAGAAATAAGTATTTAGTGTAATTTGTTAGAGAACTGTTAGAAACTCTCAACTTCCAAAAAGTATTTTTGCCATTAAAATCATATCAACTTTCAGTAAGTACTCCCAATTTGCAGCTTAAGAAGTTTAAAAACATACCCAACAGTTCGGGCATATCAGGGAAAACATCTCTGTACCGTTGTGGAATTATTCTAACACCAAAGCATACAGAGACTATATCCCACAGCAACACGAAGAAGCTCAAATTCAGTATGCCAGGTAATATTTATTTTCATTACAATTCTCAATTGAATTTCTTTAGAACCAACAAACATTGCTTTATCCCTGTAGAGCCTTAGAAAATACACGCTACAAGACATGCTTATTCATTTTCTCTGGTTGCCTACCTTAAGAACATTTAATCTAAGATCTCCAGGAATCTTTAATAGCCCTTTCTAGAGTAGTATATGATAGCCCAGAGCCCTCAGTGAGTTACCACATTTCCCGCTATGTGTTTTGTGTATCTCTGCATCGGTATCTAAAGAATGTATGACTTAAGGACAGGCTTCAGATCCTAGACCTCTTTGTTGGGTGTAGAGAAGGGTGCCCAGCATAAACCAGTGACATTCTAAGAGGCCTGGGGTCATTCAAAACCCAAGCAGACCTTCATTCCTCTAAGACACGCTATCACACATAACAGTTTAGAGAAAGCAGCACAGTAGCAGAGAACTGAATGATGTTTCTTTAAGGCTACTGTAAGCCAAGACTGAGAGCCAAGCTAAGAAGTGACTCTTAACAGACTATATTCTGATTCATGCTAAGACTGCTCAACTTTTCTGTATCTTGGTTTCTCTATTCAAAAGCTGATGATAGTTGACACTAATCCCCAAACTATACTCAAACAAATCTAAAAGTAAAATAAATACACATCATAAATAAAAGGACCAACTAAAAGCATACCCTCTCAAATAACACTAAGAGAAAAGTTCATTTCTTTTGTTGCCAACGAGTAAGAGTAAGTGCCATACCTGAGAAGATCTACAAAATCCCAAAACAGAGAAGCACTTCCCCTCTGATTTATACTTCATGAGTTCCTCATCCACTTTAGAGAAAGGAACGATATCACTTCCATAGCGGAACCCTGGAGAACAAGAGAAGAGCATCAGTTAAGCATATGGGGCCTAATTTTCTACAAGTTGAAATTAGCCCTACGCATACATTAACAATACATGCATACTCCAGATCAAGCCTTCATATACTGTTCCCTGGAATCAAATTACTGCCCCTTGTGATCAGTGAGGAAAAAGTAGTGGCAGATACAGAAACAACATATACAGTATAGAGGTGATTAAAATCTAATTACATTTTTTAAGTAGCATCTTCTGCAATCTAGTTACCTTAATGATTATCCAGCCTAGAAGAAAGAATGTAGCAAATGTAATGTATTAGTTATCCTCCAAAGATAAACTATGGTTGACTGAAGTACAAGTGTGATTTGTAAACATAATAACAAGAACACATTTATTCAGAAACCTGGAGACCCGCAAAGAAAAATGCCCAAAGGAAATTTTCAGAATAAAATGTTCTCCAAAATGCATGCTGAAGACATACAAATGCCTAATAGGAGAAGCCAAAACTCTTCTATTTAGGAACATTCAATTGATAAGTTGGCTATTTTTATGCATTTAAATTTACTTCATTTCTGGGATTATATTATGTTTTTTCCTTTTTAATTACTTGGTTATTCATACAAATTCATATAAATACAGGCTCTTAGTTTCTTAAAAATAACTCCAGTCCTGTTCCAAGGCCTCTGTTCTATGGAAAGTTGTACCCTTTCGATATATAGTCTTCTGTATTTGGTGGGGAGAACGAGTATCAAATCTCAAGGATTCTGGCCTTCGGC
>NC_081559.1:26025799-26053298 GCF_022355385.1 Mustela nigripes | reverse complement strand
AAATGGAAAGGAAAAGCACGTGCACCTTTATTCCGAGAAACAAAGAAACTTATATGGATAAATGGGTAAATGGAAAGGAAAAGCACGTGCACCTTTATTCCGAGAAACAAAGAAACTTCTTTGTTTGGGGTAGAATCTGTGATCCAGTTTATCTGTTCCTGTTAATCTGTTGATGCCAAGCATTTAATTAAAAAAAAAACACACATTTGTATTTTCATATATGTCTTTTTAAAAAGCTGGTGATAAAAATAAAAACCCCAACAAAAAATTATCAGGGAGAGGTGCCTGGGTGGCTCAGTTGGTTAAGCGTTTACCTTTGGCTCAGGTCATGATCCCAGAGTCCTGGAATCAAGTCCTGCATCAGGCTCCCTACCCAGCAGGCTACCAGCCCAGCAGGGAGCCTGCTTCTCCTTCTGCCTCCAGCTCCCCCTGCTTGTGCTCTCTCTCCTGCTCTCTCTTTCAAATAGATATATAAACCTTAAAAAAAAAATTATCAGGAAAATGTATGGCACGTGACTAATAGTGGTTTTTCCTAACTCTTGCCAGTCACGAGACATCTTACTTGAATTTTTTAACTTGAAAATTCTAATTAAAACTGCGTGCTGCGAAGTGTGTAAACCTGGCGATTCACAGACCTGTACCCCTGAGGATAAAAATATATTATATGTTTAGAAAAAATAATTTAATTTAAAACAACAACAACTAATTTTTAAGGTATTTAAAAAAACAAACAAACAAACAAAAAAAAGACCTGTCTTGTGTTTTCTGGTTCATCTACTGAAAGGAAAAAAATCAGTACCTAAATTTTGTACATGGCAAAAAGCACAGAATAGACTGCAACATAAAACCGTATTCGTTTGCACACATAGGTCTGCTGGGCCTGTGTCTGCCAAGAGGGGGCAGAGAGTGGAGGAGAGGCAAAGGAAGAATGTGGGTAGCTGCACCAAGGGACAAGACAAAAGCTGCCTCTGTGCCCTCTGAACTCAATGTTTACTTCTTCCCTCTCCACTGCTCCAGCAATAAGTGAATAAATGTCCTTTTCGCCTAAAATAAACAGAGATGTGTTGCTTTTGTTTTTTGGGTTTTGGTTTTTTTGCTTGCAACCAAAAGAACTGGCACCTTATCTCCATCATATTAATCTCCCTAATACACAATCTCAATGACACTCTATTCCTCCAAACTAGAAACAGCTCCAGGTTGCTTTCACGATTAAGCATCAACTCTTCAGCCTGTCATTCAAAGCCCTTCCTAATTCAGAACAGTCTGCAGAAACACAGACTCTGAAGTAGGGCAGTCCTGGGTTCAAGTTCTGCCCGTTGCTAGCTGCAGGACTTTGAATACGTGAATGAGTGTCTTTCAGCCTCAATTCTTTCATCTGTAAAACGGAAACAAGAATGTGATGCCTGTTTCAGGAGGCCGGTCTACGGGATATCACTTCCAAGTACTAAACTGTGTAGGTGGACACACCAGCCCAACTACCTGCTGTCCCTGAGAAGGCCTCTACTTTCCTGGTCTTATACCTTTAAACATCCTCTTCTTTCTTTCAGTCATTATAGGAGGATCATACGATTAGTAACTGATGGAGGTATGATTCTAACCGAGATCTGACTCCAAAATTCACATTTTGTAACCACACTATCATATGGAACTGAATTAAAGAATTAGTAGGGGGCGCCTGGGTGGCTCAGTGGGTTAAGCCGCTGCCTTCAGCTCAGGTCATGATCTCAGGGTCCTGGGATCGAGTCCCGCATCGGGCTCTCTGCTCGGCAGGGAGCCTGTTTCCTCCTCTCTCTCTCTCTGCCTGCCTCTCTGCCTACTTGTGATCTCTCTCTGTCAAATAAATAAATAAATAAAATCTTAAAAAAAAAAAAAAAAAAAAGAATTAGTAGGGATTGCAGCATACTAATTACATTTTCTACTGATAATCGATCAGGAGAAAGAAAGGAATCACAACCACTCTCCTCCACACTACACACAAACACTGAGAGTTAGTGCCATAGACGAAAGGCTTTTCTTCAAGGCTTGCAAATTAACACAAAGCCTGGCAATGAATTTACCTAAAGACTGGCTTCTATCTTAACCATCTTGGTATCTTCTAATTTTAGCTCTTGAAAATTCAGACACTCTCAGCTAACTTGTAAGCCCTCTGGAGAGAGGTGCCCTCCAGACATACTACACAGATCGAATGTATCATACAACTGTAAACAACCTTGTGAACATAAAGCCATATAATGGACACAAATGTTTCTGATCCCCTAAACTACCTGAAGGGAGCAGAGCTAGCAAGATCTTCAAGACCTGAAATTGGCACTCAGAAGAATAATCACCATGGAAGTAAACAAAGAAACTCGTTCGGCCACATTAATAGAAGTACTCTTAGCTAGTATGTTTCAAACTTTAAAATAAAACCAAGTATTAAGTCTTGTCACTGGAGTACATGTTGATCCCAGAGGGAGTACCCAAGTGCATCCTGGGAACCATCCTGCCTCGGACCCAACAGATGAGCTCATGGTCCCTCCCATGGTCATGTCTCTAGAACTGAGAAAAACATCCACCAACACTACCAGCACAAACCCAAGCTGGCCTCCCACTGCCCTGAAGCAGCTCTCTCACAGGCGCACCTTGAATAGTGTCTTCCTTCAGGACCTCTGTTTCATTGTCATCATTTAAGCAATAAACGGTTTCTTTCTGTAGATCTTCTTTCTTGAGGGTTCTGGCATCCACAACGGTCCAAGACTTTTTAACTCTCTCCTGTATAATCTTAATTCCAAAAAGAAAAATAAAGGGAAAACAAGTAAAGCCAGGATTCTAATGAAAAAATGAAAACCCCATATATTCTCTGCTTTATAAGAAAAGTCTGTAACAATTACTCTAGCTAAACCATTCTGTTTGCTCTGGCCAACTGTGGAAATTTTCACTTATTTCATAACTCTTCCTGCATTTAATTTTCCCCCCAAGGTAATCCACATATAAATATTAATTATTTATATACACATAAGCATTTTCTATACAAAACCTTCATATTCATAAAATGGGACCACACACTGTTACTTGTCTTCCAACAGAGAGAAAAGGGAGAGCTGTCTATCAGAAGCCAGAACTCAATAAGGAAATCCAGAAAGAAAACTAGAAAAAAAAGAAGAGAAGGGATGCCTGGGTGGCTCAGTCAGTTAAGAATCTGCCTTCAGGGGTGCCTGGGTGGCTCAGTGGGTTAAGCCTCTGCCTTCAGCTCAGGTCGTGATCTCAGGGTCCTGGGATCGAGCCTCACATGGGGCTCTCTGCTCAGCAGGGAGTCTGATTCCCACTCTTTCTCTGTCTGCCTCTCTGCCTACTTGTGATCTGTCAAATAAATAAATAAAATCTTAAAAAAAAAAAAAAAAAAAGAAACAACTTTCAGGGGTACCTGGGTGGCTCAGTGGGTTAAAGCCTCTGCCTTCAGCTCAGGTCGTGATCTCAGGGTCCTGGGATCAAGCCCCACATCAGGCTCTCTGCTCAGCAAGGAGCCTGCTTCCCCCCACCCCGCTCTCTCTCTCTCCCCGCCTCTCTGCCTACTTGTGATCTCTGTCTGTCAAATAAATAAATAAAATCTTTAAAAAAAAAAGAATCTGCCGTCAGCTGAGGTCGTGATCCTAGGGTTCTGGGATCAAGTCCTGTATTGGGCTCCCTGCTCGGCAAGGCATTTGTTTCTCCCTCTGCCTGCTGCTCCCCGTTTCTGCTTGCTCTCTCTCTGACAAATAAATAAATAAAATATTTAAAAAAATTTTTTAAATCTCCTTTAAAACAAAAAGAGAAGACTGTATTCTATTCCAGGCCTTGATGGCAGCTGAAAAAAACCAGCACCCTCCAAGGTTTTCATGGATGTAGCATGTGTCTTAGAATTAAGGCCCTGATTATAAAAAGATTACTTGATTATATAAACACGTTTTTGTGTATTTTCTACACTTAGATGTTTGTTTGTATGTATTTAATTTGTTCATTTAAAGAAAACAGGCAAGAAAGGTCACACAGAGGCACAGATCACAGACTCCTACTCAAACTGCAATTTCACCAATAATCACCAAAAGCAACTTATTTTTGAAAGTGTACTATTTTGTACACATATAAAGAGATTACAAAAGGCAATTTCACAGTCACAAGTCAATAGTTTTTGATAGTTCACAGATGCTGTTACTGCCAGATTATTAATAACTGAACTGGGTGAGACTGAGTTTTCAAAATTCTGGACTTCTTTAGTGTATATCTGTATTTCTGCTATGATACTACAGTGACATGATTTCATGCATTCCATTTTCTTTCAAAAAAGAAAAAAAAAGTAAGAGAAAGGAAGGAATCTGGATTACAGATGATTTTTAAAATTTTCTATTCTAAATGCATTTTACATAAAAAAGCTAAAGAGAGATGAGATGAACAGGGAGAACAGTTAGAGAGGCAATAATTATGGTAGTAATAACTCACAAATGAATTGGCAGTTCCTTATATAAGCATATTTGCCTGCCTGATGCATTGCTTTAAAAAATATGAGTTGGGGGGGGGTGGTGCCTGGCTGGCTCAGCTAGTAGAGCATACAACTCTTCATCTTGGAGCTGTGAATTTGAGCCCCATGCGAGGTGCAGAGATTACTTAAAAATAAAAAAAATTTAAAAATTAAAAATTGAAAATTAAAAATGTGTAAGTACCACCTACCGATTTATAAGCCACGATCTTTATAGACAAACTGGAGCCGATGGTCAGAGTGCAGTGCCAAGGAATCGAACGCTTCTCAATTTTCTTAAAGACACACAGTTGTCTCAGACTCTCACTTAAATAAAAAATAAACATATATGTAACTCTCACTTAATAAAATATTTATATATACAATGAAAAAATACACATGTAACAAAAACAATTTTAAAACATTAACCTTGCTGGGGGTGATGCAGTTAATTTTCCAGAACAAGAAGCGAATTGTCATTTATCATTATGAGAGGAACAGCAAGGGATGGCAGGAAAATGACAACCACCAGTTGGGAGAGAGCCAGAATACAACCGAGTTGGCTTAGGAGGAAGAAACTGAATTACATTACCGACAGGTGAAAAAGAACATCTCTCTCTTCCCCTACTCAATCTTCTCTTTCAATTCAGCCCCTGGTTCTTAACGATTTTTTCAAGACCAAGGACATGTTGAAGATATGATAAAAGCACACTTCTTAGAGTTTGCCCACAATTTAAAGGGATCACCAGCTCCCTGAAAACCATGGACCTAGATATAAGAACCTCTGGCTTCAGGATATTAAAAGGTGAGTCCCATCCCAAAGTATCGCTGCTCATAACTCTCTAACTTACTACTTCATTCCAATCACCTTAAATAAAAGTATATATATATACACAATGGAGAGAGTTAAATAAAGACCCTCCAGGGAATAAAGGAATTTAGTCCATATTTAGTCTTAAGATAAAGCACGTTAACTCCAAGTTTTCTACTGGAAGGGATGGGGAATTGGGAAGTAACAAACACAATGTAAAGGGTTACTTTATTTGAAACATAAATGAGGATCAATTCTATTTTTATCTGGTCCCTAATCAAACACAATAGACAAGATTATAGGAAATATTTGGAATTTCCTATATTCACTAAGAAAGAAACCAATGACCAAACACATTCAAAGCATATAATCCAGGGACGCCTGGGTGGCCCAGTCAGTTAAGCATCTGCCTTCAGCTCATGTTATCATCCCAGGGTCCTAGGATTGAGCCCCACGTCCAGCTCCCTGCTCACTGGGAAGCCTGCTTCTCCCCCTGCCTGCCACTCTCCCTGCTTGTACTCTCTCTCCCTCTGTCTTTCTCACAAATAAATAAATAAAACCTTAAAAAAAGGGGGGGGGCGGTAATCCAGACCAAGATCAATTCCCTTGGCGCAAATGCAAAACAAATCTACAAAAAGGTAGAGAATTATCTGACGTTATTCAGAGTTAAGGACAAAGAGGTTTCAAAAGACTCCAATTTTCAGAAATAATCCATAACAAACAGTAGATATTCTACCAGGCACCCTACTTCTAGTCTATGATAATAAACAAACAAATAAACAAAGTTAATGATATTTCTTGGCTTTGGACTGTTGAGGAATGAAGGGGTCTGAAACAGATCTAACATATCCATAGGACATTACTTAGTTTGAGTCACATGTAAAACCACTGTAAGTTTTGAATTCAGCTCCAAGAGAATTTCTAAAAATTAGCATCTAATACATAACATCTGAGAACAAGTGGATCATTTCTGCAGTAGACCTGAATCTCCTCAAGCGAAGTCTGGATGAGGACAAGTCTGGCCCAGGGCTGTCCAGTACAACTTTCTGCAATGATAAAAATGTTCTATTTCTAACCATGCCTGTCCAAAAGGCTGCTGAGTACATGAAATGTGGCTAGAGTGACCAAGCAACTAAATTTTTAATTTTATTTAATTTTAATGTATTCAAATTTAAGTAGCCACAGTGGATAATGGCTGTTGTATCAAATCAAAGTATCTTCAAATTGTGAGGACATGAGGACAACACATGGTAATTTCCCTCCTGGCTATGATACAGGAAAATGAACTTTTTAAACATTAATTTGTTTAGGCCTACAATTTTTATTTATCACATCATGGTGAATTTCTTAGGTTAAGACCTATAGTCTGATATCAGAGCAAGCCATGTCCAAATTTGAAATAAAGAAGTTAGAAGCGCATATCTGCGCACAGTACAGTAAGAACACGTATTATGATAAGAAACGTCACTTTACAGGATTCCTTCCTGATTCCTTTTCCAACCCCTATGGAAACTACAATTCAATTTCTAAAATTCCCATTACCCACAGTCTTTCAAGGGTGTATGTATTTAGAAAATCAGGATTACTGTTTGTATTTCTTGTAATATATTAAAAATATAAAAATTTCAAAATCATAGCTGAGAAAAAAATTGGGGTATGTATCACCTAACTACTCAAAAATATCTCAATTGCTGAACTTTTATTTCAATTTAGAACTTTGCTCAAAATGCCTGTATTTTGTGTGTTGATTGATGAACAGGAATTAAGGAGTACTCTCCTGCAGAACATGAAATTCCACAAGCCATACTATACAGTGTTCTACTGCTACTTTTCCCAAGTCAGGCTCCTCAAACCTTCTTGGGTTCTTTGCTCAGAATAAATCCATGTCCGATTCCAACCAAGAATACTAACATGGAGACTAACACAGTCTCTCCCATTGTCTCTAACTGAAAGGTTGCAAAGGCAGTTTGTTTTACTGTTAATCAGTACTTCAAGGATTTCACATTTTTAAAATTGTTTTGCCTTTACAAAACCCACATAAAAGATATAGATTATAAATTCATTATATTTTGGATGTTTTGTTTTGTTTTGTCTGAACAAACTATTTTTTGACCAAAAATTTTTTTTAAAGTCTTTTAAAGAAAAAAAGTCTATTACAGTTAAGTATGCCATCTCTTAAAACCTAAATCAGAGATTAAGAGGATACCATTTCAGATCTGAAACCACTTTTCAGAATTAGGAATGTATTTTTCAGGTGAATAAAAAGAAAGGGCCCACGAACTGTGCCCCAAACTTGGCATAAAGAAGAAATCTACTATCTCATCTTTTACATTTTGATTTGTTAAATCTTTTGTGGTATCTATACATTTCCAAACTTCAAACACACTGTCCTGGAAATAAACCAGAAGTCTTGTTCTGACCACACAAACAGAAAAGGGGATAGGGGGTTGGTGCACTGTTTCTTCAATAAAAGTCAGAACATTTATTGAATAATGGCAGCTAATTCAAGAGTAGCTAATTAGGGAGCCCCGATCAAAAGAGAAATTTACATGGTCACTATTGAAAGTTGCAATCAATGTTTTCACTTCTTACCTGAAGGAATAAATTTCATCTAGCCCATCTTCACCTTCTAAAGACATCATCACCTTTTTCACCATCCGAACACCTTCTTTTTGCTGCTCAGTAATTCCTTTTAGAGGAAAGGAGGGTCCATGGTGGTCTGAGCGTGCGTTCCCATCTCCCCTGTCCCCAGTTCCATCCTCCTTGCCAACGGGGAAAGGCAAACTATCAGGAAAAAATCAGCAGTAGTTAAGACGACAAGCTTTGAAGTCAAGAAATAAGCTGGGCTCTAATCCTGTGACTGTGGATCACTAGCTATGACAAAACGGGCATGTCGGTCATCAGAGCTTTAAATTTCTCATCTGTCAGATGGCACTTACCGAACTTAGTCAATATTCTATTAGTTTCAAGTGACTGAGGCCTTTTTGGTTTGCTGAAGGGGGGGAATTCGTTGGTTTACATAACCAAATAATTGGAAGTGCAGGGTTGCACATGCCTTAGGAGGACTGGATCCAGTCTCAACCACGTTAAGGACTACCTGACCCTCTCACTGTCTCCATGTTGTCTCCATGTGCCTTCATGCTGGCTTCACTCTCTGAATGGCTTCCTCCACATCGTCTCTGAATGCCTTTGAGCACACACTGTCCAGCTCTACTACCAAAGAGGAGTGGACTGAGTATCTAATGCTCTAGCATCAGTCATAAATTCAGATAAGCCAGGTAGAAGTGGTAGCCTGGGGACTAAGAAGATGTTGGCTCTCAGCTGAGTCATGAGGTTAAAGTGTAGGAAGAACTGCTTCCTAGAAAAAGGTGGGCACTAGTCTAGGCAGCCAAAAAGAATAATAAAAAATAAAATAAAATAGCCTTTAATGATCCCTTGATGTGATTATGAAGAATTAAATGATAGAATGTGTACAAAATACTTAAATACATGTTACCTTTATTACTGTAGATCTAGCATTCCCATATAGACATCACTTAATTGCTGGAAATAGGGAAAACCAATTTTGTTCTTGTGTTCCACACTCCAGTTGTTTGAAATGAGACTAAAACTAGATTGTGACTACCAGTCACAGAGATTCAATAATCAATATACAAAATGAAAAATCAACCAACCAAACAAATTTTATGGTAATACTGTATATGGCACTTTCTAAATGCTTTCATGTAAACAACCTCATTTAATCCTTCTAAGTGGACAGAGATTTCTATCTCCACGTCCTAAAAAGCAACTGAAGCTACAGAGGCGAAGCAAGCTGGCCAAGCCACACAGCCAGTGAGTGACACAGCAAAGACTGTCCCCTGATCAAACGATAAAGTTCTTTCCAAGGCAGCGTATCACTTCACTCCCCCTGAAACCCAAAGAACAGACTTTTCAGTTCACTCAGCGTCACCTACTGGTCACGCCCATGTGGATGGTTATTTTTAAGGTAGTTTCTTTACTATTTGATTTGCTATAATTAAAATAATGCTCCCTGTTTAAATGTTTTCTACATGCACTCCGCATGACAGGCACAGATGTCCTGTGAGACCTACTGGATAAAGAGCCTCCAGGAAGCGGTGTATGGCACACAGGTCCTGTACCAGGCCACTGCTGTTTCTACCACCGTAACCTGAACAAAGAGGGGAATGAGATGAAAATCGAGAGTCGGGAAGTTCTCCAACAAAAAGAAGTTACAGTAACATTTCTTTCTACTCTGCTTTTGACCACATTGACACTTTCACAACAGCCAACAGAAGAAACTAAAACAAGGTCCAAGGAATGAGATGAGCCTGCTCAGAACTCAGTGCTGCTTGGGCCTGTTCCAACTGGAACAAGCAGTCATATCTGGGTTACATCAAACAATAAAACCAGAAACTTCATTTTGTTGTGCTGGAGATTTATAGCATAGGAATAGAGCGTAATGCCCAAGGAAAAAAATGCAACCTGTCACCTAAGCGGAGATAGACGACAAGGCTATACTCCTTCTTCGACACACTTTACAGTATCACTCAGGCAAAAAAGCCCTTTCCAATGACTTTGACAGAAGTGCAGTAGGCTTCAACCATGTAAAGGCATCCTGAAATTATGAACAGGGAAGAGGAGCCAGGCAGGGCTTTTGAAGTACTGTGAAAACCTCAACTCAATACGAAGAGAAGTGTCACTTAAAAAGCACTTAATTTCTCTGAAGTACTATCTTAACAAGTATCAGTTTGATGGGTTACTCTGAACTATTTTTCTACAGTTCTACAGAAAAAAGATGCCCCTCTGCAGTCTTAAGAGATACATACATGCAAGAGAGGTTCTTAATTCCCCACGGCAGGCCTTTCAAAGAAGCCAAAGGCTTACCGTTCTAAGCTGGAGGCTTCCCGGTATAGCTCTCGATCTGGAAAATGAGTGTCCCCAGAAGACTAATAAGTCAACATCCTATACCATCACTCTGCTTTCACCAAAAATAGGACAAGATAAGACAAGTTTCAAATGCAGCAGGAATGATCACTGTGGTAAAAAAAAAAAAAAACAACTTTCTTGTTAGGGACAGAAGATAAAGTAAATGCCTGGGATGGGGCGGGGCATTCAAGTTATTGGGCAAGGAGAGTTTCTGTCTTGCAATAAATGGTGAAATATTTTGTGAACTTTTTGTTTTTTTTTTTTAAGAGAGAGAGAAAGTGTGTGCTAGCGCTGAATGGGTGTCGGGGGAGGGGCTGAGGGATGGAGAGAATCTTAAGCAGGCTCCAGGCTCAGCACAGAGTCCACTGCAGGGCTAAACCTCACCACACTGAGATCGTGATCTGAGCCGAAATCAAGAGTCAGAGGCTTAACTGACTGAGCCACACAGGCACCCCTTCTTTGAACATTTTTCCCTGGAATCTGCATACCCCATTTCTAAATACACAAAAGCAAATTACATTTTACATACATGTGCATATCCTTTAGATTTGAAAAAGACTTAGAGATAAACATTCTATGTGTTTAAAATGATTCTCGTGTTGAAATGTGTCTCTACCCTAAAAACAGCTCCTGCCTGGGGACGCCTGGGTGGCTCAGTTGGTTAAGCAGCTGCCTTCGGCTCAGGTCATGATCCCAGCATCCTGGGATCGAGTCCCACATTGGGCTCCTTGCTCCGCAGGGAGCCTGCTTCTCCCTCTGACTCTGCCTGCCACTCTGTCTGCCTGTGCTTGCATGCTATCTCTCTCTCTCTCTCTGACAAATAAGTAAAAAATCTTAAAAAACAAAAAAACAAAAAACAGTTCCTGCCTGCAAAATAGAGTACTCTAGAGCTATTGAGCAAAAGAAATCACCAATCTGGGAATTGTTTGGGTAAAGTCCTCTACATAGGCAGGGGATAAACTGACTATCCTCAAAAGTTTCCTCAGTTCTTTGAGTCTAAGAAGAGCCAATAAACAATCTGCTAGTGAGCTAAATTCCCATTTCATTGTGACTTTCATCCCTTCATCACTAAAACTCAAGGGTTCCTGGAACAGCGGGAACTCTCGTGAACGTTTGCTGAAGTCAGTCATCTGACATATTTCGACTCTAAGCACAGAGAGACTCTTGGGAACCAAGCACTCTAGAAAGGGGCCCCACTCCCTGTGTTATGGGAGTGCAGGACTGGTCTTCAGACATTATTCTCATGGTCTTACAAGAACTGCAGGGAGATGCCAAATTTCTTCAAGTTATGGATTATAACGTCCAGCTGATCTTTGCTGAATGGGCTGCTGAGGTCAGTGAACACTTCAATATGCCTCTTCTCAAACTTCTTTCCTCTAAAAGAGAGAGTTATTACAATAAGAAATCATTCTCTTGAATTTCTACCCACAAACTCAAATATACTTGGTCAACGAGCAGAAAGAGGTTAAGAAACTAATCTAGATAGTTAACAAATGTGATTACATTCTAGAATCCCACGTATCATTGATGCTCAATTAAGATCCTACTAACATATAATCAAGTAACTACAACCTACGAAGCATATAATCAAAATTTTTGAGCAATATGGAAATATTAAATCCCTGATTTACGAACTCTAACTTCAGTTAATGATGTGGTCATTGTGATTAGAAAGGATCCCTTTTCCAGCCTCCACTTAGCCAAAATGTAAACAAGGAATTCTCCCAGGAACTACATCAGCCTTGCAAGGGTTCACTTTCCAAATACCCTGGTCAGATTCCACTCACAGGGCCAGGGGCAGGACTTTATACAAAATGTAAAGAGATTGAGAAATGATAATACAAATCTAGGCCCCAGATTTTGTGCAAATGTTCTTCCTAACAGTCAAGGGATGGGTGGGTGTGTATATATTCAAAGACCCACATTTTAAAGGCACAGCAATTAAACAAGTAATGAATTAAATTTTTTTTTTAATTTAAAAAATTTTAATTTAAAAAAATTTAATTGTTTTAATACTACAACTTTAAAAAATTTTTTTAAGTTTTTATTTTAATTCCAGTTAGTTAACATATGGTGTTATATTAGTTTCATGCATTTAATTCAGCAAGATTAGGAACAATACCATCTAACTTTTTTTTTACGTTCCTGGTAATTAACTTAAGTCAAATAAGAAAGGAACTTGAAACAAGCCAAACATTTATTTCTCCCAGAGACATTCTCATCAACTATAGCCCTTCCTCTTTTTAAACTTAAAAAATAAAGGGCGAACTGGACCACTGAATTCTATCAAATGTTTCCTTAGCCACACAAACATGCAGCTCAATTACAATGAAATCACACAACACACAGAATACATCAACATGTAATTTTAGCCGAGAAGCTCATTTCCACCTCTCTTCAATTGAGACACTTACACAGTTTCTTGTTGAATCACATCCATGCACACAATGAGTGCATCCAGGACTTGGCTAGTTAAGGGCAGAAGATACCACTAAAGAGTCCCTTTATCCCAAGAACACGCAACTTCTTTACTTCTTTCCAGTGAGGTCAACAGGGCTTGAAACTGTGGACTCTGGGCTGACTCTGTGATGATTTAAAAGTACTTGCCAAATTGCCCTTCTTCCAAAGTTTATCTGGAAGGTAATCTACCATATTCCCAATTATGGAGACAAAAATTATGAAGCCATTTTACTATCTCTAAATTCATTTGTGCTGATTACAGTCTACTCTTAAAGATGAAGTGAGGTATAATTTAGCATTTGCAAGTCACTCAGCACAGGAACACCTCCCAGTGACCAGGGATACCATTACTGTTTACAAAAGTAAGAGTAAGCCCTTAAAATCATAGCATCTGTGGAAGAAATTGCAAATCTCGGTTTAGATATCATTTATCTAAATATATATTTAGATGACTTTTGCAACAAAAATACCCTCTGTCTAGGAAAGCACTGAGAACACTACTGCTTTATTCTACTATTATCTTCTCTGCATCCTAACATCTCTAACCATCTCTACCAACAATCCCTCTGCACATATCAATAGACAAATACACCCACAGGTATCTTTCCCTTATGGTACTTCCCAAGTCCCCAATATCACTAACAGAGCGAAAGGGTAAGTGACTGGAGGGCCAAATCCAAACTGATTAATTTCACATTAAATCCTAACATACACCACCTCCATGTTCCTAGAGCCAAAAACATCCATATTCTTGGGCTGAGATTCTAGGGAGCCTCACCATAACTAGATTATGATTCATAACTAGATTATGATTCCCCAGTATAAAGGAAATTTCGTAGGAGTCTTCTCTGGTTGAAAAAGGATACAGTCAGCTTGTTGGGAACCTGGTTGGATTTTTCTTTCAATGTCCTCCAGCAAGTCAAAATCTGGTAGCATCAGGTGTCTGTGCACTGTGATGTTCTGATACTGATCCTTACCAGCAAGGGCATTCTCGGTGCCATCTGTACCAAAAAGGACTAAAGCAATTTCATCCCTGCTCTCAGCAAACACCTAGAGAAGAAAGTTAAAAGGTTAAGAATCATTGAGTACCACCTGGAAGCCATTGGATACCTAACCTTCAGGGAGTAAGACAACCATACCTATGGCATGTTCCTGGGGTCACTGTCAACAACAGAACACTAGGCCAGATGGTCCACGGGATGATGATAGACAATTCCTAGCCTCTAAGAAGACTTTCACTGAGTATAGATCTTATCATTCATTTCAACAGAATTTGGACATAGGGGAGTAGAGACTGGTAACTGCTCTTGGTGTCGTCCAGCCAAATCAGACTTTAATTCTCAATGAAAATAAATTATGGATAATTTGAAATTATTTTAATCTATCCTTCTGGAATGATGACTCAAGGTTTCAATTTTCCAGAGGATTAGAAAAATAACTGCTGGTTCATGTCCTGTATCCCAGCAATTTCACTCACAGGTATATATACCATAGAGAAATTCTTGCATATGTACTGGAGAAGAGAGTACACTTCAAGAGAGTTCACTTGGACACTGTTCATAACAGGAGAGAAGTGGAAACAAACTAACTACCCATCCACAGAATGCAAAAACACACTACAGAATACTTATAGAACAAAATATTACACCTCAATGAAAAAATGAATAAATTTGTGCATGCTTATCAGGATGAGTAAATCTTAAAAACATAAGGTTGAGAAAAAATAAGTTGCCGAATTATATAAAAACATTACACACATTTTTGAGAGTTTCATATGATACTAAATATTATTTATGAATATGCTTAACATCCAAAAGTATAAAACATGCATAGTAATTACTGCAAATTCTGAGGAAAAGAGGAAAGGAGAGAACTGGGAAGGGATATACAGAGCGCTTCAAGTTTATCTGTAATTATTCTGTGTGTGTGTGTGTGTTTAAGATTTTACTTAATTATTTGAGAGAGAGGGTACATATGAGCAGGGAGAGGGCAGAGGAAGAAGCAGACTCCCTGCTGAGCAGGGAGACCAACACAGAGCTTCATCCTAGCACCCCAGAATCATGACCCAAGCTGAGAAGCTTTAATGACTGAGCCAATCAGGGGCCCCTATTTGTAACTATTTTTAAGAAAAAAAGAAAAAGAAATCAATCAAATGTGGCAGAACTTAAGTAGTGTATAGTGCTAGATAATGGAAAAATAGCTTTCATTATATTATTCTCTGTATTTGCCTCTTTTATGAATCATTTCTTCTTTTTAATTATTTTTATTTTAAATATTTATATATTTGAGCGAAAGAGAAACAAAGATAGTGAAAGAGATAGCAAAAGAGAAGGAGTGGGGACGAGAGGGAGAAGCAGGGAACCTGACTTGGGACTAAATCCCAGGATCCTGGGATCATGACCTGAGACAAAGGCAGACCCTTAACCAACTGAGCTACCCAAGTGCCCTGAAACAGTTAATAAGAAAATGTAAAAATAAAAAACAATATCTGACCCAAAAGGCAGTCCTGTTCCCACCTACCTAACCCAAGACTTTTCCATCAGTGGGAAGAATGCTGCCTGGGAAGAGGATGGAATCCTATCCTTCTTTATTATTGTTTGGTCTCTTAAAGTACCCAGCATGCTAATAATTCCAGATACAATTCCTAGTTGCACCAGGCAGAAAAAAAATCCTAGTTATTGAGGTTCAAACATGTCCAGCAATGGGGCAGCCCAACTAGAATTCTACCTCTGTCCTGGACAAGACTTCATCCTAAAGCAAGGTAATCTTGCTCAACAACAAAATCTCAGCCAGGAAAGGGAAGGAAATTTTGAATGCAGCAGGAGACAGGCACCAAGTGCTGTTACCCAGTCTTCCAGATTCAGACTCCCAAGGAAGAGGCAGAGCCGAGAAGAAAAAGTGCAAGAACGGCTTCTCTTAAAAAAAAAAAAAAAAAATCTAGGGGCGCCTGGTTAGCTCGGTTGGTAGAGCATGCAAGTCTCCATCCCAAGGTTGTGAGTTCAAACACCACATTGGGCAAGGAGCCTACTTAAAAAATAGTAATAATAAATAAATAAAATAAAAAACAAATTAAAAAAAATCTATACATTGAGATATAGGACCATTACTTAAATGCAAATAACACAAATTACTAAAACTAGGAATGGGGTTAGAGGCATTCTCTTCTTGACACATCGAGGACTCCAGGTCATCAAAATTTGTTAAAATCAAGGGTGACAGGTGGGATGTCATAGTGCCTAGTGAAAAGGGCAGCACCCAGAAGAAACAATGGAGGTGTCCAGGAGGAGTAGGAGCTGCCACTGAATAAGGCAGAACTTCATGGCTTTAGGAAAAGTAGCAGTCATACCAAGAAGGGACAGAAATCAACAGGGGAGTCTTATTCATCCCATTCCTGACCCCCCTGAATGTGAACTAGTCTAAGTGACTTGCTTGGCTGCTAACAGCAGAAATGACCTCCTTGGATTTCTAAAGCTAGGTCATAAAAAGCCATACAGGCAGGTCTCTTGGAATAACCACTCTTAGAAACTTCCTTCTTAGAACCAGCTGCCACCCTGTAGGAATCCCAAACTACATGGAAAGACCACATGCAAGGGTTCTGATGGACAGCCCCAGCTGAGCTCAGAGCCAACAGAAGATTTAACTTCTAGCCATGAGGGTGAGCCAGCCACCTTAGGAGTCCAGCTCAGTTTAGCCTTCAAGTGATTCAGCCCAGCCAACATCTGAATGCCCTTGCATAAGCGACCGCAAGAAGCCAAACTGAGCCATCCAGCCATCCCTTAAAACCAGGAGAGATAATTTAAAAAAAAAAAAAAAAAAAGTAATTTAAGACATTAAGTTTTGGGATAATGCGTTATCAGCAAAAGGTTACTTGGAATAGGCACAAAGTAGCTGAAGTACTTAATTAAAATCACGAGGTTAGTAAACGTCATGACGGAGCAAACCCAGGCCGCCTGGCTCTAGAGACTATTTGTAAACATTTTTATTTTGCCTTGTTTCTGATAAAAAACTATAATATCTAATGGAGGGGCCAAAACAAAGGAAGTAAAAATGTCAGGCTCTAGTGGTAGTTGGACTTGTACATAAGTATATGTTAAAAAAAACTCCTCAGATTCCCAAGACACTGAGGTTGGGGGTGCCTGGGTTGCTTAGTTAGTTAAGCATCAGACTCTTGATTTCACTCCAGGTCATGATCTCGGGATCCCCGTGCTGGGCCCTGTGCTCAGCATGGAGTCGGCTTGGGATTCTTCCTCTCCTCCCGCTGCCCCTCCCTGGCTCATGTCCTTTCTCTAAAAAAAAAAAAATTGAAAAAATATAAAGTACCAAAAGTACTGAGGCTGGACATCCTAGGCAGGCTGGTATCTTGTGTTACTAAGTGGAGACAACAAGCAGTTAAAACAAGAGTTATAAGCTCAAAACTTACCTGTCGCTGCACAAACATGGTCATCACCTTCCTTGCTAGTTCAAATGGGGACTCTTCGCCAGGAAGGGAGTTACTCATGGCGGAGCCCACATCCATACACAGTACAACAGCTGCCTAGAAACAATGTCAGAGAGTGAGAAAATGTTAATAATGGTCATTAAAAATAAAAAGAAAAGAAAAACAGGTATGGCCTTTGCTTATTTCACTCAAAGAACCTGTCTGTACTCTAGGAGACTTAGGGACTACAGGACAGAGGGAGGGAGACTGTTCTACTTAAAGAATGTATGTAAGACATATAAATGTTTATGACAGTGAAACTTTAAATAGTCCTAATATTTTTTGAAAAATAGAAAGCCAGGATGCTCCAGGATGCTGCTGTTGCTCAGCCTGAGCCCAGGAGTAAACCCAGAGGGAGCAAACCTAAAAACAACCCACAGACCAGAGCTAAGTCCAGTGCAGCAGACCCCAAAATACATCAGACAGTTGACATGCAGAGCCACAAGCATGAGAATAGATGCTTTTTTCCTAAGCCTCTGATTTGGGGGTAGCCTGTTATGAAGAAGCATTTTTGAGGCAAAAGGTGACGGCTACAACCTATACATACTGAAATGCTATACCCCATCAATTTGAATCAGTTCGTAAACTGGGGTCTAAAATGAAGACTACGACACCAAATCTATCCTAGTAGAGGACAAAGACACACAAACAAATAATAATGGCAGAATATTCCGTGACAGATGCATGCGGTGGGCACTGAGAGAGTAAACAGGAGGGGCATCTACCCAAGACTGGTGGAGGGGATGGTAGAGTAGATAAAGGAGGGGTAAGGAGGCAGGAAAGCCTTCTGGATGTATGTGATCTTTGTGTAAGCCTTAAAGAAGAACAGGATTCAAACATGGGAATATGGGGACTTACAGGTAAGGGAACCACAGAGACGCCTCATCAATAGACAGCAATTGCATACATCGGGACTAAGGGAATAGGAAAACAAACTAAAATAAAATAGTTACATGCAAAATTTTACATTTGGCATCCAGAATTCAAATGAATATGAGTTGGAGACCTGAACAAATGGCAACCCACGATTTCAGTGTGGATTATAACGTGAGTCACCAACATGACGGCTACAGCACTACATTCCCCACACCTATTTCATGTTTTTAGGTTGTATCAACAGTGTATTGAATTCAAGGAAGGAAAACCAAGAGTAGATTAGCAACCTGGAGATCTGAGATCCAATCCCACCTTTATTACCAATTAGCCTTGAGTCCCTGGCTGACTGTCACTTAACTTCGCTGTTAATTCCAGGCAGGAAGCAGTTGTTGGACTAGATGTGATCCACGGTTTTTTCCAGAGTTAATGTTCTTTGACAGGGAGTCTCACCTGTGCTTTGTACTAATCAGACCACAGGTGACAAACCGTGAGCAATTCTGAGCACATCTTATGAAGATTAATTACAACAGGACATGAGATACGCAGGTTAGAGAAGGATCTACAGAACAGGGTATGTGAGGAACAATTTGAAAAAAACTAGATATTTGAGCCAAGTGAGAAGATTTAGGGTTACATGATAGTTCCTCCCAAATACTTGGCAGCTGTGTTAGAAAAGGACTGGTCAGAGAGAGAGAGATGGAATGGATCAACAGATGGAAGTTACAGGAAGACTGTTATGACTCCATACAAAGGAGAAAAATAACATTAAGAAGTGATCAATAGGGGCACCTGGGTGGCTCAGTGGGTTAAAGCCTCTGCCTTCCGCTCAGGTCATGATCCCAGGGTCGTGGGATCCAGCCCCGTGTCAGGCTCTCTGCTCAGTGGGGAGCCTGCTTCCTCCTCTCTCTCTGCCTGACTCTCTGTCTGCTTGTGATCTCTCACTCTGTCAAATAAATAAATAAAATATTTTTTTAAGGGGCACCTGGGTGGCTCAGTGGGTTAAGCCTCTGTCTTCGGCTCAGGTCATGGTCCCAGGGTCCTGGGATCGAGTCCCGCATCGGGCTCTCTGCTCAGTGGGGAGCCTGCTCCCCCTCCTCTCTCTCTGCCTGCCTCTCTGCCTACTTGTGATCTCTGTCTGTCAAATAAATAAATAAAATGTTTAAAAATATATATATATTTTTTAAAAAGTGATCAATAGAAGAACCACGGTCTTCTGAAGCAATGATCTCCTGACTCTAGAAGTGTTTGAAAAATCTGGGATGCCTGGGTGGCTCAGTCAGTTAAGCGTTCAACTCTTAGTTGATCTCAGCCTCATGAGTTCATGCCCCACATTGGGCTCTATGCTAGGTATGGAGCCTATCTAATAAAAAAAGGGGGGGTGGAAAATCTGGATGCATTCCTATGAGAGAAGTTACGGATGATTTCTAAATTTGGTTATACCTCAGACAACACATGGAAAAGAAAGACTTCAAGTTTTTCCCTAGTTTACAAAGCGTAGAACATAATGCATTAATACTAAGAGATTTCTGGAGAAAAGAGAGTATGTTTGAAAAAAGGTGATAATAAACTACAAAATTCCTTTGCAAACGATAAGGTGTACCCCCCATAGTTTCAATGCCCTGAGCATAAGAATCTTAAAAAATGTAAGGGTCCCAAAATATGTCGTCCATTTATCTAATATAGCAGAAAACGGTTTTAACCAGAAAACTCTAAGGTAAACCAGAAAACTCTAAGCTAGAAGATTAAGTCTTTTTAGTCCAGAGAACTTTTTTTTTAAAAAAGAAAACTATTTTCAAACCAGAAAATTCTAAGTTAAAGAAATAAAAGTCCTTTACTAGGAATCAAGTAACCAAAAAATGGCCATCAAAGGGTTTTACCATACAGAACTTCTTTCTGGAAGCAGAAGAATGGTCTCTGTGATACTTTTAAGTTCCTATCCCGCAGCATTAAGAAAACCAGGAAATGGAAACTGAGCAGCATAGATATAGCAACTCTTCATTTGCACAAGGAAACAATACAGGCTGTTAGAATTTTGCTCCCAGTCCACCAGCCATATACAGCTGCTGCAATGTTTTCAGCAGGTGACAGGAGGAACAAAAAGGTAACATCAAATGTTCATAATTGCTTTAATCAACATTTCCCAATGGGAGTCGTGGGGACTAGGGATCAGTTGCTGAAACATCTATCTTGCTTAACTATACCAGATGCCTACTAAAGGGCCTAGCCTTTCAATGTTTGGATGAACAAATAATTCTCTGGAACACACTTCCCTCTAGTGATCATTCAGAGACAACCATCACTTTTTGTCTATATTGAAAAAAATCATTTTAAAAATTCATCATAATGTGTATTATTAATCTGGGACACTGAGGGTCACAGGTTCCTAGCAACACAGTAGGGCTCTGAAACGAGACAGCCTGGGTTCAAACCTGAATTCCATCTCTTAGGGACCGGATAACCTTGGGATAATCATTTCACTTTCTTTATGCCTCATTTTTCTCAACTGTAAATTGGGGATAATATTTCTCACCTCATGGGCTTGTCGTGAAGATTACATGCAATCGGAAAAGCGTTTAGATCAGTGCCTCACAGAGTAAGCTTTCGATAAATGTGAAATATTAGATTATGATAGGGGTAATAACATGCTACTTTACATTTTATGATAACGTATTTTAGGGGCGCCTGGGTGGCTCAGTGGGTTAAAGCCTCTGCCTTAGGCTCAGGCCATGATCCCAGAGTCCTAGGATCGAGCCCTGCATCGGGCTCTCTGTTTAGCAGGGAGCCTGCTTCCTCGTCTCTCTCTCCCTGACTCTCTGACCACCTGTGATCTGTCTGTCAAATAAATAAAAACAAAATCTTAAAAAAAAAAAAAAAAAGAAAGAAAGAAAGAAAACGTATTTTACTCACGGTCCCTGTCTTAAGTTTTACAAATCTGTGGGTAGGTGTCTACCAAAGCTAACTTTCATTCTCCTATACATTCTAAAAACCCAGGCTCAAAAGAAACGGAGGAGATGGAGGAAGTAATGGAAGAGAAGGGTGGACTACGAAAGTAAGAAGGAGGCAGGGGGAGCGGGGAGAGTGGGGGATGAGGAGGTGAAGAGGGAGTGAGAGGTTGGGAGGGCTAAGGAGGCGGAGTGAATGGGGAGTGGGCGAGGCTCAAATTCAGGTATCCGGGCTCCAGATCCTCAGGTTGTCCCTGCGCGGCCGCCCCTCTGGACCCAGCGGTGGCCCGCCGTGATCCCACGATTCCTGCTCCCGAACCACCCTCTCCGGATCCCCTGCATCCGCAAGGCCCAAACCCGCGCTCTCTCTACCTTATTCCCGGGCCGCGCCATGTTGGGTACGCCGGTACCGCGGCCGCCTCTTCCGGGCGGGAACCCCGAGCGCCGCTACTGAGGTCCGGCAGCGTCGGAGCCCGAGCGTCGTAAAAAGAGCCGCTTCCCACGGAACCTGGAAGGGGCGGGGAAACTGGACGCCTGAGCATGCGTAGTCCCTGCGTGTCCCAGCCACACACACCCCCAACCCCGTAAGGGGTTTGTGCACAGTGAGTTGCTCGGGTCTGTAAAACTAGATTAGAGCAATTGACTTCACGGAAACCGTTTCCGTTTCCTGGTGTTGAGATCACCAACACCAGGGTCAGAGTTCTGGAGTTCGATTTCCATGAGTATGAGTATGAATCCAGAAAGTCCCTTATCTTCTCTAAAAGCCTGTTTGTTTTTTTCCGAAAAGGGAAGATAGAGGAAGGCTTCGCAGACGCGATGGCATTGAAACCAACTGCCGAAAGAACAGTTTTCCAGGCTGTCAATAGTGGGATCGATTCCTTCCTTTGCAGAGGAAATGGAATGTGCACAGGACAATGTGCACAGGACGAGGCACAGAACAACACCTGCGAAGGATCTCCCAATAGTTTGAAGCGTCGCCAGTTTGGAAGGAAGGATATTAAGCATTAATACTTAAGGATTTAATTTGGAAGTCCAATCTAGGGAATGTTCTAGAGGCGGCAGTGATCAATCATAATGCCTGAAGGCCTCGCTAGTTTAAAAAATGGTTGGGGTGGCCCACCTGGGTGGGCTCAGTGGGTTGAAACCTCTGCCTTCGGCTCAGGTCATGATCCCAGGGTTTTGGGATCGAGCCCCACATCGGGCTCTCTGCTCAGGGGGAAGCCTGCTTCCTCCTCTCTCTCTGCCTGCCTCTCTGCCTACTTGTTATCTCTGCCTGTCAAATAAATAAATAAATGAATTTTTAAAAAAATGGTTGGAGTTTTTGAATGTGGATGCGTGAGACCCAGACCCCAGTCCAAGAAAGAATTCTTGAGATGTCTTTGGTGCAAGAAGGTTGATTTATTAAAGCACAGGGCCAGAACCCATGGCCAGAAAGAGCTGCCTGGGATCGTGATAGGTGACTGATTACTTACACTTTGAAATTGGGAGGGGACTAGGAGTAGCATAAGTCTCTGAAGAATTTTGGAAGCAAGGTTTCCAGGACCTTGAAAGGGCTAGGTAGTGTTAGGAAAAGGTCGTTTATTACTGTTTAGTAAACCCTCAGTCCTGAAACCCTACAGATGTATATTGGTGCTTGGGGGATGGTTGCAAACATGTATCATTTAATATATGAAAAATCCCTTTTTGGAAACTTCTTTGTCTTTACCCTTCCTCCCACCTTAAAAGTATATAATGAATAGCTCCTCACAATGCCTGGGCGGCTCTTTCTACCCACAGGTACTTTCCCCAGGGTTTAATAAAAACACCATCTTGGAGCACCTGGGTAGCTAAGTTGATTAAGCATCTGTCTGCCTTGGACTCCAGTTGTGATCCCAGGGTGTTGGGATCCAGGCTGGTGTTGGGCTCCTTGCTCAACAGGGAGTCTGCTTCTCCCTCTCCCTCTGCCTGCTGCTCCCACTGCTTGTGGTGTGTGTGTGTGTGTGTGTGTGTGTGTGTGTGTGTGTCAAATAAATAAAAATCTTTTTTAAAAATAGGGATGTGAGGGTGATCTGGCTATGACATCTGTCACCTCATTGATCGACAGGGTTGATTCAGCTGATCTGGCTTGCTAGGCAGGTATCCCCTCCTCCCTCACCACGCCATGTTCCTGCTTCCCAAAGCTGCCTGCTCAGTCGAAGAGGATGACCTTCCCAGATGCAAGAGAGGATCGTTCTTCAGTCAAGGGTGTAGAAGGAGCTGCGCTCCTCTGCTAGAACCTCCAAAAAAGCTCTCAGGGTCTATTTGTAGGAGAACATAGGGTAGTCAAGCTTCCAAGACTACAGACATATCCAGATGAGGTGCTGTATGTGGCAGTCTGCCTTTCTTAAAAAATAATTAATTAATTAATTAATTAAAAATTTAAAGAAGTAAACACCATCTTTTTTTTGGGGGGGAGGAAGAGAGAGGAGGGAAGGAGGAACAGAGAGAGAGGAAGAGAATCTTAAGCAAGCTCCATGCCTAACACAGAGCTTGATCTCACCTCCCCAAGATCAGGATCTGAGCTGAAATCAGGAGTCAGACAGCAAACCAACTGAGCCACGCAGGCACCCCTCAGAACACTTCTTTGTATGGAAAATGTCTCAAGAATTATTTCTTGATTGGTCACTCCTGGCCCATGTCACATCACTTCAAGCTTTTGACTCAAAACCAAGGAGTTCTTTTAAAACTCAAATATTTTTTATAAATTATCTATATAAGAGGTAAATCAAATTAGTAAAAATTCACTATGGTGAAGGAAATTTGTATGTTTCATGTTGATGAAAACAAAACAAAACACCTCTCCAAAGGCCTGATATACAAGGGAAGCCATTTCAGATTTCTAAGTCACTATGACTGTGATGTAGTTTTTGAATGTGTATAGGTTAGATCCAGAGCTGACGGCCAACAAAGAATTCTTGAGATGTCTTTGGTACAAAAAAAAGGTTATTTTATTAAAGCACGTGGACAGGACCCTTGGGCATGTGGACAGGACCCTTGGACAGGACCCTTGGGCACGTGGACAGGTTGTGAGGGATGACTGATAATGTACTTGGGAGTTGGAGGACAGAAGGAAAAAGTTTTTCAAAAAAACTTTGAGATGCTAAAGAAGACCTACAAGGTATTGGAGGCCTTGCCGTTGTCAAATGAAGGTTGTTTTTCGTTCTAGTAAGCATTAACAGTAAGACAGTTGGGAGCTTCCTGGAGAAACTTTATATCCTTCCTATCACGAGTCCTTGGCTGCAGGTTATAAGGAAATTTTATTTTATTTATGTTCCCTTTTACCTTTGTTTCCTATATCATAATGGATGGGTGGGTGATGTTAGGACTCCAGGAAATTGAGTCTATGGGTCTCTGGAAGATAGGCTATGGATAAGAATACTTTTTTATCGTAAAACACTAAGACATTTATAAACTAAGGGAGAGATCATGTCCTCTTGGGCATGATCTCTATTGTTAACCTTTGGTTTTGCCTTCCTTTAGCTTTAGGGCAGCCAGGAGTTCCCAAGGAATGCCAAAGACAACACACCTGGGGGTGAGTGGGGAAGGGACGGGGTAGGTTGTAGGGTGTCAGCTGTCAGCTTGTGCTTTGTCCTCAGCTGGCCTTCTGCTCTCTCATTAGTTGTATATGATCTTCGTTCAGACCCAAAACCTGATTTATGGGCTGCCACACATGCATTGTACATAGGCTTTGTGAATGACAAAAAATATCTTGTCCTTGAGTTACTGATCAATACTCCTATTCCCTGCATCCCTTTATGATAAAACTTGTGATTCCTGCCCATATGCTAATCTATAATCTCAGTGGAAAAAGTACATAACCCTGTAAATACTGTTAATTTCCCAGAGCACTCTCTTCCCTGTGAAGTGTGTTTCCCTGGCAGCTGTCCTAACTTGGGCTCGAATAAAACTCTTTCTCACTTTCAGAGATTCTGAAAGATTTGTTCATTTGGTGTCAACTATATCAGGGCTTTTATCTTGTATGTATTTTCTCTCTTTTTTTTTTTCCTCTCTCTCCTTTAGCTCTCTTCTCTCTCCCTCTCACCCAAACCTCCTCCACTATAGGTTTGTTTCCTGGGACAAATAAAAGAGATTCTAGTACCTCTGCTTGTTTGCACCTTGGAGGGGAAGGTGGGGGGGTGGGCAATAATGTTAGCCACTATGCTTTTGCAACACTGCCAAATGTAAGTCCAGGGTTGGCCATGAAGGGCACAATGCAACTTTCAGGTCATCTAAACTTTCAAGATTTAGCATCATTTTATTGAAAATCCTGGAGGATAAAGATTTTATTCCCTCTTGGACTTGAACTGATATGAAAATGCTGCTCAGTGTCAATAGACAGATGGCTTAGTAGCAGTGTCATCATGGACCAGATATGGTTTACCCAGCTCGGCATATTATGGCTGTAAAGCCATTGGAACGCGCAGTCCTCCTTGATGCTCGCCATAAAGATTAGGCAACTATGAGCTAACAGAATGTCCATAGATGGTATTAATTCTCTAGGTATTTGCTGATAGCAAAGATGAGATTCCTTTTGATCTCTTTGGTCAAGTCTTCCTCAAGTCTAGACGAGGCTTTTATATACCTTAATAGAGCCCTTGTGAAATGATTTAAGCTTCCTCCACTAGGTTTTGAGTCTAACTAGTCTGAGAGCCATGTCCACTTCATCTCAGTATCCCTTGGCCCCACCCTCAACCCATCCTCCTCCATTTCCACCACAGCCACCATACCCTAGTCCTAATCGTGATTATTTTTGGCCTTGGCCATTGGTTTCCCTAATCCCAGAAAAATCTGACAAATGCAGTTGCAATTTCCTAATGTAGGCTTAGGTAAATATGTGATCTGCGGAAAACAGTCCACCTAAATGGACTCACCATAAATGAGTGGTATGTGGGAAAAGTCAAAACATAAGGATCCATATTAAGATCATTATACATACATAGAACAGCAATCATGCTCACCCTTTCTCTGCAAACAGTAGCATTCAAAGCAATTTTGGAGAAATTCAAAGACCATCTGAACAAAATTAATTTGATTTTATTTTTATTTTCTTTGTTATCATTTCAGTTGTTTACATTTCTGCAAAAGCACCAGAGAGCACCAAGGTTACTTTCAAAACAGCTGGGCAGAGTTTTGTTTTGTGTGAAACTAATAATAGTTTTTGTTGTTGCTATTTTTAAAGGGGGTTCTTCTGAAAAGGGTGTTCCCCATACTTCAGGCCAATGTCCGTGGCCTTCTGTGGGAGAGCGGTACTGACCTGTCTGGTTTGATTGACAGCCATTCTGAATGTAGCTTCTTCCTGAGACAGGAACAAGAAATGGGCACCAGCTGTTCTTGTGAGGACCCAAACCTCCAAAATCTGCTTGATCTCTTGGGATTCGATTTTTTTGACATTAGAAAGACACCCTCAGGAATAATTTTAAACAGAAAAAAAATAAGTTCAGATTCTATTCATCTAGATTCATCTGGTGTTCACCCCGCAGGGGCCAGGAAGACATGCTTTCATAGCACAGTGAAGATACTGTTGGTTAAACTCCAATAAGGTCCGACTGAGTGAGGCTGTGAGGTCTTGCCAAACAACAGAAACCTAACCCTGTCTTCTCCATGCTTAGGGCTACTGATCCTTGTTGGGGGAAGTTTGCAAATCCTCCCTACACAGTCTTTAATATATAGATTAAATTAAACATCATAACCCAGTCCTGCCTTCACTACCAGGAAAAAAGTTGTGCTACTATTGTATTCAACTCTCCATTCTTCCTTTCCAAAAACCCTGAAACCACATGACATTACAGACTAATTGCAAAGTACATGAGATGCTAATTATCTACTGATAGCATATACATAGTATATGTAACTAGTATCTATGTAGAAAATCTCTGTGTAACATTCAGCCATAAATAAATAAATAAATAAATAAATAAATAAAACAAAATAGCAGTTTGGGATCTGAATATATTTAAATAATTACCGTGAGGCAGAGATTCTTTTATGCCTACCAAAATTGCCATGTTTCTCTTTTTGCTTAAATTAGCAGAACCCAAATATTTAACCTGAACTATAGCTGCCTAATCAAAAAACTATATTTCCCAGCCTCTTTTGCTTGCAAGGTCATGTGACTAAGGCCTAGCCAATGAAATACAGGAAGTGTTGAGCTTGAGCGAGACTTCTGGGAAGTCTCCTTAAACAGGGAGAATATACATGTCTTTGCTCCTTCCTCTATTCTGCAAGAACCATGGATGCGAGGGCTAGAGATGTGGTCACCACTGAGGTTTTGAGGACAAGGCTGACGAGGGCTATATCCTAATGGTAGGGGAAGAAAGCCTAGGGTTTGGATGACTTCATCAGGTCCCCTGATGATCAACCTTCAGGTTTCTTCTATATAAGAAAGAAAGAAACTTCTACTTTGTTTAAACCACTTATATTTTAGGATTTGAATTCTATGCCATTAAACCAAAATCTAAGTGATACACTCAAATCTTTACATTCTGCTGCACTATGGTAGCCCAGCTTCCTAAGCA
>NC_081559.1:25878796-26025789 GCF_022355385.1 Mustela nigripes | reverse complement strand
TTTCTCTCCTACCTACATATTATCTTTTTGGTGAGCTTGGTCTCCTTGGTCTCCTCTTTACATTCTGCTGCACTATGGTAGCCCAGCTTCCTAAGCGTTTCTCTCCTACCTACATATTATCTTTTTGGTGAGCTTGGTCTCCTTTGGGCCTCATTTTTCTCCCTGTCACATTTAGTCACATCCTTCCTTGGGTTCCAGTCACCAGTAACATCTTCAAGCTCCTGAGCATAACACACAACTGTACTCCCTGTCCCAGATAAATGGTCATTTTAGGACATGGAATGAAAAGAATTCGTCTGTGGATAGACTGCTTTGGCACAAATTGCTTTTTTGTTCCTTGCCCTCCTGGAACCACCAAGATGGTAGAACAGAACAGTGTGTGCTAGAATTTTCCGGGACTGAGAGGGGAAAGGGTTTAATTTAAAGAAAGAATCTCCTGGAATTGGGAGACAATATATAGGCTACTAGGACCAGAGAAGGATGGAAGTTATTGGAAGTTTAGACAGTGGAAGTTTCTACTTCCTGGGTGGGGTCCTTGTTGGAGAGATTGCCTGAGATATTGTCAGAGTCAAGCAACTCTACAATGCTGTAGGGGGAACAGTCCTCCAGACCTAGCTTGCTGCACAGCCAGCCACAGAAGCCTTTCTCCATGTCCCGAGCAGCTTGCCACCATGCTCCCCAGGACCATGAGAGCTGGACCACAGCAGCATAGAGGCCCAGGGAAGAGGCCATGGCCATGATGAGCACTGGATAGAAGAGAATGAGGCAGGGGCAACATGAGATCTTGTGCCAGAAGGTCCTCTCCTCATTGTACACAAGGAAGATGTTGTACCAGGTGATCGTGCCATAGTAGAAAGAGACAACAAAAGAGAGGATAAAGACCACAGGCAGACAGACCAGTGTCCAGAGGACCACATGGGGCCCACGATCCGCTCCCATTTGGCAGGCCTTTCTGTCTTCAGGTGTTATCTCCCTTGATGACCCTTTAGGCTTCGTCAATTCTTGCAGCTCCTTCTCTGTTAGTGTGACATGGATGTCCACCATCTGGCCCTTTTTCTTTCCTCGTGTGATGGTGCCAGTTAACGTGACATAGCGGCTGTCCAAGGGCATGTTCCACATCCCTGCAGGGCATCAAGGATGTGACGTTAAGGTCAGAAGAGTGGACATTTAATCACAGGGTCATCATCTGAGCTGGAGGCTGAATACCACAGTTCCTGTTTTTATAGCACCTGGCACAGTCCTGGAGTCAGTGATTATGGGAAGATGAAGTGGGTGGACCTCCCTCCCTCCCTGATGTTATGACTCCCTCAGGGGACTCTTATTCCACACACGTGGGCTCTGAAGAAACTGTGAAGCAGGTTGACTTGCTTTTCAAGTTCTCTCTCCACTTTGCTGGTCCTCAGTCTTGGCACGATCTCTATAATATGGAGGGGTATGAGGAACTTTGCCATAGACACCAGTTCATAACGACCTTTTTCTAGTGTATAAGTGCGTGAGTATCACTGATGTGTGTGAAGATTGTGCTGCACATGTGTCCTACCGATGGGCAGTGCACTCCCCTTCCCTGCTCATCTCTGTCTCTATGCTTCCTTGAGACGAGGCTTCCTCACATGCCTATGGTCATCTCAGCCCTCATGTCCAAGCTCTGGACACACACACCACACGTATCACACATGTACACTGTCCTCATACACATACCCACACATTACCACCACCACCACCAATCTGCCGTCCTTTAGTCATCTGGAAGTGACACCAGAGCTACTGAAACACAGAAGTCTGTGGCCCCTTGGTATGTGAAATATAGTCTACAAGGGGAGGTTGGGCGGGGTGGGAGGGGCGTAGTAGGCTACTGGAGTAGACTCCAGTAGGCTGGAGTCTTTCTTCCATGGCTGGAAGAAGTAGGAAGGTTGTACTGTTCACCCAAAACCTAATGATCTCAAAACCTCCCTCATCTCACTAAACAGTAAATGACACCACCACATCCTTCTCTGTTGCTCCTGTCAAAACTCTAGGAATCATTGCGGACTCCTCTCTTTCTCTCACTCCCTACCTCTGATCCATCAGCAAGTTCCAAATCAGACCCAGAATCCAGCCTGTCAGGGCACCTGGGAGGGCTCAGTCAGGTTAAGCATCTGCCTTCAGCTCAGGTCATGGGATCAAGTCCCCCATCAGGGACCGTGCTTCTCCCTCTGTCTGCTGCTCCCCCTGCTTGTGTGTACTCTCTCTCTCTCTCTCTCTGCCAATACAAAAAATATTTTTAAAAAAAGAATCCAGCCTATTTTCCCTAGCTAGCTTTCCTGAGGTCACCCTGGTCCAGGCTTCTACATTAGTGCTATTGTGGCCTCAGGGTTGGGACAGTCTCTTATCAGCTTCTACTCTTGTCCCTTAGAATCCACTCTTTATAAAAAGCCAGAAAGATGGTTTAGAAATAGAGGCTATCTCTCCTTTGCATAAAAGTCCTCCAATGACTTCCATTTGCACTTTAATCAAATCCCAAACTCCTTACTATGACTTGCAAGGCCCAGCATGAACCTCTCCACCACGGCTGCTCGTCTTCCCTGAGAACAGGGGAGTAGGCCAGTGGTGCTTCCATCTTAGGATCTTGGCCTCATTTCATAGTCGGCTCCTTCATTTCGTTCAGATCAGCTCAAGGGCCACTTTCCAGAGATCCTCACATGGCCAGGCGATCTCCTTCCCCACGCCCTCCACTGATCATTTTGCATCACTGTGGTTTACGGTCTTTGCAACTCATACCACTCCCTGAAATTAACTTTGAATGACTGCCTTGTTCACTGTCGGTCTTCCCTTCACTAGAAGGCAAACTGCACAAGAGCAGAGATGTTGCTGGTCTTTTCTACAGTGGGCTTATGTCTTAGAGAACAATCCTGCTACACAATCGATCTACCTTACCCGTCTATTGCTGCATGATGATGCTTAGTCCGGACACTCCACAGCTCCGTTAGCAGCAACAGGTATTTTCACACATGCATCCTTATGCCCATGGGCCTAAGTTTCATGGGATACTGAGAATTTCTAGAATGTAAGACATGCAATCTGAATTTAATAATTATTAATAAATGTCCCTACGAAGTGGGTAAAACAGAATTCCATTTCCACTGGAGGTACATTGACAGCACAACTATTTTCTCACATTGATGTGATCCTAGTGTACCCAATTTTTGGCCAACCTACATGTAAAGGAATATTACCACTCACTGCTATTGTAATTCGAAGGTTCCTGATTATTATAAAAGTCAACTATTTGCTTCTTTATCTTACATGTATTAAGTAATTAGCATAGTCTTAAAAAAATAAATAATTAGCATAGTCTGCTTGTATTATTAATTTTTGTGTATAAATCGGTCTCTTCGCTTACACTAGGAGTTCAGAAAGGACAGAGATGATCTCTGCATCACTGCGAAGAGAACAAAGTCAATGTTTAATAAATACTGCTGATCTGTAGAATGAAGACTGTGATATCGCCAAAAGAAAGGTATCAATAGGGGTGCCTGGGTGGCTCAGTGGGTTAAAGCCTCTGCCTTCGGCTCAGGTCATGATCCTGGGCTCCTGGGATCAAGCCCCACATCGGGCTCTCTGCTCAGTGGGGAGCCTGCTTCCTCCTCTCTCTCTGCCTACTTGTGATCTCTGTCTGTAAAATAAATAAATAAAATCTTTAAAAAAAAAAAAAAAAGAAAGGTGTCAATAAGTCAAAGTAGGTCAGTGAGCCAATCCCTGTCTTCTGGAGAATCCTCATTCCTTCCTGTGGCTTTAGGTAAGTGGCCCCAGAGACTCACCTTCATCTGCAGGATAATCTAGGAAATCATCTCCCTCCTCTTCTTTAGGCCGGTCTCCACTTTCTGATTCCCCAGGCCCCTCATCTAGTTTCTCATTTTCTGACCGGTAGATGATGATAGATTCAGGGCGGGACTCTTTCCTCTTCTTTTTCCTGCGACCCATTGTGGATTCCCCATCCAGGGCCAAGGCAGCAGCCACAGCCTTCCTCAAAGAGCCCTGGTGGTGAGGGCTTGGGAGCTGGCCCTCGCCTTCTACGGGTGCCAGCTCGTCCATGCTGCTTCTCTTGTCTAGTTATTCCTTGTGAAGAGTCTGACTTCCTTGAGCAAACTCACGATCCGCACAGCACAGAGCTTCTTCCTGGATGGGGCTAAGCAAAGATGTTCCGTCAGTGCGTTTCACAGGAAAGATAGGCAAGCAAAGCCATCAATAGGAAGGAAATAGGATGAGATGGAAAGGGGTCTGGGAGATGATTCTCAACTTGCCCGAAAGCTTCTCCTCGCTTTCCTTCTCACATCACTGTATTTGGGGAATGCTGCAGAAATACTCTTACAAGATTGGATTGTCGTGAATAAAATTTTATTTGTATTGTAATAATATTTGTGTAATTTATGCAAACTTATAAATTATGCAAAACCCATCAGTTCAGCTGGGAGATGTTGAGTATGAGAAAGTTGGGTGAGAAAGCCTTATAGATAAATGGGATTTAAGAACTACTCTAGCTCCCACCAAACATGACAATTTGGATGGCTGGGGCCAGTAATCCAGTCATCTGGCTGTTGAGTCCTGCAACCATACTCAAAAGGATGAATGGAACTTTTAGAAAACTCCCCAAAGATGGCACAATGTCACCAATCACGTCTACCATGGTATTCTATGAAGAGCACATGCCTCTTGGCTTCTTGTTAGCCCAAGATCCCAGAAAATTCCTGGGTTCTCTCCTATCACATGTGGGGAGACCAGTGGAGAGGATGCATAGTTGCCCACTCTTAAGATTCTCTCTCCTTTCTGTTCTCCAGGTAAAAAGAGGTGGGGAGAGAGGAGAATCTATGTAACATCCTTTAAAGACACTGACTGGCCCGTGATTTGGGTGCATTGAACCATTGAGAAGACAGAAATGCTTTCAGTGCTGCTACCAAGCAGGGAGAAATTAGCAAATACCCAGTTAGTCAAATTCAGGCAGCTAGTTGCTCAGATGGTCTTTTTTTAAAGTAATCTCTACCATACAACATGGGACTCAAACTCACAACTCACAACCCTGAGATCAAGAGTCTCATGTTCCACCAACTGAGTCAGCTAGGTGCCCCACTCATAAGCTTGCTAGCTATTTATTTATTTATTTATTTATTTTTAAAAGATTTTATTTATTTATTTGACAGACAGATCACAAGTAGGCAGAGAGGCAGGCAGAGAGAGAGAGAGAGAGCGAGGGAAGCAGGTTCCCTGCCGAGCAGAGAGACCGATGTGGGGCTCGATCCCAGGATCCTGAGATCATGACCCGAGCCGAAGGCAGAGGCTCAACCCACTGAGCCACCCAGGTGCCTCTCATATGCTTTTTAAAACAACAACAGCAAACAAGAACAAAAACTAAAACTCAGAAGCATGTTATTATGGACAGTTTCAAACATACTAAATGGAGGACCTTATTATTATGGAAAGAGGCATCTGTACAAAAGACAGAGAACAACCTTAAGGACCCCTCATTGTCCCTATGATGATAGCTTCAATAATAATCAAAATATTCATAGCCAACTTATTTAAAGGCAAACCTCAGACACCATTTCATCTATTTCAGTTTGTTTCTCTCCCATATAAAGAATCTTTGGGAAAAAAAAAAGATACCCACAATATCATCATACCTCATTGTTTTTAAAACAATTCTTTAATATCATCCGATATCCAGTCAGTTCAAATCTCCCTGTTTGTTTAACAGTTTAAAGTCTATTTTCTGGAATTGGGATCCCAATAAGGTCTATGCAATGCACACAGATCTTATGCCTGTTTGTGTGTGGCAGTGCCATCCAGTAGAATTCCTGCATTACACCTCGAATGATGCTAGTGCAACTGAGGAAATGCTTTTTTTTTTTTTTTAATGAATTCTAACCAATTTAAAAATAGCCACATGTGGCTAGGGACTACACTATCAGACTGGTCCATATGTTTGTCCTCCAATTACTTTCCTTCCAATTTCTTTGTGGAAAAAAAGCAGGTTATTTTCCTTGCAGATTCTCCCAGCCTAGGTTTTGCCGACTGCATTCCCACACGGTGTTCTGAACCACACGTACTTCCTGTACACTGGTAGCTAACTAGGCTCGATCGGATTCAGGTTGGAATGTTTTGGGTTGGTTGTTTTGGCTAGACAGTGTTATAGAGGGCATTTTGTACTTCCATCTGGAGACACCTAATGGCATTTTGGCCATTTTTAAAAATGAAATTAGTAGCCATTGATAATCATTGTCTAGACCCACTAATTCACTATGAGTTGCAAAATGGTGATATTCCACTGGATATCAGGCACTGTGAACAAACTCAGTTTTAAACTTGGTAGAGGAGACAAGCAGCCCTGTTATCATCCATTATTATTACAAATTATACTGGGAAAATATCTTTCTGTCATGACTATAGTGATAGCTTCTATTAATATGAAAAATTTCTGAACTACTTACCTCATAAATTCCCCATTCACAAATAACTGTATTTACAATGAAGAGTTGCTAGATTCTACTACAATCCTTCCACCCCAGGATCCTGGAGACAGGCTACTCTCCAGTAACTCCAGGTTGCCTTATTCTCAACTTCCAATTCCTCATTTTGTCCCAGTGGTCTCTGAGTATTTCCTTCCTTTCAATCCCACTTGCGTACCCTTTGATTTCTCTTTATCCCCAACAGTGAGGCTTCTTCTCTCATTTGTCTGAAGCAGTCCTAATGTCCAGTGGGCTGGCCCAAACAGGGGAGCAAAAATAAACAAACAACAAATTGAACTAGGCTCTAAATGCCACTCAATTCGAAGCAAATCTCATGTCTTAAGATTATCCATCTTTGACATTATCATGTGACAGGGCCAACTCTATATCATAATTCTTCAAATGCCAAAACACACTCTTTTCCCCTCATCTCAATGCATCTTAAGACCAATGGACTGACTTCTTACCCCAAAGCCTGAGCTACCTTCTGGGCAAGTATCTCTGCCTGATTACCCTTTGTCCAAGTTCTTGTCTTCTACAGTTTATTTTCTTATATATCTCTCCACTGGATTGCAGGCACTTAAATTCCACCACCTTTGTGTCCTGGGCACATAGCCCAGACTGGAATAGAGAGATTTTGACTGACAGAAGTGAAATGTTCCCAGGTAGAATGGGAGGGTTATAGGAAGTCCTCAAGCCTGTCTTTGCCTGGGGTGGGCTAGGCTGTTTGAACAGAAGGCGCATCTTCACCATCTTAGGCAAGGAACTTGCCTATGACATGTTTCAGAACACAAAAATCCAGAGCACAAAGTCTTCCCAAGATAAATTGATTCAGAACACAATGAACCCACCTATTAGAAAGATTAAAGCTCAGGTCATGATCCCAGAATCCCGGGATCGAGTCCCACATCGGGCTCCCAGCTCCATGGGGAGTCTGCTTCTCCCTCTGACCTTCTCCCCTCTCATGATCTCTCTCACTCTCTCTCTCAAATAAATAAATAAAATCTTAAAAAAAAAAAAGATTAAAGCACCTAAGGGAAGTCAGAATTTGGAACTCAGTGATAAGAATGTTGAATTTGATTTAACACATGCTTGCCTTACTGGTGTCAAGAAGCGCAAACAGTGCTCCCCTACCAAAGGATCCCCAGGGCAGAACGGACAGCCAGTGAAAACGGACTGGAAGAAGAGGCTATGTGTGCATCTCCCTAAGGTTAGAGGTTTATTGTTAAGAATGTGCGTGAATTTTGAAATTCTTTCTAAGATTCTGTATTTAATATAAAAATGTTTTCCCTGGTATAAATCCTCTAGTAAAACTGATGCTTGGTAAGTCATACCAAGGTAATTCTATGATGCGGGTGACCTCTGAACGCACCACTTTATATCTACTGTAAGAGTACAAATACCAGAGCTTGAGAGTGTGAAAATAAAGAAATTTCACTTAAAATAGACTCAGGAAGGCCTGGCAGGGGAACTCTGATTCACATACCACTCCTTGCAGCCTGCACAACCAGCAGAAAGAGAAAGTTAAGAATTATCTTGACAATTGTTTTTTTTTTTTTTAAGTCTTATGTGTTTAAGTAATCTCTACATTCAACGTGGGACTCAAACTTACAGCCCTGAGATCAAGAGTCTCATGTTCCACCATTCCATTATCTGCTTTCAAGAAAAGGAAGATTCCTCCCTGCCTCAGCAATAAGGCACTAACCACTACTTGCAGCCAAAGTGAAACGACCACAGCCTTGATCTCTCTGGTCTTCAGTGAACTTGTGTCCAAAACAACTCTCTCCAATTTCCTCTCAAAACTTAATAAAATCTGATCTTACCTTTGTCTCTTTGGACTTATCTATGGTTCATCACGCATTCATGGAATAATAATCACTCGTTATGGGCTTGTGCAAACCGAATAATGTGTGGTGTTCTAAGTCTTCTGTTTGGTTGGCCACGAACCAAAACAAACAGGGACAGACTGGTGTTAGGTAAAAGGAAGAATTTCTAGATCCCCAGGACAGAATAATAAAACAAGAGTCAAGAGAAGCATTTGTGTCTCCTGTAAAAACAAATGTGACTATCTGGTGAGCTGATGAGGTGTGGGAGGAACAATCTGATCTGTAAGCAAGGAGGGCGATGACCCTTGGAGACCCCATTCAAATCCTTTAGAGGAAGTAGGAAATAATAAAAAGAACTGGTGAGCTCCTGGTAATTCACCTTAAGGATCTGTTCCCTGACTCCGGTACAGCTAATTTTACACAGGTACTCAGTCAGTGTGTACTAGCAAAACATGTAACTGCCTCTGACTCACCTCAAAACATGATCTGAAGGGCTCCTGGCTGGCTCAGAGCCCCACGTTGGGTGTAGAGCTTACTTACAAAACAAAAACCAAATAACAACAACAACAACAAACTCCATGATTTGAGAGTACAAAATGGCCCAACAAACTTTAAGATGGTTTGTTTGGTAGTTATGATAAAAGATAGCCCTCAGAAATGGTTTTAAACCTGTCCATTGATCAACAACTTCCCTCAGTGGAGATGTTTTTGGAAACCAGCCCATCAGAGTCCATCCCTCATTTCTAGAAGTCAATCAGGTCAGTACATTTACCTGTCAGAAGCCAGGGGCTTCCACGGATGAATTGACTTTCAAAAGTTTATTCAAACAGACAGTTGTTGGTCAAACAGGTTTAAAATTACTCCTGGTGACTACCTGTTATGGCTAGAGAAAGTACTTTTTTGTTCTATTTGCCGTGAGGATGAAACAAGATCAGGTATGTTTTAGAACAAGGCATATTCGTTATTTATTGTCCTGTAACAAATTACCACAAGCTTCGAGGTCTAAAAAAAGAACTACATATTCTCCTATACAGTACTCTGTGCCAGTCATCTCCAAGTGTCTCAGCTGGGCGAGGAGTCGTCTTCTCAGTCTGCTTCCCACCTACAGAATTTGGGGGTCCAAAGGCCTTTTTGCTTTTGGACAGTCTCTGAATTCCTTAGGTATTCTGTCAATACAATTCTCTTAAAACTTTGTGGCTCTCCTGTGAATAGTTTTTCTGGATCAGAAATGTGAGAGTATCTTAGTTGGATGATTCTGTCTCAAGGTCTCTGAAGATGGCAGGGCAGCCCTCATCTGAAGGCTTGGATGGCATCAGAGGATCTGGTTCCAAGATGGCACACTTGCATGGTGCTGACTCAGTTCCTCCCTATATGGGCCTCTCCATGGGCTGTTTGAGAATTCTCACGACAGTGCCTGGTTTCCTTCAGAGTGATCTGGGAGCAGATATTCTTCTTGACCACTCCAACTTTTTTTTTTTTTTAAGTTTGTTTGTTTATTCATTTATTTATTTTTTGAGTAATCTCTATACCCAATGTGGGGCTCAAACTCACAACCCCAGGATCAAGAGTCACATGCTCTTCTGACTGAAGCAGCCAGGTGTCCCTCAACTGTACTCTTGATCCTCTTATCTTCCTCATCCTTGACTTCCTTCCATTCTCTAATAGCTCAACTTCTCCCCTTTGCGGATTCATTTTTGCCTGTAAATAAACCCAGAAGTCCCTATGTGGAAAAACCAGCTTTACCTTGCCACTTACTTAATGCAATGTCCTGTTTCTTTGTTTCATAACTATGCTTCTCTGTCAAATAGTCCATTGCCATTATCAGTTCATCCTCTCAATGTCCTGTTCTCTTTACCATCTTTTCCTCCCTTCTCCCAAACCCCTTTCTAACACACACACACACACTCCCCAAATGCACACAAGTAAGTCATGTGCAAAGATAAGGAATAGGTCGGGAAATGAACATTTACTTAGCCTTATGTGCCAGGCTGTAAGCTCAATTTTTAATGCATGTTACATAATTTGCACATCTCAACAAGCTCACTGTTACGTAAAGTGAGAGAACCTGGTTTTAAGCCTAAATTGTATAACTTCAAAAGCCCAGAATTTTCCCACCAAGATTAAGAAGTCAAGTGTTCGTGGTGGCTGCAGTTGACAGTTGATGGGTTTTTGTTTTGTGTGGGTTTGTGTGTGTGTGTGTGTGTGTGTGTGTGTGTGTGTGTGCGGTTTGGGGTTTTTTTGTTGTTATTGTTTGTTTGGTGTTGGTTTTTGCTATCTCGGCCTCATTCCACTTTCCTTTGGTGATAGACCCACTCTTTCCTATGTTGAATACAGCCTTAAAAGTCACCAGAGTGGCCCCAGTGATGATTTTTCCATCCTTGTCCTCCCTGCCCATACCACAGCCCCAATGCTGCTTAATTCCAGGTCTTTCTTGAACCTTTCTTTACCTTCTTTGACTTCCTGTCTTCAATCTCTTGCTCCCTCTCAAATTCTTCTTTGGCCTCATTTACTCCCTTATCTATCTCCTCCACCCACAATGGCCAGCCCTTTGAGACTCCATTCTCAACCCACGGCCCTCTATTCTCAACAGTATATTCTTCTCCTGTTGAACTATGCAGCCTTCCTGCCTACCTCTGCAGGACACCTCTATGCCAAGAATGCCCAAATATGGATGTCAAGAATTAATGTATCCTCCAGATGGATTTCCAGCAGCCTTGTGGATATTCTCTACTTAAATATCTCATCAGGGGCACCTGGGTGGCTCAGTGGGTTAAGCCTCTGCCTTCAGCTCAGGTCATGATCCCAGGGTCGTAGGATCGAGCCCCACATCGGGCACTCTGCGAAGCAGGGAGCCTGCCTTGCCCCCGCCGCCCCCCGCCTGCCTCTCTGCCTACTTGTGATCTTTGTCTGTCAAATAAGTAAATAAAATCTTAAAAAAAAAAAAACAACCCTCATCATTTCTAGCTATGCATGTTTAAACCAAACTCATCTCTTTATTTCTTAGTGTTACGAAGAGGACAGGTAAAGGGGGAAGGGAAAGGAGAATGGGAAGGGGAAGGGAAAAGCCTACACCATTTATGTTGTGCCTATTCTCATAAAAGAACATTTGCTTACTGTATCATCTGTTAGTCTCTGTGTTACTTGCTTCTATATGGTTTTCCCATTTCATTACATTCTAATACTTTTTTGGACAATACTATGTGCCAGATATTGTACAATTGTCCTAGGCACAATAATCCTAAGAAACAAATACTATTTTACAAATGAGGACATTTGGACTTAAAATTAGTAAGAACTAATACTTATTGGATATTTACTACGTGTCAGGTGCTGTTCTGCTGTTCTAAGTGCTTTACAATAATCATATTACTTAATTGCCTCAGCAAACCAATGAAGTAGGCACTATTTTATTCCCATTTAGAGAAGCAATTTGCTCCAAGTTACGTGGTAGTGGGGCTGGGACTTACAGCCAGGTTTGCTCATTTAAAGCCTATATTCTATTCATGGGGGGCCATGCTGTCTGCCAGCATTTACCCAAGATTCTATACTTAAACCCTTAGAATTGTCTTGGATGAATCCATTTCCCATGTTAGAGATGGATTCCTATGTCTCCAATAGTAATCACTCTCTGCCACTCATTCCTATGAAGTTTCTTTGATAATGTCTTCACTTGAATGTTTACTACCTCCATATACCTCTAATACTACTTCTTCCAAGCTGGTCTCTCACCTTCCATTTCAGAATTCTTCCTCAACCATGTTAAATGGTGATTAACAAAAATACATCATTTTTATGTTGTCCAGTAATCATCACCATCTTGCCATGACTAACTAAACTATACCTAAAGGGTCTGTCTGGAGTTTGAGGCTCTCCCCATTCATGGCCCATGCTAGGCTTCAGTAGCAAACTTTCCCCTTCTGCACAACATGACTAGTCAACACATGTACTTATGTTAGTTCCATCACCATCTTCACTCTTCTCAAGCTGTTTCAAGCCTGGCTCAAGACAGACTCACTCACTCATGTCCCCCTACTCCAGCCCACCCATCTGTCCCCACCCCAGTCCTACTGTTGCAGAAGAGTGGGGAGAATGGAATGAGTGTTCAAGTATAAAATAGCTATGATGGATGGATACTTCAAAAATGCTAGTTTCCAATCCCTTTCTTTTGCCTTCTTCTACTCTGTATTTTAGTAGCATTTGTCCTCTGTGCTATGCTCTCTCAGTGCTTAATTCTGCAACATTTCATATCATCTGGCATTGAGTATGAATGGCTTCATTATTTTTCATTCATCTTCCCAAGGAGATTATACAATTTTAGAAATCAAGACCTTTCTTATACTTCTTCACCTCCAATGGGAAGATCCTATGGTTAGACATATAGCAGACACTCAATATGTCCTTGTTGACCCAATAGGGCAGAGGGGAAGGGAAAGTGCCAATCAGACACAGGATATAAATGGTAGTGCCTGGAGGGTTCAGTCCATTTAGGATCTCACTCTCGATTTCAGCTCAGGTCATGATCTCAGGGTCATGAGATCGAGCTGCTGTTGGGTCTCCTGGCTCAGCGTGGAGTCTGTTTCTTCCTCTCCCTCTGCTTCTCCCCCTGCTCATGCTCTCTCTCTCTCTCAAATGAATAAATAAAATCTTAAAAAAAAAAAAAAGAAATAGGATATAACTGTTAAGAAAGGAAGGCTTAATTATCTTCCCCATTTTTGTACACTTTATTATGCTGTTAATATCCGATCTGAGAAGCAGGTTCTGACCATTTCTCCTTCCTTTTAGAGTCCATAAAAGAAAGAGTAAAACAAATTCCCCAGTTTCCAAGGCTTTGATCAATAGAATTAAGAGAGGAGACAGGACTTTGCTCTTTTCTCTGGAAGTTAGGCCTCGCCCATCCCTCACTTCTACTGCAGTCTGAAGATTATTAATAAATGTGATACAGCAGAACAGTAACTTCAATCAAACACTAACTCTAAATTCTTGGTCATCCTAGGGGAAAAATAGATTTTAAAGAACAAGTTTAGATTCTCATGCATTAAATAACTGGTTTTAAGCTACTCTTGAAGGAAATTCTGCAGATAATTTTTAATTCTTTCATCCACCACTTTTTCCCACCTCCATTGCTACCGTTCTTGTCTAAGAGGTCTTGCTTTGCTTTTCTTTCTTCCTTCCTTCCTTCCTTTCAAGATTTTATTTGTGTATTTGAGAGAGGGAGAGAGAGAGTACTCATGCCTGTGTGTGTGGAGCCTAATGCAGGGCTCAAGACAGGGCTGGATCCCAGGGCCCTGAGACCATAACCTCAGCTGAAACCAAGAGTAGATGCTTAACCAACTGAGCCACACAGACACTCCAAGGACACCCTTTCTTACGTGTGGTTCTAAAAACTGCTCCTTGTCTTCTGGCTTCTACTACTGTTGTCCTCCAATCAATTCTCCACTCAGCAGTAAGAAAGAAGTTTTTTTTTAAGATTTTATTCATTTATTTGACACACATACAGAGAGAGAGAGATCACAAGTAAGCAGAGCAGCAGGCAGAGAGAGAGTGGGGGAAGCAGGTGCCCCACCAAGCAGAGCGCCTGATGTAGGGCTCAATCCCAGGACCCTGAGTTCATAACCCGAGCCGAAGGCAGAGGTTCAACCCACTGAGCCACCCAGATGCCCCAGAAGGATCTTTTGAAAACATAAATAAACTCGTGCCACTTTCTGCTTTAAACCTCCAGTGACTTCTTACTGATACAAAACAAAATCTAAAGTTTTTCATGTGGTCTAAGGACCTACATACTGTGGCCCCTCTATCCTGCCATCCTATGTAATATACCACCTCCTTCACAAATACCTTCTATGCTACAATTGCACTGGCTGCCTACACATTCCTCAGGAGCACCCAATGTTTTACCACTTAAGGCCTTCAATACTGTCTGCCTTGCCTTGTTTCTGCTCCAATCTCGCCCTATCACATGGTGAGCATCTTGCTATTTCCCAAATCTCTGTTTACTTGTCAGCTCCTCCAAAGCTTTCCTGACACCAAGCCTAAAACGGGCTCCCTACCCTGCTTTTCATGATTCTTTATCACAGCAGCCTGTTTCCTGTATAAGACTTAACAACATCCATAATCAAGTTCTATTTCTTCTTTCTTTTAATTTAATTTAATTATTTGAGAGAGTGAGCACGAGCAGGGGGAAGAGCAGAAGGAGAGGAAGAAGCAGACTCCCTGCTGAGCAGGGAGCCCAACATGGGAGCTTGATCCTGGGACCCCGAGACCATGACCGAGCTGAAAGCAGATGCTTAACTGATGGAGCCATCCAGGTGCCCCAAGTTCACTTATTTTGCTTGTTTATTTTCTATCTCCTCTACTAGACTAGAAGGTCTAGGAAATAGTTCCATGTAAGTAGGCCAACACATACATGTTTGTTCAATAAACAAATTTTAAGTGACTGAATTAATGATTTGGGCTGGGGGAGCAGTCTGAACTGGTAGTAATTAAAGATTAGTCTGATTTTTGTCAAAGACTGAGACTGAAGAAAGGTTTAATAAAAAGACATTAAGGGGCACCTGGCTGGCTCACAGGATGGAGCATGTGACTCTTGATCTCAGGGCTATAATTTCGAGCCCCACATTCAGTGTAGGGAATACTTAAAACTTTTTTTTTTCAATCTTAAAAAACAGAAAGGAATATTAAAAAGTTCCTTTATACTTAATAAACAATTATGGTATAATTTTATCTGTTTTCACCTCCAGTAATGGAGGGTTCTGCTGGTCACATGACTCTCCTCCTAAAGATAACATTTCCCAGCATCCCTTGCATCAGGTGTGATCGTATGACTAGTCTCTGGCCAAAAGCATGTGAGCAGCTGTGATGTGTGCAACTTCTCTGCTTGGCCCTCTCTTACCTCTTTTCACGTTCTTGAGACCTGGAATGTGAATCTGATGAGCCATCTTTCACCAGGCAGACAAAAGCAACCCAAAAGAGATGACAGTGGACTGACACAGAAAGAATAAAAGCCATTAGAACAGCCATAAACCCTCTTCCTCTGGATTGTAATATGGGAGAAAAATATTTATCTTGGGTTTTTGTTGTTGTTGTTGTTGCTGTTTTTAAAAGATTTATTTAGGGGCACCTGGGTGGCTCAGTGGGTTAAGCCTCTTCCTTTGGCTCAGGTCATGATCTCAGGGTCCTGGGATCAAGTCCCACACCAGGTTCTCTGCTCAGCAGGGAGCCTGCTTCCCCCTCTCTCTCTGCCTGCCTCTCTGCCTACTTGCAATCTTTCTCTATCAAATGAATAAGTAAAAATCTAAAAAAAATAAAGATTTATTTATTTTGGAGAGAGAGATGGCACAAGCAGGAGGGGCAGAAGGAGAGGGAGAGAGAATCTCAAGCTGACTCTACCCTGTGCCCAGAGCCTGATGTGGGACTTGATCTCACAACACTGAGATCATGACCTGGGGCAAAACTAAGAGTCAGTGGCTTAACTGACAGTACTACCCAGGCCCTACAATATTTATCTTCCTTTAATCCAGTATTATTTTGGTCTCTTAAGGCAGCCACACAGAAATCCTACCTAATATACTAGAATTGCCCCAAAAGTTGGTGGGTTCTAATTTGTCAGCCCTAATGCATAGGTAGATCCTGACACACATTTCAAAGTTAGAGCATAAAATGACATCATCCCTGATAATGGGTGGTTTAAGCAGTTTTTATTTTCCTGGGGGGGGGGCGGATTCTAAAACTCAGCTGTCCAGTACAAAGGACATCACACTGATGTTCGCTCAGCACCCACACCCTCACCCATGAAACCCAATGGAGAGCTCAGTACAGTCTGTACTACCATGGCTAAATGTCAGCCTACATTCACATGTTGAAATCATGTTTCATATGTTGAAATTCATAATTATTGAATTTGTATGTTGAAATGAAGATTTTATTTTGTGCTTGAAATGAAATGTTAAAATGAAAATTTTCATTTCAACAGATGAATTCATGTTTAAATTTGTATGTTGAAATATTCGTATGTTGAAATCTTAATCCCCAAGTGAGGGTATGAGAAGGCAGAGTCTTTGGGAGGTGATTAGGTTATGAGGGTGGAATCCTCACACACGAGATTAGTGTCCTCATAAAAGAGACCCCAGAGAACTCTCTTGCTCTTTTTGCCACGTAAAGAAACAGCAACAAAATGGTCATCTACGAATCAGGCTCTCACCAGACCCCGAATCTGCCGGTACCTTGATCTTGGACTTTCCAGCATTCAGTACTATGGAAAAAAATGTATGTTATTTAAGCTACCCAGTATGTGGTCTTTTCATTACAGCAGCCTGCACAGACTAAGACAGCTAGTATTCTCTACGTGTAAGGAGTTAGACAATAGTGTCCTAAAAGGAGTTTTATTAAAAGAAAATCAAGAGTTCCTAGGCATTCAGTAAAAACCCAAAGATTCACAACACCACAAAGTGAGCACACCTGTCCAGCTATGGGGCCTTTCTCAGGCTGAGTCATCACAAAAGTCTCAAGTCCTTGCTTTCTGCCCTCCAGTTCCCCTTCAGTCACTCAGTCACTAACTGCTGCCACCCTCCTGCCCCACCCCCCCGCAACCCCTGCCAAAAACACACACCTCCACAGTGGTATTACACGGCTCCTTTAAGGACCTCTCACTATCATGCATGATATGGATAATTTCCCCGGAGTCTGTTCCCAATTCTCTGCTCCCAGGTGGTCATGGGAGCAAACGTGATCCAGTGCCTTCTCCAAACCCATCCGGATACCCAGCATAACTTGGGGGATTTGGTGGGTGGAGAAACCAGGAAGCTTTGAAGCCTCTGCCGAAGTGTGCATTGCAGGAAAGAAAACAACCTGCATGGATGAATTATGGCTGGAAAAAGCTAATAAAGGGCAAGGACACCCGGCTTACCTTCTGGATACAATAAGGAGTGTGTGGGCAGCAGGGGAGGGATGCTATGATAAACGTAAGACCACAGGTCTTTGCAGAAATAGGAAGTTGTTTCCCTCTCTTCCACCCACCAAGCCAACTGCTTTCACAGAGAAACACAGGCCCATTTGGCATAGGTTGTTTAAAATTTCCTGTTAAAGTTCTGGATTTTAATTGTTGTGATTAGTCCAAATTTAAATAAATTTCCATGTAGACAAACCACCAAAACAAAGCAAAATATGAATTGTCTGCTATTTTGCTACCTTTGGTTTACAAAGCTTCAAATCAAGGCACCCTGTGTCATTGATTTCAGAACAATCGGGGTTTTTGTTTGTTTGTTTTGTTTTTTATTTCCATACTCCCGCAGAGTTGTTTGGTCACATATGTGACCAGTTGTGACCCATATGGTCACATCTCCCTTTCCACGGAACCTGAATTGGGTCTGGAAGAGTAGAGTATGATCATTTTCAAGTTAACCTACTACTATTACTAAAGTGAACTGTGCCTTGTTCCTGCCTTACTGCTCTTTCAGTTCTCATTTCTGTATCTGTCACCCAAAGAGCCACATATCCCCTGTCTGGGGTGGCCATACCCTTCCACTAGCACTGTGATTTACCACCACGAGATGCACTATGTCAGCTAGGAAATAAAATGCTTACCATTTTACCATCAAAAATCACCATTAGCTCCTCTCAGGAAGATAGTCTCATCAATGTAAAGGTAGAAAGGAATCTGGCTCAGAATGATGTCCATGATTGGAGCCATGTTGGATTAGCAACTTGAAACTTCTAATCTGGCCAGTGGCTGTTAGACTGTATCCTGTTCCTTCATGGTCCGGTGAGCAGTATCTCTCAGGTCACTGCCCAGTCTACCTGACCTGAAAGGCTCTCACACTGAAGGCTGGTTCATCATTTAGAAGCATCTGGCTTGTCTACAAAGGAAACAGCTCCCGGTAGCGAGGGTAGTGGGTTACGAGGAGCTCGAGCATCTTAGTATTGTTAAGAGCTATAAAATTGGATCTTCCTTGTCTGAGCTTTTGTTCGTTTATAGGGAAACAGGGGTGGCCCTATTCTCACTCCCATCGTATCTACATGCTAGAATGAAAACTCTACAAAGGCAAGGACAGGGGTCCCTGGGTGACTCAGTCAGTTCAGCTCCTGCCTTCAGCCCAGGTCATGATCCCATGCAGCCCCATGCACGCTCTTTCTCTCTTAAATAAATAAAATCTTCAAATAAAAAGAAAAAGGCAGGGACAGCTAACTGTACCATCCACTATACTGGAAACACTGACGCTTTGTTTCCTGTGAACTGTGAACTGTGAATTGGTTAAGAGTCTTGTTTATGTAAGCTGGTTCAGTTCTGGACTCTTACTTCAAGGTGAGGGCGTGGGATGGGGGTGACTAGATGCCTCACTGACATTCTTTTTTGCACCAAGAATCTGTGAGGCTGAGTGAGTGCTGAGAATCTCACAGGCCCCCGTCAGTTATGAGCCAGCAGCTGCTTTGAGGCATGAAGAGAATGAAGTTACCAGGCAGATGGGGTGGGGGAGGGGTGGGGAGATGGGTGAGCAGCAAGCACATCCCAGAAGACAAGGCAGTCAGTGCTAATAGGGGATGGCGCAGTGGGAATGTGGAAGGATCATGGCCCAGGAGATACCTTCGCCCCCGCACCCCCGGAGAGCAAAGGGGGCAGTGATGCAGAGCGTAGGACAGCTTTTGATTCAGCCAAAGGAACATCAGTGTAGCATGGCGTGGATGCCCTGTGAAGAGATGGCTCAAACCAGAACCAGAATTAAAATCTAGAAACAAGGAGGCTCTATTGCTGAACCTCCGGACCTTGTGGGGTTAGCAGTCTTTCAAACCCTGTCCTTGGTGAGAGACTGGGCAAAGAGCACATGCCTTTTCGTTTTAACAGATCTCTTAAAGAGACCTCAACATTTCTCTTAATCACAGACTCTCTGGACAGTGAAAAAGGGCCTTTCTGACTGCTCAGACTGCAACTTCCTTGCAGCCCTGGAACGGCTCCTTATCATCCTCAGCGGGTGACATTGGCTTAAAGCCAGCCCAGTCGCCTTTTCACTGGAGGACTTGGGAATCCCTCAGTCTCCTCAGTCGCCATACAAAGGCTGCAGTGGATGCAGGCCCACAGGGACCCACCCTGGCAGAGCTATGTGAATCCACAGGTCCAAACCAGATCACCAATCACATTAAATTACACTTTTGATAAAAGAATCTTTAAAAGTAACAACGTACTCTTTGCTCTCAAGAAAGAAAGCAAGGAATTTTCTAGAACAATAAAGCCCTAGACCTGAGTCACTATTTCTCATCCTACTAAAAAACAAATACTTTGTCATTGAAATCAAAGCACTCTCTAGCAAATGGGAAGCAGAATGTGGAAGAGGTGTCTTCCTTCCTTTAATGAGTATAGATTGGAATTCGTCATCAACAAATGAGAAGGGCAAGTTTTCTTCCTTTTTCTTTCTTTCTTTTTTTTTAGAGAGAGAATAAAGTGCAAGAGGGTGGGGAGTGGGATGGGGCAGAGGGAGGGGGAGAAATCTCAAGCAGGCTCTGTGCTCACAACCCTGAGATCATGACCAGAGCTGAAAACAAGAGTCAGGTACTTAACTGACAGAGCCCCCAGGGGTCTGCCAGGGCAAGTATTTCTTAAAGGAGGTCCAAGGAGAGTAAGGTGATGGGAGATCAGAGAGGAAGTGGTGTCTGATACCACTTTTTTTTCTTTTAGTGTTTCCTTTTTTAAAATAAACATATAATGTATTATTAGCCCCAGGGGTACAGGTCTGTGAATCGCCAGGTTTACAAACTTCACAGCGCTCACCATAGCACATACCCTCCCCAATGTCCATCACCACACCCCTCTCCCCCTTCCCCCTCCCCCCATGATTCCACTTTTAACAAGACCCATTTCTAATCTGCTTTGTGAATAACTAGCTGGGGGGTGGGCCCAACAAAAGGATGGCCTTTGTTTGCTTTTACATCATTTTAATACCTTGTAGGTGAAAATACAGAACTCTGACAGCACACGGAAATAGCGTGTTCCCTGAATTCTTAAGACCACAGCACCACACACATTCCCTAGATCTGCCAAATTCTTAGGCCAAGTCTCAGTAGGACAGTCCAGGCATAAGCTCTCTCTGGTGGGGGGACAAGGGAAGCTAGATGAACAATGCGGAGGAGAATCTGAATAATAACCCTGGGCTCCTGGACATCAAACTGCGGATGAGAAATCCCACGCCCCTCCCCCCATCCTCCGAATGCTTGCTTCCCTGCTTGAGGAATGAACCCGATGATAGGATCTCACACACCTACATCAGAGTCCTTGCAGGAAGCACACACCCGTGGATTTGTCAGTTCTGCAGCCTGGCTGAAATGGATTAGATCTCGAATGGGGTAAAGGTTGCATCTCCCCTTCATTCCTGGGCAGGGAAAGGGAGATGAGGTGGCGGTGGGCTCGAGTTTATTTTTAAGATCCTTTATTGTCTTGGTTCTGTGGATAACTACAAGGGCATCCCACTCCCCACCCCCACCCCCACCCCCAACTCAGCGCTCAGCGTCCCTTCCAGAGGGGGAAAGGATCTGGACGCCAGATTTCTTCCCCCGCAGCTAAGCCTGCCCCTTTCCTTCCCAGCCAGAGGCACACAGCAACTGGAGCCGGAGCCTGCAGCCTCTCCTTCCCCAGGTGCCCTGGAGAATTCTATCTTAATTAACCAGGAGACCTAAAGCACCGAGGATTTTTTGGAAATGAAGCACGCGCCCGCTTTTTGTCTGCTTCCCTTCCTCCGGTCCCCACGATGGCACCGAAATTTAAAAACAAAAACCCAAACCCAACGAACAAGGGATCTCACCTACACATGCCGCGGACAAAGTCTGGCAGAGGACCCAGACCCGGTCCGGCAGCGCCGCGGGGGAGCAGCCGTCCGCTGGGATGATAGGGACCTGCCGCGGCGTGGGGTGGAGGGGGGGTGGTTGCGCGGGCGCCGGGGGCGGAGCGACGGGGCGGGGCGGGGCCCGCGCGGTCACGTGGGCAGGGTGCCTTTACGGTCGCCCTTCCTAGACCGACCTGACAGTGACCTTAGCGCTCTCGGGATTCGGACTCCCCGCCGATATGGCCGTTTGGGGCGAGTGCAGGAGCTGCTTGGCGCCGGGCCTGCTGCAGCACCAACTGGCCATCGTCACCGGAGGGGCCACGGGTATCGGAAAGGCCATATCACGGAGCTGCTGCACCTGGGTACGCGAGCGGGCCCTCAGGGTCAGGCTACCTAAGATCAAGAGGTAGGCAGAGACACACACTGGCCTCACGGGGTTTCGGGAGCCAGGAGGTAGGCGGCAGGGCTGGGAGACCTGGACTGGCCAAGCCAAGAGGCTGTACCTGTAGGAGACGTTGAAACCGCGGGGGGGAAGGGAAGAGTCTCTAAGAAATGCTGCAGATGCCTTGAAGGATGAAACCACTATTTGTGCACTAAAGGGAACAGTTAGAATCACAGATAACGTGCTCGAGGTGGGGAACAAGGAGACCTGTGGAAACGTGCTGTGGAATTCTTTATAGATGTGTTTAAAATGAACCCGTCCTATGAACCGAATGAGGAAACGCGGGAAGACTTTTCATATTTTTCTCTTTATCGCTGGTTTATTTAATGATAACGTCATTGCCATTTCTGTTTCTGTTTTTATTAACTTTTCTCCTCATGATGCGTTGGACTTACCTGCTTTGCAATTAAAAAAATTACTGCTGAACATTTTTAATTTTATCTTGTTGGATGCTGGTTATTTATATATTCATTTAAATATTCTTGAGCTCTGGGGCGCCTGGATGGCTCAGTGGGTTAAGCCTCTGCCTTCAGCTCAGGTCATGATCTCAGGGTCCTGGGATCGAATCCTGCATCAGGCTCTCTGCTGGGCAGGGAGTTTGTGTCCCTCTCTCTTTCTGTCTCTCTGCCTACTTGTGATCTCTGTTTGTCAAATAAATAAAATCTTTAAAATAAATAAATAAATATTCTTGAGCTTTTGTTCCGTGTTAACTGCAGCCCAGAAGTTGTTATTTCTGTTGTTAGGTTCTTTGGAAACAGTTTGATACTTTAAGAGAGACTTGTTATACGTTAAGTATTGACCTGAATAGCCTTTAATCTAGTTAATCTAGAGTAATTTTGCTTCACCACTCAGGCCATACCCTTCTGAGTATCTTACCCATTGCTTTTCAAATGAGATTTTGCCTGTCTGAAACACTTCAGCGGGGCGCCTGGGTGGTTCAGTGGGTTGAAGCCTCTGCCTTTGGCTCAGGTCATGATCCCACAGTCCTGGGATCGAGCCCTGTATATGGCTCTATGTTCAGCGGGAAGGCTGCTTCTCCCTCTCTCTCTGCCTGCCTCTCTGCCTACTTCTGATCTGTCAAATTTTAAAAATCTAAAAAAAAAAAAAAAAAAAGAAAGAAACACTATCTCCAGTGCCTTCTTGGCCTACCTTGACTCCCAACTTCATCTCATCCTGGAATCTGAATGGTTACTCTTCCTCCTCCCTGGGCTGTACCTGGAAAACTCTTCAGGTAGCAAGCTGGAATGATCATAGGACTCACATTGTTTGTTTTCACTCTCTGAGATAGATCACTGTGCCATGCTACCCCAAGTCCTGTGCCTGAAAGCTGTTCTGCATTATACTTTGACCAGGTTTTTTGTTCCATTGGTCCGGAGTGTAAACTCCATTATTGATGTTTGATTTTAACCAGAGGCAGAAGTCCTGATTCACCATTTTTTTAAAAAGACTTTATTTATTTATTTGACAGATCACAAGTAGGCAGAGAGGCATGCAGATAGAGAGAGGGGGAAGCAGGCTCCCCAGTGAGCAGAGAGCCCCATGCGGGGCTGGATCCCAGGACCCTGGGATCATGACCTGAGCCGAAGGCAGAGGCTTTAACCCACTGAGCCACCCAGGCACCCCCTGATTCACCTTTTCTTAATGGGTACACATGAAAGAACTTCTGAACTTTTTTTGTTTTTTTTTTTTTTCTTAATTTAGACAACCAGTGAAAGCATATTTATCAAAGAAAGCATATTTACTATTTCTTGACTGTTTTCTTTTCAGGGTGTAATGTGGTCATTGCATCTCGTAACTTGGATAGATTAAAATCTGTTGCAACGGAACTGAAGGCCAGTCTGCCCCCCAACAACCAGGCTCAGGTCACTCCCATAAAATGCAACATCCGCAATGAAGAGGAGGTAATGCAAATATGTCTATAGCCTTTATTCATTCATTTTATTTACAGTAGCGGTTCCTAAAACTAGTGCTTCAGATGTTCCTGTGGTCGAGGTCTTAGAGGAGTTTAACTAGAAGCAGAGGCTGTAAAAGAGATTCTTTCACTAATGATATATTGAGTATTACCGCGTGGGGGAGGAGAGGAAAGAAACAATCTTTAAGGAAGCTAAGCAAGGATGTGGGCTCAGCGAGATTACTTTTTGTGCCTTTTGCCCTTTAAGTCATTTCTTTATTTTTTTTTAAGATCTTATTTTTAAGTGATCAGTCATTTCTGCACCCACCGTGGGGCTCAAACTCACAACCCCAAGATCAAGAGTCACATGGTATACCAACTGAGCCAGACAGGTGCCCCTTTTAAGTAATTTCTTAGTGTTAATTTTACCTGGATTTCGGCTACTGGTAGTGATACCATTTACTGCGACAGACTGCAAGTTCTTCTCCCAGAGTAAGCTATCAGTCCAGCTAGCAAGTGAAGTTGTTAACCAGTTTACTTTGAACATTTTTCTTTAGGTGGAGAATTTGGTCAGATCCACCTTAGATGTTTACGGTAAGATCAATTTTTTGGTAAACAATGGAGGAGGCCAGTTCACGTCTCCTGCAGAACACATCAGTGCAAAGGGATGGCATGCTGTGATTGAGACCAACCTGACGGGCACCTTCTACATGTGCAAAGCAGGTGAGTATGACCAATAACCCAAAAAGGCAAGGTGTCTTTATTTAAAGTTGTAGAGAATCTTTTTTTTTCTTTAAAGATTTTACTTATTTATCAGAGAGAGAGAGAGCACACATAAGCAGGGGGAGTGGAAATGGAGAAGCAGGCTACCCCTGAGTAGGGAGCCCGATACCGGACTCAGTCCTGGGACCCTGAGTTCATGACCTAAGCCGAAGGCAGAGGGTTAACCCACTGAGCCACCTAGGTGCCCCTAGATCATAGAGAATCTTCCAAGAGAATTGTTGGGGACTCAGAAACTCCATGTCTGCAGTACTGACTGCCCTGATTTGCTTGCATAGGACACAGAAATGTAAATTGCTGCTTTTCTGGATGGTCATTTGGCAATATTTGTAAAATATGGGAATGGTTTATCTTAAAATTTTATTTCTAGGAATTTATCATGAGAAAATTATTAAGAATCTGTACAGAGATATAGCTACGAAGTTGTTCCTGAAATTAAAACAAACAAACAAACAAAACTCTCACACTTAGTTTTAAAGAAATGAATCTGTTTAATCTCTTGTAACTTGTCAAATCTTCAGGGAAAATGCCGGAGTCCACATCCTTTCTGACTAACAACTAATTAGCATGCATGAAGATCTTTGGATTGAAAGTTATATTTCATAGGTGATGATATTCAACCCCTGACATTGAGTAATTCAAAGGTTTTGTTAAAAACGATCGAAGATGTTTTTGTGATGAAAACCACAGAACAGGTAGAATTCCAGCCCAAAGGGTCTTCACCCTAATATGGATTAGGCTTTATATTCTTAACATCTATATGTCAAAATCTTGCAGACATTTCCAGCTTTCAACTTCATCTAACTGGTAGTATAAAGCTTTACATTCGTTGTGGCTGGCTGTTTCATGGGAACCTCTGATTTATAGCCCCTTGGTCAGAAGCACAATGTAACAAGCTGGACTTGTGATTGGCATCTGAGACTACCTCACATTTCTTAAAGAAATATTCCCATGACAGCTCTGGAAGTGTCAGGGGAAAAACACAAAGATGATTTCAGAGTTTGTTTGTGTTTTTTTTTTAAGACTTTATTTATTTATTTGACAGAGAAAGACACACAGAGAGAGGGAGCACAAACAGGGGGAATAGGAGAGGGAGAAGCACACTTCCCACTGAGCAGGCAGCCTGATGTGGGGCTGGATCTCAGGACCCTGGGATCATGACCTGAGCCAAAGGCAGACACTTAATGACGAGCCACCCAGGTGCTCCTGCATTCAGAGTTCTAACATAGAGTATTCTTTAAGAAAAGCAGAAAGCCTGTGTAGGGTAATTGAAATAAATTTATACCGTTTTATTTTTTCATAGTTTTTTTTTGTGTTTTTTTTTTAGATATTTGATATGGCATATAGATCTTTATTTACATTTCCAAGGTTTTTGGGCTATTCATGACCTCTTTCTTTCTTTCTTTTCTTGTTTTAAAGATTTTATTATTTTGACAGAGAGCAGATTTATTATTTTGAACACAAGCAGAGGGAGCTTTTTTTTTAAATTTCATTATCTTTTATTTTTATTTTATTTATATTTTTTATATTTATATAGATATATAAAATATATTTGTATTATTTTATTATATTTATTATCATTTTATTACCTTTTATTTTTATTTTATTTATATTTATTATCTTTTTTTTTAAAGATTTTATTTTTTTGACAGCAAGAGAGCACAAGCAGAGGGAGAAGCAGGCTCCCCACTGAGCAGGGAGCCTGATGCGGAGCTTATTCCTAGGATCCTGGGATCATAACCTGAGTTGGAGGGAGATGCTTAACTGACTGAGCCACCTGGGCACTCCGACGCCTGCTATTTTGAATGGGCTCTTTTCCCAATTATTTTCAGCTGGGATATAGTTGCTTTATGGAAGAACTACTTTTTCAAGTTCATCTTGTAGCTTTATCTAGCAATTTGTAGTTTATCTAACAGTTTTTGAAATTAGTCTTTCAGGTGTTTAGCTACACAATCATGTTGTCTAAAAATAAATAATGTATTTCATTGAGTGAAAGATACACTCAATGTATCTTTGGTGAAATGCACCATCATTTTATACACTACTAAGAAAGTAGAAACAGCGTTATTTGTACCTTAAGAAGCCACCAACTGTAAAACATATCCCAGTTTCCACAATTTCAAAATAATATGAAAGAATTGTCTTAGAGTCCAAAAATACCATATTTTATGTCTTCTTTTCTGGGGGCTTTACCTCCTTTTTCTGTCATCTAGTATGAATTGGGAAGAACTCAACTGGAAAGCTTTAAGTAATGATGGGAAACCATTCTTATTTTTGTCTTAGCTCTTAATAGGAATGGGTCTTTCTTGTTCTCTGGACTTTGCATTCTAAAAATTAGATTTTTATTGAAGTGAGTCTTGAGGGTACACATCTGACGTTGTCTTGATTTGTATGAATAGAGTTGATGGCTAAATATCAAATGGGTCTTCAAAAAAGGATAAAATACTTAAAGAATGAGGGACACCTGGTGGCTTCGTCAGTTGAGGGTCTGAGTCTTGATTTCAGCTCAGGTCATGAGCTCTCACGAGGTCGAGTCCTGTGTAGGGTCTGCGCTGGTTGTAGAACCTGCTTAAGAGTCTCTCTTCTTCTCCCTCCACCTTACCCCCCAACCCCACTCCCACTCTCTCTCCCTACAAAAAACACCAAAATTGAAAAGAAAATACTTAAAGAATTAACAAAAGCAAGATAAGACTTGTATCTACAAATGACAAAACATGGCTGAGAGAAATGAATGATCAGAATAAATGGAAAAACATTCAGTATTTATGAATTGGGAGACTTGATATGGTCAATGTTGTAGTTCTTCCCGAATTGGTATGTAGGTTCAATGCAGTCCCTATTACTTTTGCAGAAAATAACAAGCAGATCCTAAAATACATGTGGAAGTGCAAAGGACTCAGAGTAGCCAAAACAATTTTGCAAACCTGGAAAGTTGGAGGATTTATACTTCTTGATTTCAAGATAATGTGGTACTGGCATAAGGAGAAAAGAATAGATATTTTGGACAAATTTGAAAGTCTAGAAATAAACCCTTATAGTTGTGATCAATCCCTTATATTTACGATTTTTGCCAAGGGGGCCAAGGCAATTCTGTGGGGAAATGATCGTCTTTTCAGCGATGGTCCTGGACAGTTGGATATCCACATGCAAGAAGACCCTTCCCTCATACCATAAGTAAAAGTTAACCAAAAGTACAAAATGGACCGTAGACCTAAATGTAGTTGGTAACATTGTGTAACTTGTGGAACTAATAAAGCACAAAATCTTCATGACCTTACTTAGGTAGGGTCCTGAGATACACCATCTAGAATACCATGTATGAAGTAAAAAAGATTGATAAACTTGATTTAATGAAATGTAAATATGTTTGCACTTAAAGAGATAACATTAATAAAATGAAAAGATAAGCCAGACTGAAGGAAATCACACATCTGATAAAGGACTTGTATCCAGAACAAAGAAAGAGCTCTTATCATTCAGTATTAAGAAAGCAAACCAATTAAAAAATGAGCAAAATATTTGAATAGCTATTTTACCAAAGAAAATAACTGAATGGCTGATAAGTACATCAGAAGATTGTCCGCACCATTAGTCATTCGGGACATCAGATCAAAACCTCAGTGAAATATCACTTCATACCCACTAGAATGGTTATAATAAAAAAAAAAATTGGGCAATAATAGCCTGGAGAAACTGGAACCCTCATGCATATCTGGTAGAAATGTAAAATAGTGGCGACACCAGAAAACAGTTTGGCAGTTCCTTAAAAAGTTAAACATACGGTTGCCATATGACCCAGCAGTTCCATTCCCAAGCATCTACCCAAGAGAAATAAAAACCTATGTCCACCCAACAGTTTGAATTTTTCATCACCTGCCAGTGGAAACAATTCAAATGTTCATCCTCTGGTGAGCAGACAAATGAAATATGGCCTGTCTGTTCCCTGGAATATTATTCGGCAATAAAAATTAACTATTGAGACACGTTACTCTGTGGGTAAACCTTACAGATACTATTCTAAGTAAAAGAATCCAGACACAAATGATCCCATATGGTGTGATTTCATTTATCTGAAATGTCCAGAAAAGACGAATTTATATAAATGGAAAGTAGATGAGGGTTTGCGTGGGGATGGCTTGGCTGCAGATGGGCACAAAGCAATGTTTTTGGGGGTGATGGAATGTTCTAAAACTGGATTGTGATAGTGGTACATGGCTCTATGTTTATCAAAATCATTAAATTGTACGCATAAAGTGGATGGGTTTCTTGATATATAAGTTATATTCAGTCAGGCTTTTAAAAAAGGGATTGTAAATTTTAAAAAATTTTAAGATTTTATTTATTTATTTGGCAGGGAGAGAGATCACAAGTAGGCAGAGAGGCAGGCAGAGAGAGAGGGGGTAGTAGGTTCCCTGCTGAGCAGAGAGCCTGATGCAGGGCTGAGCCAAAGGCAGAGGCTTAACCCACTGAACCACCCAGGTACCCTGAAATTAAAAATTTTTAAATAGCAAGCAAGATGGCGGGACGGTGAGTGAGAAGAGAGTCAGGACGCTATTTCATATGCTTGTCATTGGCTGTTTCCTGCAGTTTACAAGTCCTGGATGAAAGAGCACGGAGGATCTATTGTCAATATTATTGTCCTTACTAGAAACGGATTTCCAGGATTTGTGTAAGCATACTTAATATATATACATATTTTTTTCCTATGTCTTGGGGTTTTGTCCTCTGAATGGGGGGAGTGGGGTGGAGAAGATTTCATAAGTCACAATCCTGAATGCTGTAATGAGTTTCAATCTCAATACTTAACATTGCCCTTTATTTGATCTTCAAAAATGTACTTGCAAAACGTTCCTACACATATTAGACTTGCCAGATTTACCAAGAAAATAGAAACAGGAGGCCCCATTAAGTTTTATATTATGTCTATCCCAAATATTGCTTGGGGCATATTTATGATAAAATATTTTCTTGTTTATCTGAAATTCAAATTTAACTGGTTGTTCTCTATTTTATCCAGTAACCCTAATCCAGATGTCACTAAATGGTCATCAGTGTCTGAAGAGATTTTTTTTGTTGTTGTTAACATATTTAGATTAATTTAGATTTGAATACTGTGAATATATATCTTCAATTTTAGACAGAACTGCTAAATTATTACTCTGTAATAGAGTTGGACATGTTTGATTCTTACTGTGAATTTGGTAAATTTTTATGTTGGAAATAGATTTAAAAAAAAAAGTCAATCAGTGAACTAACTTAGCCTCCTGGCTCAGTAGAGTCTTAATAATCTAAAAGGGCGTCCACATAGAACAAAGAGAAAACAGTGTGCCAGGAAGCTATTTGAAAACCATACTTTTAGTAGTTAAGAAATCTGGTTTACAAAAAATTCTTTTTGTATTTAATTTGTATCTATTTCATTTTTATTTCTTTTGTATATTTGATGAATTCTGATTCCTTCCCTTTTTTTAATTAAAAAATTTTAAAGATTTTCCAACATAGAATATTTCTTTTTATGAAATAGACCTATCCTAGTGTTATAAGAACAAAGCATGCTAATTTTTACATATGTATAAAACTGCATAAGATACAAAGTTGAGTGCTCTGTACCTTCTCATTCCAGAGATAGCCTGTTAACCAAGTAAGACCATGACCTGACTTCCTTTATTAGTAATATGTAAACTGTAATGTGCAGGGTGATATTTTGGCACTGCATGAATATCCTGTTTGCCATTGTGATTTTTGTAACCATTGTTGATTCTTACCTGAATCACTTAAGACATTAGGATTCGGAAGATGTCGATTTTTCTGATTTCATAATTGCTTCTGTATTTATTAGCTGATATTCTTCTGTAAAATGACTTTTCTGCAACAGCCATTCCTTCTTTCTCTCTGTATTTATTATTATTTTTATTAAATTTTTTGGTAGACCACTATGAGGGACTTACAGATTTCTTTTCAAATTCCTTTATTCAAATGCACGTACTATCTCAAACTTAGAAATTTGTATTGTTTCTACATTTTGCATTACAAATAATTCTGCAGTGAATAACACTGTACATATTTGTTTCATAGTTGTGGAGTTATATCTTCAGGGTACATCCTGGAAGTTGGATTGCTGGGTGAAGGTGAAGGGTAAATGCATACTTTTAGGTATTTCCAGCCAACAAAGTGTGAGAGTACATGTTCCCCAGAGCCTGACCCAAAATGTGTGTTGTCAACTTCTGGACAGTTCTCATGATCAAGGAATGGTATTCTCTGTGGAGCATCTTTTGAGTTGTTGAAAGCCTATCTGGTGGGGTGCCCGGGTGGCTCAGTGGGTTAAGCCTCTGCCTTCGGCTTGGGTCATGATCTCAGGGTCCTAGGATCCAGCCCTGTGTCGGGCTCTCTGCTCAGCCAGGAGCCTACCACCCCACCCCACCGCCTGCCTTTCTGCCTACTTGTTACCTCTTTCTGTCAAAGAAATAAATCAAATCTTAAAAAAAAAAAAAAAAAAAAAAAAGGCTATCTGGAAATCTTGTATATATGTTTGAGTCATATTGCTGTGTTGGAACATTTTTCTTAATCCTGTCTAAGGCTAGTCTATTTTCTATTACATCTTTGCAGGGTAGTTTAGTCTGAGCTAAACTGAGTGGACATCCTCGTCATGTTCCTGATCTAAAGGGGAGGGCTCTCAGCTTTTCTCCATCAAGAATGATTTTCGCTGTGGGCTTTTCATAGATGGTTTTTATGAAATTGAGGAATCTTCCTTCTGTCTCTACACTCTGAAGAGTCTTATTCAGGAAAGGATTTGCTGTACTTTGTCAAATACTTTTTCTACATCAATTGAGAGGACTATATCGTTCTTATCTTTTCTCTTATTAATGTGTTCTATCACACTGATTTGCAAACGTTGAACCACTTTGCATCCCAGGGATAAGTCCCACCTGGTTATGATGGATAATCCTTTTAATGTACTGTTGGATCCTAATGGGTAGGATCTTGTTGAGAATTTTGGCATCTATATTCATCCCAAATATTGTTCTGTAATTCTCCTTTTAATAGGGTCTTTGCCTGGTTTTGGGATCAAGGTAATGCTGGCCTGACAGAATGAGTTTGGAAGTTTTCCTTCTGTTTGTATTTTGTGAAAGAGCTTCAGGAGAATAGGTATTATTTCTGCTTTGAATGTGTGGTAGAATCCTCCAGGGACTCCATCGGGCCCTGGACTCTTGTTTTTTGGAGGTTTTTGATCACTGCTTCAATATCATTACTGGTTATTGGGTCTATTCAGGTTGTCAATTTCTCCCTATTACAGTCTTGGTATTTTATAGGTTTCCAGGAAGACATCCATTTCCTCCAGGTTCCTAATTTATTGGCATATAGTCATTGATAATAATTTCTAATAATTGTTTCTGTTTCTTTGGTGTTAGTTGTGATCTCTCCCCTTTCATTCATGGTTTTATTAATTTGGATCCTTTCTCTTTTCTTTTGGATAAGTCTGGCCAGTGGTTTATCAGTCTTATTAATTCTTTCAAGGAACCAGCTTCTCGTTTCGTTGATCTGCTCTACTATATTTCTGGTTTCTGATTCATTGATGTTTGCTCTAATCTTAATTACTTCTCTTCTCGTTCATGGCTTAGGCTTTATTTGTTGTTCTTTTTCCAGTTCCTGAAGGTGTAAAGTTAATTTGTGCATATGGGACTTTTCTATGTTTTTGAGTGACGCTTGGATGGCTATGTATTCCCCACTTAGTATCACCTTTACAGTATCCTGTAGGTTTTGTACCGATGTATTTTCATTCTCATTGGTTTCCACGAATTGTTTATGTTCTTCTTTGATTTCCTGGTTGATGTAAACATTCTTAAGCAGGATGATCTTTAGCTTCCAAGTGTTTAAATTTCTTCCAAATTTTTTCTTATGTTTGACTTCTAGTTGCAAAGCATTATGGTCTGAGAATATGCAGGGAATAATCTCAATCTTTGGTATTGGTTGATATCTGATTTGTGTCCCAGTATGTGATTAATTCTGGAGAAAGCTCCATGTGTGTTTGAGAAGAATAAGTATTCTGATATTTTAAGGTGAAGTGTCCTGTACTATATCTCTGAGGTCCATCTCGTCCAGTGTGACATTCAAAGCTCTTCTTTCTTTGTTGATTTTCTGCTTAGATGATCTATTGCCGAGAGTGGAGTGTTGAGGTCTCTTATGTAGTGGCTGCTCCCATGTTGGGGGCATAAATATTTACAATTGTTAGATCTTCTTGTTGGACCGACACTTTAAGAATGATATAGTCTCTAAGTACAGTCTTTAGCTTAGAATCTAATTTTTCTGATATGGGAATTGCTACCCCAGCTTTCTTTTGAGGTCTGTTGGTATGAAAAATGGTTCTCTATCCCTTCACCTTCAATCTTGATATATCTTTATGTTCAAAATGAGTCTCTTTTAGAGAGCATAGGTATGGGTCATGTCTTTTTATCCCGTCTGCAACCCTGTGCCACTTCATGTGAATGTATAGGCCATTCATGTTAAGAGTGATTATTGAAAAAGATATGATTTTATTGTCACATTGCCTGTGAAGCTTTTTTCTCTAGATTGCCTCTGTCAATCCTGTTCTATATCACTGTTGTGTTTTTTCTCCTTTTATAGAACCCCCCTTAATATTTCTTATAGGGCTGGCTTTGTGGTCATATATTCTTTCAGTTTCTGCCATTCTTGGAAGCTCTTTGTCTCTCCATCCATTCTGAAGGACAGCCTTGCTGGATAAAGTATCCTTGCATTCGTGTTCTTCTCATTGAGTACCCTGAATATGTCTTGCCTTTTTGGCTTGCCAGGTCTCTGTGGACAGGTCTGACATTATTTTGATGTTCTGCTCTCTGTACATAAGAAATCTCTTCCTCCTTGCTACTTTCAATATTGTTTCCTTGGATCTAGGATTTGCAAATTCTACTTTTGTATGCTGGGGCGTTGGTCTGTTCTCATTGATCTTGGGTCCTCTCTGCCTCATGGAAGTGAATGCTTATTTTCTTCCCCAGATTAGGGAAGTTCTCAGAGGTGATTTGCTCAAATATATCTTCTAGATCTCTCTCTCGCTCGCTCGCTCGCTCTCCACCCCCTCAGGGATCCCAGTAATTCTGATATTGGAATGTTTCATTGAGTCGCTAATCTCTCTCAGTTTGATTCCTTAGGCTTTAACTTGTTTTTCCCATCCTGCCTCAGTTTCCTTTTTTTCTATCATCTTATCCACTAGCTCACTAATTCATTCTTCTTGTTTACCCCAGCAGTCAGACTATCCAGTTTAGACTGTGTTTTATTCATAGCATTTTTAAGTTTTGCCTAATTCGATTTCATTTTTGCCCTAAGCGATTCTATATTGTTGTTAATATTTTTCTCAAGTCTAGATTTCCCCTTGTAATTGTTACTCTGAAGTCTATTTCTGACATCTTGGTTATATCCATATGTATTAGTTCTGTGGCAGAGGCCATATTCTCTGATTCTTTCCTTTGTTGGGGTTCCTTCTCTTAGTCATTCTGTTGAGGGGTGGTTGAGGGAATGTACAGAGTACAAATTATTGACCACAACCCAAGCAAGATGCACCTGCTTTATAGGGAACTTAGGGTTGTCCATTTCTTGTTCTTCCAGCCTGTCTTCTGGGGGAGGGGCCTGCCACACTGTCACTGAGGCAACCCTGTTTGGGCAGAGTTGTCCTGCCCCCTGTGGGGGGAGGGAGATGGGCTCAGTGAAAGCTGGTTTGGTGAGAGAGGGGCTTTGGTTCTCTGGTGGCTTTATGCGTCTCTTCTGAGAATCTGAACAGAAGTGACCATATCCAAACCTTTGTCCCAGAACAATGAGATTGCAGTCTGCTCTTCACTGAGCTCTCTAGGCCACACTGTCTCTCTTTCTGTCTGTGCTGCTAAAAACTGCAGCATCCTGCATTGCAGGCTGCACAGCAGCACTCCCAGCCCTCGCTCCCAGGGCCAGACTCTCTCCCATTTGTGCTTCTAAAACCGCAAGCTGCACCCCCGTTCACACATGTACCCATGTAGTTCCAGGCTTCAGTCTGGTAGGCTGCCCTAAAGTCCTTTCCCCATGGCTACCAATCTGTGAGTCTGTGCCCAGTCCCCAGTGTAGGAGGCCTTTGCCTTCCTGGTACAAATTGTGGAGGTTTCCTCCCCCATCCATTTATCTTCCAGTATCTGCCTGCAGAATCACGGCTTCCCACTTCATACCTCGAGGCCATCCACTGCAGACATGCTGTTTGTAGAGATCCAGATATATCTTCTTATATCTTAGTCTGATTCTTGAGTGTTCAGAATGATGTGGTAGATAGCCAGCTCAATTCAGGGGACCGGTTGAAATAGGGCTCCCTACTCCACCATCTTTACTCCTCCCTCAAAATAATTATTCTGATTGAACAAGGCCTGATGAAAAAGAGTGTAGTAACTATGGTAGTAACTATTTAAGTTGTAGAAGCATTGAAAAAATTGGTTGGTGCTATATTCATGGAGAGTCATGCATCCTTCTGCTTCTTATTTATAAATTAGAGGAAGACAGTGAGGCATTGTGACAACCTTCAAGACAGTTTATCACTCACAATCTGTTCCAGTACAGATTATAAGAGATTTAAAATCATATATGATACAGAAACAAGGCCTTCATAATTCAGAAAATTGGTCATTGAAAGAACAGCGGTGAGACCTGTCATGGAAATGGTAACATATAATCTCAGTCAACTCATAGTCCAAATAAATGTCTGTCCCTCCTGGGTTTTCCATTAGAAGAACGGTGACTAAGGCAGCACTTATGTGACGTAGTCATCACTCTGAAGCTGAATTGTCCAGTATCTACTCTGTTCCAATGGGAACCACTTTCTCTTCCTGGAAAGGGAATCTTCACAAACCCCCATGGCCCATTCAGGCATCTCATCCACCTTGACCTCCGAGGAATGTCCACCAGAATCAAGTCTTTCAGAACACAGGACTGGATAAACTGTAAGTCTCTCTGGATTTGAATGAACTCTCTGCTTTTTCTTCACAGTTGTCAAAGTTTTTTCTGGGTTTTGGTGTTTGTTGTTGTTGTTTATCCTCAGAGAGAAGCAGATTAGGATGTGCTGTTTGTGGATCGAGAGTAACTTCTTTCAGTCCTTGTATCACTTTTAGGAGATCTGAATCCCATGGAGGAAGACTGCATCCTTCTCTCCTTAACCGGGAAGGATGGAGAGCTGGGCCTCAGGCTCCCCTGTTGCTGTGCCCTTGACATCCATCAGCAGTTTCACTTCTGACGTCACACCCTTTTCTGTCACCTTCTCTGGTAGATCGTTGAGTATGGAAATGTAATCTCAACATGTTGTTATGTTTGTGTTAAGTTTCTACTGAATGTCCTTCTCTTCATCTGTGAAGCATGAGAAAACTGTGTAGGGGAGGAAAAAGAATTTTCCCTCTACCCTTCTGAGTTCTTAGTAGAGACCCCTGCAATAACAGACAAATTAACAAGACAAAAAAAAACTTTCTTCATAGGTATAAATCATGTGTATGCGGGAGATACCCAGGGAGAAATGAGTAGCTTCCAAGAGTGGCTTAGAGCTCAGACTGAACCACTATCTTAGTAAAGACAGGGGAGGAAAGACGGAGGCCTCATAGAGGAGAGCAGATGGTTTTTATGAAAGATGTGTGGGCCCCTTGGAAAAATAGGTGGGAGGTATGGTAGCTTGTGACAGAGTGTGTCTGGGTGTGATGTCAACTTCTAGTCTTTCTACAAATGTGACCACAGGCAGTCTTCCCTGGGTGATAAACCCCTTGGGGAGGGGATTTATGGTAATCGAGCTCCTTTGGGTAGAACCCAGTCTATATTTAGGCCGATAAGGGGAGTTTAGAGAAAGCTTCTCCCTGCCTTTGCTATTTTTCAAGTGCCAAAATTATTTTCAGCTCAAAATAATCTATCAAAGCTGTGTATTTTGGGTGGCATGTCCTGAGATCCTACTGTCATATTTTGGAGTGGCATATTCTGTTGCCCTGCATCTGCCTCTTGCTCACGTATAACAAACTGGTTCAGATGCTGAAATTCAATAACTTCTGTCTCTGGTTTTCCACCTGTCTCTCAGTTCTAGTGGCTGTCTCTCTTTGGCCGTTACTCCAGCTTCTGAACGTCTGCCACTTGCTTCTTTTTCAGGGGGTCAACATAACTGCTGAGGCTTTTCCTATGCTGAGGCAGGACCTCATGTGGTGGCCCTGGTGATCAGGGCATTGAGTGCAAGGGGACAAACACCTCTAGGTCCCCCTCACAGAAAAGGGCCAGGGCTTGATTGCATTTCTACGTTAGCATGTTTATTCATGCCCCTGCCTGTTACTTCTGGTGTTGTGGAGAAGCCTGGAAATTTCCATTATCCTTCCAGCTGAGTGCTGCTTTTGGGCCACTCGTAGCACTGTCAGCATTGGGGGCAGGGCAAGGGAACATGTCCTATAGATAGACCCAGACTGCTGGATGCAGTAGCAACAGAAGTTGTGGCCATACCTGATGGTGATGGGATCGCTTGGATAATTCTGACAAAGTGGTTGTGTTTTGCCTGGAGTTCCACTAAGGTTACTGTGGCCAACACTGGGACAGAGATGGGTTTTCTCTAAAGAGGTTGGGCTCTGTAGGTCCTCTCTAGTGAGATGTAGATATGCCCCCAGATCTGACATACTTTGTGCCAAGGACCTTATAATTAGAAATTCTACGCCACAGTGTACCTTGTGCATAAGACCCCATATCGATGCAGACCTAACTATTTTGAACTTTCTATCTGAAAATATATTAAAATTTACTTAAATTTGGGTGTGTCTAGAAATTCTATTGATAACTATTTTTAGCCCAATGTATGAATATGAATTTCTTATGCCTTGTCATCTAAAATTGATTTAAAAGATAACCGCACTGTAACTCCCAAAATAACCAATCTGTTAATTTTTCTACATAATAAAAGATCTTCAAAATATTTCTCTTATGGTCATGGTGTTTTGAAGAACCTTTGGTGGGCTGGTCACACACAATTGACTATCAGATATCTGTGTTTTGGCTTTAATGTTAAAAGACCCACTCCTTTCCCACTGTTGAGATGAAGACTCCATAAAACAGACTCAATAAGAACATATCTGTGGGGATCTGACAGGCCACTGACATACCTGTCACTTGAGTTAACGAGAGAAACATTCAGTGGAAGCTGATTGGAATTGTTATGCTTTGTCTTTTAAAGGCATTCTGGAGCCGCTAGAGCAGGGGTTTACAACCTCACCAAGTCCTTGGCTGTGGAATGGGCTAGCAGTGGAGTAAGGATCAACTGTGTTGCCCCTGTAGGTAAACGTTCCATACAAACGTTGTTGACAAGTTGTGCTTTTCTGATTCACTTTGATTGTTGATGGAGGTATTTGTTCATATGCCTGCATACTAGAAAACACAGGCTTTTAAAAATAGGTAAAATTGGAGAGACTTAGGCTTAGATTTACGACTAGAGTGTCAAGCAGGTGAAAGGAAGCCAATGATTCTGTCTTGACAGTATCTTAGAATCATCTAGGAAACGTCTAAAAAATATTGAAAGGTAAGCTTGATTCCCTGCTATGGAGTTGAGGTGTTGGTATTTTTAAAAGCCACCTAGGACATTCAAATGCACAATGAAGATTGAGAACCTCTGCTTTAGAGAACAAATATTTGCCAGATTATGTTGTTATTTCTTGGTGTATCATTAATGCTTCTGTAGGAGAGAGAGAAAAAACTAAGGTCTAATTCAAGTTAAAGATTGATTCAAAGTGAAGAGAAAATGTCTTGGGAACATACTTGAAAACTAGTAAGAGCCAAATCAAAGAATTCCCAAACAATTGAAATTTTATTTATTTATATTGGATTCAAACATTTTATCTGTGGTTTTACCATAATGAAAACCCATGAAACCATTGTATTTTCCATGTCTCACATAACCACAGCCCAGGCTTCTGTTACAAATCAGAGAAGCCTCGTGGAAAACAGAATAGACTCCTCTATCACCCGCCTTGTCACACTTAAGTGCCTCTCTGATCTATTCATGGAATTATGTTTTTAGAGAACACATCTTTTCAGGAAAAATAAAGGGCTTTGCTGGTTATTCAGGGAGAAGAGTTCACAAAATGAACATTCATATAATCCACTTGTAATCGTGGTTAACTGTACTTCCTTGATGATATTGAGAAAAATTTATAATAGAAATGTTGCCTTTTCTATTAAGCCACTGTTTTGTTGGTGTTGGTTGATGGCTGCCTTGATGTCTTTGTGATTTTAAAATTTAGTTTTATGGGCTTCATTTTGTTCTTTTTTGTTCTTAAACATAGGGAGTCATTTATTCCCCGACTGCTGTTGAAAACTATGGTCCGTTGGCAAAAAACTTATTTGGAGGGTTCTTTAAGAGAATCCCAGCCAAGCGAATTGGAATTCCTGAGGAGGTAATGTATATTTCTAACGTTGATTCCAATTGCTTTCTTTTATACTTTGTAATACTGTGACATTTGCTGTCCTTTTTACACATTCTGATAGATGATAGAGGCTGACAGAGATGAGTGGTCCTATTGCCACCAGCCCATTTCCCTTACACTTTCTGGCTCTGTGCCTTACACACTCACAGCTCTCTTTATCCAGAACTGAATGCAGTGTGAATGAAGAACAGCCTGGTTTTATTTCATTGCACTTTTCAGCTATGTTATTTTATCACATGGCCTTTGTTGGTACCCGGGACCCTAAGCCAAATCAGGTGAAGTTTCCATACCTCACTTCCAGAACTGTATGAAGTTCCATACTTGGTTTCTGGAAGGTGACCAGATTTAAGTATGTAGAAATCAGTAGCTTTCTTAAAGGCCAGCAATATCAGTCTTAAAATACAATGGAAAATGTATATTGTTTCTATGATAATAATAAAAATGGAACTACGTGGTATAAACTTAGCTCTAAACAATAAGAAATTTATTCTTGAAGAACAGGAAAAAAGAATAAATAGAAGCATGTCATAATCCTCAATGAAGAGAATCAGTTTTATTAAAATCATGGTTCCCTTTTTTTGATAACCGAGGGTAGCTACACTTCTGCTGAGTGTGGCATAACATAGAGTTGTGAGATACTATGGTGTATGCTTGAAACTAATGTAATGTCGAGTGTCAACTGTACTTTAATAAAAAGGAATAATAAATAATAGGGTGCCTGGGTGGCTCAGTTGTTTGAGCAACTGCCTTCAGCTCAGGTCATGATCCCGGACTTCCAGGATCAAGTCCCGCATTGGGCTCCCAGCTCTTTGGGGAGTCGGCTTCTCCCTCTGATCTTCTCCTCTCTCATGCTCTCTCTCACTCTTTTTCTCTCAAATAAATAAATAAAATTTTAAAAAATAATAAATAATAAAAATAAATAATATCAAGTTTCCCTAAACTAATGCATACATTTTATATAGTTTTGGAATTAAACACACTGATTCTTAAGTTCATCTAGAGAAATATTAATGCAAACGCATCCAAAAAATGTTTTGAAAAATAATAATGTAGGGGATTTGACCTTCCCAATATCAAAACATATTATAAATGGTCATACTTATTTAGGGTATATGGTGCTGACACTGGAACAGAATAAATTTAGTGGAACAGAATGTACTCCTTTATCAGTACCATGTGTATTAAGGAGTTTAATAGGATAAAAGTAGCATTTCAAGTCTGCAAGGAAAGGATTAACCATTTAGCATAAGTCTTATGGCAATTGGCTGTTTAATTAGAAAGAAATTAGGCCTCTTATCTCATATCACATACAAAATAATTTTCACATTTATTGAAGTGCTAAATGTAAAAGCAAAACCGTTAAACTCTTCAAAGAAAAAGGTTTCTAATTTCTAAATGCGCTTTTGTTCGCATTTTGATGTCTTTCATTTCAGAAATTTACTAGGCATACCCCAAAAGACCCATATTTACCAACCTTTTTAGAGATTGGGATTCTACTGTATGTGTTTTTCTGCAACTTGCCTATGGCTATACCATGATATGTTTAATTAGATTCTACTGTTGCATGTTTAGATTCCCTTTATATTTCTGATATTGTGGTGATTCTGTAGTGAACATCCCTGAACACAGATGTGCACTCTTGTGTCAGGAGTGACTTTCTAGAATTCTTGAAGTAAAATAGTTTTGCATATTAAGTTTTTGGAAGATACTGTTAAATCAGACATTTGATGGGCCATTTTAAGCACAATGTTGGATTCCTATTCTGAAAACTAAGAGGGGTTTTAAAAGATTTTAATCAAGGAGGTGAAATGATTAAATTTTTATTTTGGACAGAACACAACCTTTGTTTATGTGAACTATGTTATCTCTATTTACTGTATAGAAATCAAAATTGAGAAGTTTAAGGAATATTTATCAGTTCAGTTAAAATAATAGTAATAAAGATATTATGTGTTAACATAAATAATATTTTTAGTGAAAAGTTGCTGTACTTTGAAAAGCAAAAGAAAACCATTTTTTGCACTTGCTTTACACTTTTCCAACTCTCTTGCATGTATGGCTTACCAAAATACAGCTGGATGCTCACGTCCGTGTCTACATTCCATATGTTGCTATATATTGTTTTGTTTAAAGCGTTTGAAGAAAACCAGTTTCATGTACATGAACAGTTGGAAAAGGGAGGAACATTTTAATGGCCTTTTTAGATAATTATGGATATTCTTCTTTGATATTCGACAAGTGGCTGTTTCTTAACGATGGGTTGCAATGTGGATTGACCTCAAACCATGTCAATGAATCTCTTGTACCCTGTTATATGAAAACCCACTAGTGTTTCTTTTTTTTTTTTTAAAGATTTTATTTATTCATTTGACAGCGATCACAAGTAGTCAGAGAGGCAGGCAGAGAGAGAGAGGAGGAAACAGGACCCCCACAGAGCAGAGAGCCCGATGCAGGGCTCGACCCCAGTACCCTGGGATCATGACCTGAGCCAAAGGCAGAGGCTTTAACCCACTGAACCACCCAGGTGCCCCCCCACTAGTGTTTCTTACACTTTGATTAGATCTTTCACCCAAAGATGATTTTGTGACATAAGTTATTGTTCTTTTGGGAAAAACTGGTCCACCGTGTTATGGAGAACTTCTAGATGTTGACACACAATCCATTATACAATATCAAAAGATCACATTTGTGAGGAGTCCAAGATGGCGAGAAGTGGGAGACCTCATTCTGAACACCTGCAAACTTAAGTAGAGATCTAAGAAAAGACTTGCTAGATTCTACAAATAGAAAAGTGAACACTTTCTGCAGGAATGACAAGACAGAACAACTCGCCTCAAAAAAGAGAATAAGAAGCAGTACTGACTGTCAAGAACCTAATCAGTATGGATATAATAAGTAAGATATCAAAGCTAGAGTTCAAAATAACGATTATACTAATTGGTCTTGAAAAAAGCATAGAAGACACTAGAGAATCCCTTTCTGGAAAAAAAAAGTGTGTGGGGGGGTCTAAAATCTAATAAGTCAAAAATAAAAAATGCTATTAATGAGATGCAATAAAAAATGGAGGCTAAATTTTTTAGGTAGGATACATGAGGCAGATGAATTAGTGATACAAAAGACAAAATGTTAGAGAATAAATAAGCTGTGAAAAAGAGAGATAAACAACTACTGGATCACTTGGGGGAGAATTTGAGAGATAAGTGATACCATAAAGCAAAATAGTATTAGAATACTTGGGATCCCAGAAGAAGAGGAAAGAGAGGAGGGTGCAGAAGGTATATTGGAGCAAATTATAGCTGAGAATTTACCTAATCTGGGGAAGGAAACACACATTCAAGTCCAGCAGATGCAGGGAAGCCCCCTCAAAATCAATACAAATAGATCAACACCTCAGTATAAAACAGTGAATCTCGCAAATCTCAGAGACAAAAAAATGTCCTGAAAACAGCTGTGGACAAGTGGTCCATAACCTACAAGGGTAGAAACATTAGATGAGCAGCAGCAGACGTTTCCACAGAGACCTGGCAGGCCAGAAAGGATTGGAATGATACATTGAGGGTGCTAAATGAGAAGAACATGCAGTCAAGAATATTTTTTCAACAAGGATGTCATTCAAAATAGAAGGAAAGATAAAAAGCTTCCAGGACAAACAGAAACTAAAAGAATTTGTGATCACCAAACCAGCCCTGCAAGAAATACTAAAGGGGATCCTTTAAACATCAAGAGAGCTTAAAGGTGACATAGACCAGAAAGGAACAGAAACAGTGACTTTACAGGTAATACAATGGCACTAACTTGATATCTTTCCATGGTTACTCTGAATGTAAATGGACTAAATGCCCCAATCAAAAGACACAGGGTATCAGGTTGGATAAAAAAGCAAGATCTGTCGATATGTTATCAGCAGGAGAGTCATTTTAGACCCAAAGATACCTCCAGATTTAAAGTGAGGGCTGGAAAGTCATTCATTGTGCTAGTGGACATCAAAAGAAAGCTGGGGTGGCAATCCTTATATCAGGCAAAGTAGAGTTTAAACTGAAGACTGTAATAAAAGATGAGGAAGGATGCTATATTATAATTAAAGGGTCTACCCAACAAGAAGATCTAACATGCTCCTACATGGGAGCAGCCAATTATATAATCCAATTAATAACATAATCAAAGAAACACATCAATAATAATAGTAGGGGATATTAAGTCCCCCCTCACTGTAATGGACAGATGATCCAATAGAAGATAAACAAGGAAACAAGGCTATGAATGGCATACTGGACCAGATGGACCTCACAGATCTATTCAAAACACTCCATCTTAAAGCAACAGAATATACATTCTTCCCAAGTGCTCATGGAACATTCCCCAGAATAGATCACATACCTGGTCACAAATCAGGACTCAACTAGTACTGGAAGGTAGGGGTCATTTCATGCATATTTTCAGACCCAATGCTTTGAAACTGGAACTTAATCACAAGTGGAAATTTGAAAAGAACTCAAAGACATGGAGGCTAAAGAGCATCCTACTAAAGAATGAATGGGTCAACCAGGAAATTAAAGAAGACTTTAAAAAATCATGGAAACAAATGAAAATGAAAACACAACTGTTCAAAATCCTTAGGATGCAGTAAAGATATTTCTAAGAGGGAAGTATATAGTACTACAGACCTTTCTCAAGAAACAAGAAAGGTCTCAAGTATACAACCTAACCTTACACCTAAATTAGCTGGAGAAAGACCAACAAATAAAGCCTAAGCCCAGCAGAAGAGAAATAATAAAGATTATAACAGAAATCAATGAAATAGAATTCAAAGGAACAGTAGAACAGATCAACAAACCTAGGAGCTGGCTCTTTGAAAGAATTATTAAGATTGATAAATCCCTGGCCAGACTTAAAAAAAGAAAAGAGAAATGACCCAAATAAATAAAATCATGAATGAAAGAGGCGAGATCACAACCAATATTAAGGAAATACAAACAATTATAAGAATATATTATGAGCAACTATATGCCAACAAATTAGACAATCTGGGAGAAATGGATGCATTCCTAGAGACATATAAACTACCAAAACTGAACCAAGAAGAAATAAAAAACCTGAGCAGACCCATAAGCAGCAAGGAAATTGAAGCAGTAATCAAAAATTTCTCAACAAAGAAGAGCCCAGGGCCAGATGGCTTCTCTGAGAAATTCTACCAAACAGTTAAAAAGAATTAATGCATATTCTTTTGAAGCTGTTTCAAAAACTTGAGATGGAAGGTGCACTTCCAACCTCCTTCTTTGAGGGCAGCATTACCTTGATCCCAAAGCCAGACAAAGACCCCATCAAAAAGGAGTACTGACCAATATCCCTGATGAACATGGATGCAAAAATTCTCACCAAAAGACTAGCCAGTAGGATCCAACAGTACATTAAAAGGGTTAGTTACTACGATCTAGTGGGATTTATTCCTGGGCTACAAGGTTGGTTCAACACCTGCAAGTCAATCAATGTGATACACTACATAAATAAAAGAAAGAGCTAGAACCATATGGTCCTGTCAGTAGATGCAGAAAAAGCATTTGACAAATTACAACATCCTTTCTTGATCAAAAGTCTTTACAGTGTAGGGATAGAGGGTGCATTCCTCAATATCATAAAAGCTGTATATGAAAAGCCCACAGTGAATATCATTCTCAGTGGGAAAAACTGAAAGTTTTTCTGCTAAGGTCAGAAACAGGACATGGATGTCCAGGCTCACCACTGCTGTTCGACATAGTACTAAAAGTCCTAGCCTTAGCAATCAGACAACAAAAAATAAAAGGCATCAGAATTGGCAAAGAAGAAGTCAAACTCTCACTCTTTGCAGATAACATGATATTCTGTGTAGAAAACCCAAAAGACTCCACTCCAAAACTGCTAGAACTCATACAGGAATTCAGTAAAGTGGTAGGATATAAAATCAGTGCACGGGAATCAGTTGCATTTCTCTACACTAACAATGAGACAGAAGAAAGAGAAGTTAAGGAGATGATCCCATTTCCAATTGCACCCCAAACTGTAAGATACCTAAGAATAAACCTAACTAAAGAGGCAAAGGGTCTGTATTCAGAAAACTGTAGAATACTCATGAAAAAAAATTGAGGAAGACACAAAGAAAGGGAAAAACGTTCCGTGCTCATGGATTAGAAGAACAAATATTGTTAAAATGTCCATGCTACCTAGAGCAAGCTACATAATCAATGCAATTCCTATCAATATATCATCAACTTTTTTCACAGAACTGGCACAAATAATCCTAACATTTGTATGGAATCAAAAAAGACCCCAAATTGCCAACGGAATGTTGAAAAAGATAACCAAAGCAGATGACATCACTATTCTGGACTTCAAGCTGTATTACAAAGCTGTAATCATCAAGTCAGTATGGGACTGGCACAAAAACAGACACATAGATCAGTGGAACAGACGAGAGATCCAAAAATGGACCTCAACTCTATGGCCAACTAAATCTTTGACAAAGCAGGAAAAAAGACAGTCTCTTCAACAAATGGTGCTGGGAAAATTGAGCAGCCACATGCAGAAGAATGAAACCAGGCCATTTCCTTATACCATACACAAAGATAAACTCAAAATGGATCAAAGACCTGAAAGTGAGACAGGAATCCACCACAATCCTAGAGGAGAACACAGGCAGCAAACTCTTCAACCTTGGCTGCAGCAGCATCCTGCTAGACGCGTCTTCAAAGGCAAGAGAATAAAAAAGTTCACTTAAAAATGAACTACTGGGACTTCATTAAGATAAAAAGCTTTAGCACAGGGAAGAAAACTGACAAAACTAAAAGACAACCAGCAGATTTGAGGAAGATATTTGCAAATGATATATCAGATAAAGGGCTAGTATCCAAAGTCTTTGAAGAACTTATCAAACTCAGCACACACAAAACAGACAATCATGTCAAAAAATGGGCAGAAGACATGAACAGACACTTCTCCAAAGAAGACATACAAATGGCTAACAGACATATGAAAAAATGTTCAACATCGTTAGCCATCAGGGAAATACAAGTCAAAATCACAATGAGATACCACCTCACACCAGTCGAAATGGCTAAAATTAACAACTCAGGAAACAACAGATGTTGGTGAGAATGTGGAGAAAGGGGAACCCTCTTACAGTGTTGGTGGGATTGCAGGCTAGTGCAGTGACTCTGGAAACAGTAGGGAGGTTCCTCAAAGTTAGAAACAGTACCACCCTACGACCCAGCAATCACACTAGTATGTGTTTATCCAAAGGATGCAAACACAGTGATCCAAATGGGCACATGCATCCCAGTGTTTATAGCAGCAATGTCCACAATAGTCGTAATATGGAGAGAACCCAGATATCTATCAACAGATGAATGGATAAAGAAATGTGGGGTGTGTGTGTGTGTGTGTGTGTGTACACAATGGAATATTACTCGGCCATCAAAAAGAATGAAGTCTTGCCATTTGCAATGACGTGGATGGAACTAGAGGGTATTATGCTAAGCAAAATAAGTCAATCAGAGAAACAAATATATGATCTCACTCATATGTAGAATTTAAGAAACAAAACATTGGGTCATAGAGGAATGGAGGGAATTATAAAACAGGATGAAATCAGAAAGGGAGACAAACCATGAGTAACTCTTAGCTACTTGAAACAAACTGAGGGCTGCTAAAGAGGAGGCAGATGGGGTCACTGGTGATGGGCTTTAAGGAAGGCACATGATGTGATGAGTAGTAGGTGTTATAGGAGACTAATGAATCACTGACCTCTACCTCTGAAACGAATACACTGTATGTTAATTAATTGAATTTAAATAAAAAGAATGAAAATAAATGATCACATTTGTTAATATCACCACTGATCTCTTCAGAAAAATCTTGAAACATTAAGAAACTGTCAAGCTCATATTTTCCAAAATTCTGCTTTTTGCTTGCATACTCAGATCTTGTCATTGAAAACAAATACAAAAACCAAAGTTGTTGTCCTCTGAAGTGACATTCTCACTTCATTTGTTTGTGGGGGGGGGGGTCTGCCAAGTACCCCAGTGTGAATAACCATACTGCGGTTCTTTCAGGTTACTGACGGATTTCACGAAGAGAGTGACTAGTTCAGTTCATAGCTGTCAGATGTCCCTACGAAGCAGAAAAGCTTGATGTGCAGTTCCTACTTCATGACACTAGATATTAAAAAGGATATTGTACCCAATGGTCAAGGTCAATACGACAAGTAATTTTTGCTGCTTCATCTAGCGTTCTAAAGTGAAACGGGCTTTCCCCCCATGTGTACTTGCTGGTGAAGAGAACAGTGACCCCTAGCGGAAGGACCTCTAGTTTCCATTTCATGTTCTTGCTGCCCTTTGCAGGGAGGCTCCAGCAGTTTTTCCCACCATTGCTCTGGCACCATTACTACAAATGTCAACACAGGGAGAAGGACAGACAAAGACCTAATATCATAATGAATATAGTCTTATTTTTGCAAATCACCTGGAAAGACTTAGGGTTTTGCTGATCATGCTTTGACTGATGGAGGTAAAACCCTCAAATATCTCACTTGGGAAGGGAAGGGGAGAGGCTGGGAGCTTCTGTGAGATGCAGAACAGAGGATGCCTGTTTGACTGTCCTAGTATCCCTAAGTCCTGTTTCCAAAATATTCTGATTACCCCGGCTAATCATCATTTGGGGGACCACATTCATACCAGACCTTTGGCTGACCTGCTTATTCAGTGAGATGACAGTAAGTGACAATAAGTGACAGTCTCTGGGGTAGAGGCAGGAGGGTAAGAATGTAGCTGTAGTTTTTGTTGTTGTTGTTCTTAAGATTTTATTCATTGGAGACAGAGAGAGAGAACATGAGCAGGGGGAGTGGAAGACGGAAGGGGGAATCACACCCCACTGAGCAGAGAGCCTGATGTGGGAACTCGATCCTAGGACCCCAGGGTCATGACCTGAGCTGAAGGCAGATGCTTAACCAAATGAGCCACCCAAGTACCCCTATAGCTATAGTTTTCAAAGGAATAGCTACAGCTCGCTCGATGTCCCTCCACATCTCTTGGAAAGGAACACAGCACTTGGCAGACCCGACTCAATTTACAAAATTAAGAAACTAAGGGCCAAGGAGGCGCAGTGATCCGTTAAAGCCATACATGGCTCATGGTACTGAGATTCAAACTCCAGCTTGCTTATTTAAAATCCCTGTTCCCTTTAAGAAACAGAGCTGAAAATCAACAGATGGTGTTACCCACATAGGAAGTGGCTACAAGTTGCTAGTCTTTAATCGTGTTTACCGATGGATAAAACTCTTGTGAATGGCTGGGTTCCTCAAGTCCATCTATCGAATGGATTTCATTAAAATGAAAGGAAGAATCTGTCTGAAGATAGTACAACAGTGCCTCGTTAGTTTGGTAATTATAAATATTGTATTGGTTCAGCTTAGCACTCTGTTGAGCTCCCAAAGTAAACCAGGCATCATGAATATTTAGCTATCTTTTACCTAGCAGATCGTTTCAATTCAGTGGGGCCTAGTCTGTGGGCAAAACGCTGTAGTGGGAGCTGGGTGATGCAACATCCGCTCATTTTAGAGGAAGAGAAGCATGAAGAATCTTTATTCTGTAGACATTAATGAAGCGCTTATTTTACGTGCAACACAGGAAGCCATCAGTCAATATTTCAAACAAAATTCAGCACAAAGCCATGTTCACACTAGTGCAGGACAGTCTCTCTGAACAGAGTATGGCTCTTTACCATTTTCTGGAGCTGGTGTGGTTTTAGGGGTTTGTAGACTTGGAAGTCATGGTTACTGGGATGAGAGGGTTCTTGTTTGGCTGGCATTCAGGAAGGTGCTTATGGGGTGAGTCTTCCTGATGTACTAGGCAAGTCATCGTTGATTGTTTGCTCAGGCTAATACCAGTTCTGGTGGTTAGCTTCCACCATCATTCAGAAATATATGCCCTTCTTCAGGGATGGAGGAACTTTTCCAGGATTAATTCCCTGTGCTAGTGCTGTCCATTAGACATACAATAATTGTTACATATGTAACTGTACCAGTAACCACATTAAGAAATGTAAAAAGATGAAATTAATATCATTGCAGTAATTTAGTAGACAATAGATAATAATAGAAATAATTATATATATATCTATATATATATAATTGTTAATAAGGTTTTATTCAGTCCAGTATATATCTATAGTTTCATCTTTGGTTCTTCTATAGATTTTGCCTTCTTCTCTCCGTACCAAGTCTTCAGCATCTAGTGTGTGTTTTATACTTAAAGCACATCTCCCTTCCAACTAGCTGTGCGGAAAGTGGGTTGTGTTGTATGGCTAGTGCCTGTTTTAGTGCAGGTCTACACTAGCTTCTGGTGGCACAAGGACAGACAGAAGGCTATGCCTAGTCTACAGGTCTTACAGTCTCACAGAGGCATAACTGGGTAAACGAATACTCTAGAGGCAGGACCCAGACTAGGGTGAGGCAAGCTAGGCGTGGACATAAAACTTAAGGACGTGCTCACTCTCAGGGTCGTCCAGGTGCGGGGTCTGCCCCAAGAGTGAGCACCTCCTTAAATACTGTACCCTAAGCACCCCTTTAGCCTCCCCCTAGTCTCAGTCCCACTGGGGAGCCTCATCAAGTAGCAGATTCTGGGTACCCAGCCCTGGAGCTTATCATTCAGAAGGTCTCAGGTAGGACCTAGGAATCTGGAGTTTCCATGAACGTCCACAAGAAGTCTAATGCCGGTATTTGGGATCTCCCTTTGAGAAACTCCGGCTGTGCCAAGCCTCCCAGAGAGTTCCTTGATATCCAGGGAAATCATTTCTTTCTTTCTTTGTTTTGTTTTGGGAATAGGTGTTGCTGCGGTTATCAGTCACCTCTGAATTTTTAGGGGGTGTGCTGGGATTCCGTAGTTCCTCTTGAAGGAGGCTCCTGTAGTCTCCGTTCCTGGCCTTGCAGCCTGCAGGATCCTTGGCTAGATGCCAGCTTCATGTTCCATAGACACATTGACTATGTCAGGGGCAAAACCGTAAAAGGCACATGGTGGTGTGGAGAGTGAGTTATGGTAGGTGCTGAGAGGTGTGCCAGGAACTGGGTGGTCTGGGAAAAATCAAGCACTGTGTTTGCTTTCAGCTTCTTCACCACGTCTAGCTTATTTGACACTGTGTGGGCACCTTCCTATCTCTCCACACCAGTCACATTGTTTCAACGGGCCTCAAATAGAAAAAGGCGGTTAGTCGTCGTGATCTGTCAGGTTGCATACGGACTATAGGTTGTGTGTTACAGCTGTGTTTCGGGATGCATTTCCTTGGGCAGGGGAGCAGCCCCAGGGGGGGAGTATCTGCTTTTCTGTGTGCGTATGTGTGCTTCTGTTTCCAGATCTCCCCGCTGGTCTGCTTCCTGCTGTCCCCTGCGGCTTCCTTCATCACCGGACAGTTGGTGGATGTGGACGGGGGCCAGTCCTTGTACACGCACATCTTCGATGTACCAGGTGGGCCCACAGGAAATGACCACCGCTAAATTTGTGCCTTTTCAGCTTCAAGTTCTCAAAATCTCTTTCTTTTTGTAAGATTTTATTTGTTTATTTGAGAGAGAGAGAGAGAGAAAGAGCACAAGCAGGGAGAGCTGCAGGCAGAGGAAGAGAGAGAAGCAGGCTCCCCGCCGAGCAGGGTGCTTCATGTGGGACTTGATCCCAGGACCCTGGGATCATGACCTGAGCCGAAGGCATACGCTTAACCGACTGAGTCATGCAGGTGGCCAAGTTTTCAAAAAATTTTTAAGCAGTTACAGAGAGGATTATGGTTTTCTCTCACGGGACATAAAAAATGTACAAAATGTTTATATTCTTAAAAGCATCTTTAAAGAAAATGTTCCCAGTCAAAGAAAATATCTAAATATTTTTTGTCATAGCACATATTTATATATTTTAAGAAATTGCCTTGTGTATATAGGTTGGTGGATATTTAACTTTGAAAAATATTCTTGATATGAATATATATGTATAAGGAGGAGATAGAAAAGAGGCAAGACGTTGCCGTATTTTTAAGATTTAATTCCTCTTTGTTCCTCTAATAAGTAAGTTGTATATCTGAGCAGAAGACTCAGACCTATTAAGTGGGGAAGGGTGCTACGGTACCATTTTACATTATCTTTGGGATATATATTGAGTGATACCATAGGAATTTGCTATATTCAACCATATTTTTCTTTTTTTTTTTTAATTTAACTTAATTTTTTTTCAGTGATCCATAATTCTTTGTGTATGCACCAGACCCAGTACTCCATGCAATCCGTGCCCTCCTTAATACCCACCACCAGGCTCACCCAACCCCCCCACCCCACTCCCCTTCAAAACCCTCAGTTTGTTTCTCAGAGTCCACAGTCTCTCATGGTTTGTCTCTCCCTCCAATTTCCCCCAACTCACTTTTCCTCTCTATCTCCCAGTGTCCTCCATGTTATTCCTTATGCTTCACAAGTAAGTGAAACCATATGATAATTGAATCTCTCTGCTTGACTTATTTCATTCAGCATAATCTCTTCCAGTCCTGTCCATGTTGATACAAAAGCTGGATATTCATCCTTTCTGATGGAGACATAATATTCCATTGTAGATATGGACCATATCTTCTTTATCTCTTCGTCTGTTGAAGGGCATCTTGGCTCTTTCTACAGTTTGGTGACTATGTCCATTGCTGCTATGAACATTGGGGTACAGATGGCCCTTCTTCTCACTACATCTGTATCTTTGTGGGAAACACCCAATAGTTCATTTGCAGGGTCATAGGAAAGCTCGATTTTTAATTTCATAAGGAATCTCCACACTGTTTTCCAAAGTGGCTACACCAACTTGCCTTTCTACCAACAGTGTAAGAGGGTTCCCCTTTCCACATCCTCTCTAACACTTGTTGTTTCTGGTCTTATTAATTTTTGTCATTCTGACTGGTGTTAGGTGGCATCTCCATGTGGTTTTGATTTGAATCTCCCTGATGGCTAATGACGATGAACATTTTTTCATGCGTCTATTAGCCATTTGTATGTCTTTTTTGGAGAAGTGTCTATTCATGTCTTCTGCCCATTTTTTGACGTGATTATCTGTTTTGTGTGTGTTGAGTTTGAGGAGTTTTTTATAGATCTTGGATATCAGCCCTTTGTCTGTAGTGTCGTCTGTGAATACATTCTTCAACCACTTTTAATATACAAAACCAATAATTTCATGAGTCTCAGCCAAATATACACATTGCACACAAATATAAAATTCAAAGCTATTCACACTGTTATTGAAGAGTGTTAAGTGGCTACCAGCATATTAAAATGTGGTTGAGGTAAGGCATGTGTATTTTTTTTAAAGAGTTATTTATTTATTTATTTCAGTGAGAGAGAGAACACGGGAGAAGGGGCAGGCAGAAGGACAGGGAGAGAGAATCTCAAGCAGACTCTTTGCTGAGCATGGAGTCCAAAGCAGGGCTCCATCTCACGACCCTGAGATCAGACCTGAGCTGAAACCAAGGGTTGGACACTTAACCGACTGGGCCACTCCAGACTCCTGCATGTGTATTTCAGTTTCACATCAGGGACCGATGTTCACCCTACTCTTTTGTGTACTAACAGTCTACTCCAGGCTTCAGACTTTCTTTGCATTAATAAATGATACGTATAGGACTTCAATATTATTATTTCCCCCTCCTATATAGATTTCTTTACTAGTATTTACAAGTAACATCAATGTGGTGATGTGCAGAAGATATCGTGGTTTTCGTTTTTGTTTTAAATTTTATTTATTTATTTGATAGAGATCACAAGTAGGCAGAGAGGCAGGCTGAGAGAGAGAGAGGGAAGCAGGCTCCCCACTGAGCAGAGAGCCCAATGGCAGGCTCGATCCCAGGACCCTGGGATCATGACCCGAGTCAAAGGCAGAGGCTTTAACCTACTGAGCACCCAGGTGCCCCAGATATGATGGTTTTAAAGCACCTGGTTAGAAAGACAGAAACGCCTCCATGCTGTACAATACCATTTTCAGATAGTAGTTAAAGTGGCCATTTCCCTCCCCGGCGGTGCTGAGGGTATTTGTCGATTCCGTCTAGAAAGGGAAAGGAACTCCAGATAGCGGCTTCTCCCGGCCACCAGTGAAAGATTTTCCTTATTAATTCCAATGCTGTATTTTTTTTAAATATTTTATTTATTTATACTAGAGAGAGTGAGCAGGGGGAAGGGAGAGGGAGAATCTCCAAGCAGACTCCCTGCTGAGCCCAACGCTGGGCTCCATTTCAGGACCCTGAGATCATGACCTGAGCCAAAATCAAGAGTCGGACACTCACCCGACTGAGCCACCCAAGCACCTCAAACACTGTATTTATTAGTGTAGAGATTTTTTTTTTAAAGTTTTTGGTGAAATCAGCTACAGCAGTTTTTCAAGAATATTCTCCCTCCACCACGGAGGGATGCCTGGGGGGCTCAGTTGGTTAAGCAGCTGCCTTCAGCTCAAGTCATGATCCCAGGGTCCTGGGCTGGAGTCTCACATCGGGCTCCCTGCACAGCGGGGAGTCGCTTCTCCCTCTGCCTATTCTGCTTAATGCTCCCGCTGCTTGTGCCCCCTCTCTCTCTGACAAATAAACAAAATCTTAAAAAAAAAAAAAAAAAAAGAATATACTTCTGCCCCGACCCCACCATGAGTGGGAATACTGAGCCTTTCGTCCCGTGTTTTCTTGAAGATTGCCAGCCCAGGAGTGACAAGTCCTGGGAAAATTAATATCTGTAGGCATCTATTTTCCTTTCTGTAAAGCGGGCTCACTTAGAGCATTTATTGCGTAAATGGTTGGAAGGGTTAAATTAGATAATGCACATTTAAAGCCTTGTGTCAGATAGCATGTTTTTAGCTGTAGCTCAAACTGGCCTGAGCAGGAAAGGCATTTATTGGCCCGTAACTGAACGGTCTGCTAGACTTAAATTATCCCCTCATTGAGCTCTTCGGGGGCAATGTTTTTTTTTTTTCTTTTCCCTCTGTGTTGGCTTCCTCTTAAGACGGACTCTCCTAAAGGGGAACCCTCTTACACTGTTGGTGGGAATGCAAGTTGGTGCAGCCTCTTTGGAGAACAGTGTGGAGATTCCTCAAGAAATTAAAAATAGAGCTTCCCTATGACCCTGCAATTGCACCCTATTTACCCCAGGGATACAAATGTCGTGAAAAGAAGGGCCATCTGTACCCCAATGTTTATAGCAGCAATGGCCACGGTCGCCAAACTATGGAAAGAATCAAGATGCCCTTCAACGGATGAATGGATAAGGAAGATGTGGTCTATATACACTATGGAGTATTATGCCTCCATCAGAAAGGATGAATACCCAACTTTTGTAGCAACATGGACGGGACTGGAAGAGATTATGCTGAGTGAAATAAGTCAAGCAGAGAGAGTCAATTATCATATGGTTTCACTTACTTGTGGAGCATAACAAATATTATGGAGGACAAGGGGTGTTAGAGAGGAGAAGGGAGTTGGGGTAAATTGGAAGGGGAGGTGAATCACAAGAGACTATGCACTCTGAAAAACAATCTGAGGGGTTTGAAGTGGCGGGGGGGTGGGAGGTTGGGGTACTAGGTGGTAGGTATTATAGAGGGCACGGATTGCATGGAGCACTGGGTGTGGTGAAAAAATAATGAATAGTGCTTCTGAAAATAAGTAAATTGAAAAAAATAAAAAAGACGGACTCTCCTGGTTGCAGAACGGCTGCCTGTCCTCTGAAAGCCCCATGCTTCTTTTTCCCCAGCCTGCTGGACAGAGAGAAGGGAGGGGAATGACGTTTTATAGCATTTCTAGCAGAATTCTCAGACCTGCTCTGTTTTGGACCAACTGACATGTTTAGCTCTCCCCAACCAGTAGCCAGAGGCATGACTTAGCTCAGTTGGAGATCAAAGTGGGGCCACTTCCCCAGAAACTCATGGATTTCCCCAGTGCAGGTGGAGCCTCTTGGAAAGAGGGGATGAGGGACTGGATGCTGGACAGGCAGCTGTGTGTGCCCGGTACAAATTAAGTACACGGCTTTAAAGTCATCCTGGTTCCTAAGGAAATAGTACGTGTGGAACGGCTGCGGTGCGCCGAGCACTCTGCATAGGCCGTCACATTTAATTTTCACAACTTTAGAAGAGCAGATGTTGTTAGCAACCACCGCCCCCCCCCGCCCCCACCCCAGGAAAACAGGCTCAGGAGGAGGAACCTCTCCAAATTTGGAAATGCTGGTACCTGGCAGGGCTGGGATTCCAAACCAGGATTTTTTCAGGACCTTTGCCAGTTGTCCTAATGATTTCTTTTTTCTTGCTGAGAAAAGAAAAGGGTTGAACCAGGGAAAATAAGAAGGGAGTCTTCTGGAAACTAAGATGATGAAGGAGGTTAATAGATTTACGCTTGATGTGAGCTTTTCCGCTTACTCACCAGACCACGACAACTGGCCTGACGGACCAGGGGACCTTTCTGTCGTCAAACAGATGAAGGAGGATTTCAAGAGTAAAAGCAAGCTCTAAGCTAAGGAAACTACACGTGTCTTTTGTCTCCAAATGCCTTAATATCTCAAGAATGCACTTTGGTACTTTCCAGGAGCTGATAATATGAAGGGAACTATCACTTTCTGCCTTTTAATGTTATCAGTCATGCCTATGCAGAAACTGTTCTTGAAATAATACATGTTTAAGCCCCAAACAACACTGTTTAGCCTGTGATTAAAGATTTCTGTTTTAGGAATGGGGCTTAACATACTTTATGATGATGCCTTTCATTTCTAAGCAAGCTAATTGAACAATGAAATCATTTCAAATTAATAATAGAGGTATCATGATCTCCCAAAAAAGGTTTTAATATTTGGTTGAAAAGGTGGGCAGTAAACCTGGCCTCTGGATGATTCTTAAAACTCTGTATATAGAAGATATACAGTGTATAGAGATAGACAGTGATTCATGTCTCATGGTGGGTATCATGCTTTTGGAGCCATAAAGCTTTATGATAAGTACCAATGGATGATTTGTTTTGTTCATGAAGTTAGATTTGCATAAAGCCTCTTGAGTCAGAAATAAGTAAAGTCATGTGCAACATTTCTTGGAAGTATTTGATTTGTGCCTTGATTTCCAATCTAAAGTATTCCCTTTACTTCATGTTTCTCTTTTTGTATGCAAAACAAGAATTTTAAATGAAATGTTATGCAAATTAGGGTTCAGTATCCTACCTTCACTTGACTTTTTTGGGCAATGATCCCAACTTCTGAAATGCCTTTTATGAATTCATTTTTTGTATTAATTGAACATCTTTTAACTGACTTATTCCCTCTTGAAGTCAAGTAGATATTTTCTTTTCTTTATTCTCAGTGCAAAGTACAGATCTTCCTTGGCTTAAAAAGGGGTCATGTCCTGATAACCCCATTGTTAGTTGATAATATCATTAAGCCAAAAATGCATTTAATGCACCCAGCTTATTGAAAATCAGTCACTTAGCCTCGTCTCCCTTCAACATGCCCAGAACACTTAGGCTAGCCAACAGTTGGTCAAGATCATCTCACACAAAGCCGACGTTACACTGAAGTGTTGAATATCTCATGTAATTTAGTGAATACTGTGCTGAAAGTGAAAACCAGAACGGTTGTGTGGGTGCAGAATGGTCTGCAATTCCTGTTGAAGTCTTTTCGCTTTCACACCACAGTGAAGTTGAAAAATCTCGTCAAACCATCATTAAGTTGCTGACAGCTATATGTAATTTTCCATGCCCCGGGAAGCGACCCACAAATCTGCCATTTTATGAGGCTCCCACATGGGGCCAGGACCAGGGTGAGGCTAACTAGATGCCTGGAAGGGGGGGGGGCAGCATGAAAGAGATGCTCTCTAATGGGTGAGCCCAAGTGCAGAGTTGCCCCTGAGAGGACACACACAACTGTACATTTTGTGTTCGTGCTATTCAGAGTGAAAGATCAGAAATCTTTTCCTTCTAGAAAACACTTGAAAATGGCCTTCTGGACGCGACAATATCGTAGTTGCTAAGCATTCAAGCCACAGGTTAACCCTAACATTGGTTGGTGTGGAAGACAAAGAGGCAGGGAGGGCTTCCTTTTCAAATTTCCTCATGCCCATAACCGAAAACAGCCCCACAATTCTCCATGATGTTGTCGCATGTTTATTTCTACGTAAGGCATGGAGGCCACCCCACATAGCATGAGACGTAACTACCACTCCTCATTAGATCTTCTTGTTAGCTTAATGATTGGACAGCTGACCATTATCTATGTTCTAGGATCATAAGTCTACTCCCCAGGACTTCTGTACATTTCATGATAGTGTCCTCTCAATAATGTTCTCTTGCTACTACACTTAGGAAATTTGGTTATAGACTGAATATTCCTGAATAAGTTTAATCATTCAATAATATTAAGCCCCTGTGTGCTCAGCATCATGTTAAGAATTGGATGTGCAGGGGCACCTGGGTGGCTCAGTGGGTTAAAGCCTCTGCCTTTGGCTCCCGTCGTGATCTCAGGGTCCTGGGATTGAGCCCCACATTGAGCGCTCTGCTAAGCAGGGAGCCTGTTTCCCCCTCTCTCTGCCTGTCGCTCTGCTTACTTGTGATCTCTGTCAAATAAATAAAATCTTAAAAAGAAAAAAAAAGTATTGGGTGTACAATTTTGAAAAAACAAAACAAAACAACAACAACCAAAGCCACACTGACCTTGCCCCCCAACAGAGGTTACAAGAGTAAGAGAGAGAGAGAAACATTAATCAAGCCACATAGAAATTTAAGCCTCCCTAAGTGCTCTAAGTGCCATAAAACGTAAGGTCATGGTGCTAAAGGCATATACCAGGAAGAAAAAGATATCAAGAGGAGAAAACAACTCTGTTAATTGAGTTAAAAGAGTGGACATTCTCCCCCACCCACATGCCTCTCCTTTTGTTCATGGCTTATGTTAGTTCAGGTCCTCTGGGAAGCAGGTGCCAAGACAGAATGAGATGTGCGTGAGACTTGGGGGATATGGTTGCAGAGGCGGGGAGCCCCGGAAGACTGCAGTGACCTTCAGACCGTGGAGCAAGTGTGACAAAGACAGGAGTGAGCAGGAGGCAGAGGGAAGGTTTGCTGCATGTGCACATTCACACCACGGTGGGGCCTGGGGGTACCCGGAGACACTTGGTAGATGACCTGGGTTCCACATGGTCACTCTTGTCCTCACTGTCTAGGAGTAGCTCTGCTCCTCCTGCTGGCCAGGGATACTCCTTTTTTCATCAGCTCGTGCCTGCACACAGGCAGGCCAATGGTCCCTGAACTCGGCCATAGTTCATAGTTGGCAAGAATGCCTTCCTTTGGAACCAGGACTTCCAATGCTGCAAGATTCAGAAATGGATGGGAAGTACCAGGTCCCATGGTGGAGCTTTGGAAGTGTTGGTAAGTAGGACCACTCTCTCTTCCACTCACTGGTTCCCAGAAATGTTCCCGAAGCCTTTGGGGAAAGGCATCCTGACAGATGGTACTCCAACCTTTCAGAAGGATGCTGGCACTTAGGCTGTGCATTGCTTGTTCTAGTCCTCTGTGGAGCTGGCTCCTTCTAGAAGCACTGTGTGTGCAACGACTGATGGTTTCAAGGTCAGGGACCCAGTCGCACACATTTTCCTTGGGAAGTGGGTCACCTGATTGGATGCTGATGCTTGGGATTCCGTGCCTGTGGATCAGTCTGTGTATAAGCCCCAGATGACTGGTGTCTGAGTCCCTGCTAGCAGGAATGGTAAACTCTCACCTGGATTCAGTATCTCGCACTATGAGCTACCACAGGGGATGGGAGCGATGAGAGATTGGCTAATAGGAAGTAAGGAGAACTGTAAGAATAATGGAATAAGGGCACCTGCCTGGCTCAGTTGGTAGAGCACAAAACTCGATCTCAGAGTGGTGGGTTCTAGCCTCACATTAGGCACAGTGCTTACTGAAAAAACCAGTAAGGGAAAAGCAGATATAAAGAGGAACTACTAATCTACTAGGGCCGAGATGGCAATTAACTGTTGCCCACGGCCAAAGGGTTGCATTTTGAAGCTGCCACATGCCTATATCCCGTGACCACCAGCCCCTTTTATTTTCGACACTACCCAAAAGCTTGGCTCAAAAAAGTGTCACCTTGTGGTTAATTGTGGAACAGGAGCCTCTCTGGACAGGGCCTTCTTGGGAAGCCAAGACTTGCCTGCAAAGTTTCCACTTGAGCTCTAATGTCTTCTAGTATTTCTTCTGCACTCCTCCTTTACAAGGGTTTCACTTTGATGAGGAGGACAAAGGCAAGAAAGATGTTTTTTAAATGAAACTTAGAGCTTGCAGTCCAGGGATATTCGTTAAAGACTAGAAGCAACGTTATCTTGATGATACCTAGATCTTCACATTCCTGTAAGACCCTGCTTTGCGCATACAGAAATTCCTTAGAAACCTGTTATCTCTACCTCCCCTCCCTCCACAAACGTAAAATATATAGTCAGTCACCCCCACACTCCGGTGCAGCTCATCGGCCTACGGAGCCTGTCCCCCTACTATAATAAAATCACCTTTTTTGGACCAAAAACCTCTCAAGAATTCTTCCTTGGCCGTTTGCTTATTGAACCAAACTTCAAATCACATCCACTTCCCTGAAGTGTTGAAATTTGAACAACTGGCAGGAAGATTTGAAACCATAATCCAGAAAAGTGTATTCGAGTAAAAGCGGGTGATCATCCAGCGCTTGTTTTATGACAATTATCCCAAGGAATATCGAAATTTCTGCTTATCCAAAGGGATGTTTGGAATCCCGCGGGCAATGCTCTGATTTGCTTGGTAACTAGCGCCCCCTGTCGGTTCGTGTCTGCCCTGCCCCAAGCCGCGCAGCCGCCCAGTTTTCTCAGCTGGGCGTGGACCAGAGACATGTCTGTCCTCTGCCCCGGTGGGAGTCAGATCCTGCGGACCGCAAGTCCTAACGCAGTCCGCATCGGGGCTGCATCGCGGGGGTTGTTCTTACTCCTCTCATCGAGCGAGCCCGCCTATCCCTCTTTACCATCTGCAGCCTCCAAACTTGGTCTTCTGGAGCTTGTCCGTTCTCTCCTGATTGACGCCACTTTGCAGACGTTAACAACAACCTGTCTGCTCACAGGCACCCTTACATCCTCTCCCCCCCGTTTATTCTGCCCTTTCCTGCCGGTTCCTGCAGAGCGCTCCGTGGGCTCTCTCCTTCCATGAGTTAGGGCTCTTAGTCTCTGCTGGCGTCCAACTGCCTGGTTTCCAATCCCAGCTTCTACCACTGACTCTTGTCACGGCTTTGAGACAATTGGGAGGTTAGAATATCAACTGGATATTAGCAGATGTTATGCAAGAAATACTTGTCATTCGATGTGATAATAACAGGGCAGTTACTTTTTTTTTTTTTTTTAAATGTCCTTCCCTATTAGGAAAGAAACGGTATTTGGGATTTGGTTTTAAATACTCCAGTTTAAAGAAAAGTGGGGTAGGGGATGGGAGGAAGTGGAAGGAGATTGGAAGCATGATAGTAATTGTTTAGGCCACTGACAGATAATTATATATTGGTTAATTCTATTCTTTTCTCTACATTTGGGTAAGTTTGGAAATTCCTCAAATAAAAAAATTGCAAAATAAAAATGGTCTCATTCATTACTTGGATAGTGGGTAACAAGGGGAAGGATTAGCTGGTTATAAAGTTAGTTACTGGGGAGAAACAGAAGAGAGTTTGCAGTTACATCCAATGGTTCTTGGATGGGTGTGGCAGAGAGAGGAAAAGACCAGGCTCCAAGGAGCATATGTATTTGGTGGTATAAAATTATTGCCTCTTAACCTGAATTCTGTCCTGTAGGCACTGGGCACAACACGAAATTCTGGCCAGCCTCCCATCCTGGTTGGTTAGCATTACCAGTTAGTCAGGCCCAGCACAAGCCAGTTAGGTAAAGATGTAGAGTTGCAGGAAAGGGACAATGGTCCAGTTATTCCAGTGACATTGATATACTTGAGTTCATACACTTGAGTGGGGAAATTATATCCAATTGGTAAATTTGGAAAAACTCAAATAGTCAAAGCAAAACCAATATTCCTTGGTTTTCTTGACCATTTGGACCATGAAGCTTGTTTTCATCTGTATAGACTGAGTCACAAATATAGTTACAATTTGTAGTTTAAGTATAACCCAACAGAATTACCTTTTTTCAGATGCTAATAATTACCATAAACTCAGGTAATAAAGATTTCTTTAAAAAAAATAATAAGGTCATTTCTATAGGTGATTAGGTGATTCGGAGTAATTGTCAGAATTTCTTACCCTTTAATTTTAGCCTCTAAAGTAAAGGCTGTATGTACCAAAGCTGATTTTGTTAAATTTCTTTAGCTTCTTGTTTTCAGATGAGCTGAAAACAGAAGACTAGTCTATTTCTTTCCCCTGGGAAGATTTCCAAGTGAGGCATTGAGTCTGGATTGGGGGTTGGTGGGACTGACCGTGGTGGGGAGGGAGAAGGAGCAACCCTTCTCTTCCTTGTTGTTGGGATGGACATTGGGGAATTGTGGAGGATGGATGCCTTCATTGGATCCTCATTAGTTCTTACTATTTTACTTGGAGGAATAAAATGGAGAGGAGTTCAGTAATACACAGAAGAGAATACTTTGTTGAGCAAGCAAAGCATGTGTGGATGGAAATGGGCTTTGTGCTGGCTTGGGAGTTCAAATTGGAGAGCAGAAACATACTGCCCACAGAGCTATAGAACCAATACGCCGTAGGTAATTAGAACTATCATTTATTGAGTGATTACGACATGCCAGATAGTGCCAAACACTTTCCATGCATGATGTCATCTTACCCTTACAAAGACCACATGCGGTAGGTTTCATCACTAGCAGCATTTGTAGTTGGGGAAACCTGCACAAACAGGCCCAATGCCTTGCTCCAGATCTCACCTACTGAATGCAGAAGTGGGATTTGAGCTGAAAGAGTCTAACTGTAGAGCCGGTGACCAATGTGATATCCTGAGAGAGACAGACTCTCACCAAGGCATCGAGAGATAACACAAACATTTTTGTTAATGGAACCATTCAAACATTCACTAGAGAGAAAAGTATCATAATACCCATTACCCAGATTTAATTTTTTAAAAAATATTTTATTTATATATTTGACAGAGAGAGATGACAAGTAGGCAGAGAGGCAGGCAGAGAGAGAGAGAGGAGGAAGCAGGCTCCCTGCTGAGTAGAGAGCCCGATGCGGGACTCGATCCCAGGACCCTGAGATCATGACCTGAGCCGAAGGCAACGGCTTAACCCACTGAGCCACCCAGGCCCCCCCCCCCCAGATTTAATTATGATGTATGTTTTTCCAAACTTGTTTATCTCCCCTACTTGATTGCTAAGTATCTTAGAGGAAATTCCAAAATTCCCTGTCATTTCACAGCAATAATTCATTTTAATTTGGTTTAAAATACAAATGTGAGCAGAAAACATGCAGCCCTCCAAAGTGGGAGAGTGATCCATCATCCAGTGTAGAAACTGGTCATAAGACACACACCCCACTCACAGGTTACAAACATTTGCTTGGTTCAGTGTGTACACACCGGCTGTGGAAAAGGCTGCATCAGACTTTCAGAACTGAATCCGTTAAACCAACTCCCTTCCCTCCAAGTCCATGTGCAAAAAAGAATCTAAGATATCTGATTTTCTGTGCAGTTTTGCCTAAGCGGAAATAATGGGCTGCTCTGGCACCTCAGAATGTCGAGCCACTGTGAGACTTTTGTGTCAGCCTAGACCACATGCTTTAATTCCCAGGGGGTTTATGAGCGTGAACCAGTATCCCTGAGTTCTGAGAACTTTGGAGAGAGCAATAATAAGATCGAGTTTTTATTTTTATTTCTTTATTTATTATTATTATCTTTTTAAAAATATTTTATTTATTTATTTGACAGAGCACAAGCAGGAGCGGCAGGCAGAGGGAGAGGGAGAAACAGGCTGTCCACTGAGCAGTGAGCCTGACCAGGGCTCAATCCCAGGACCCTGGGATCATGACCTGAGCTGAAGACAGAAGCTTAATGGATTGAACCATGTAGGAGCCCCAAGTTTGAGTCTTTAGACATGCAAACCCAAATGCCAGCCTCCAGGAGGTAGGGAGTGTTTATGACATTTTCTGCCTATTCTAAATCATTTGCCTTTGTTGCCCTAACTCAGCAGCCCAATCCTTCTTAAATCACCACAAAGGTCCTTCATCCTATTATTTTATTTTCTTTTAAAAAATATTTTATAGTATTTATTCGATAGATCATCCGTAGGTAGAGAGGCAGGCAGGGAGAGAGAGAGAGAGAAGCAGGCTCTCTGCTGCGCAGAGAGTCCGATGCAGGGCTCCATTCCAGGACCCTGAGATCATGACCTGAGCTGAAGGCAGAGGTTTAACCCACTGAGACACGCAGGCACCCCGGGAAGAGGTCTTTTTAACCCATTTTTTAAAAAAAAATTATTTATTTATTTGACAGACAGAGATCACAAGTAGGCAGAGGCAGGCAGAGAGAGAGGAGGAAGAAGGCTCCCTCCTGAGCAGAGACACCAACTCGGGGCTCGATCCCAAGACCCTGGGATCATGACCTGAGATGAAGGCAGAGGCTTTAACCCACTGTGCCACCCAGGAGCCCCTAACCCATTTTTAAAAATTCGGGCAAATTTGGCATACCATAAGATGAACAGTTTTTAGATAATTCAGTGGCATTGAGTACATTCCCAGTGTTGTGCATCCACCACCTCTGTCCAGTTCAAAACCATTCCCAAAAGGAAGCTCCATATCCAACAATCGGTTGCCCCCCATTTCCTCTCCTCCCAGCCCTGGCACCCAGATGAGCTGTCTTTTTGGATTGACCTATTTTGGAGATGTCACGTAAATGAATCATAGGGTAGGTGACCTTTCCTGTCCAGCTGTTTTTCACTTACCGTAATGTTTTGGAAGTTCACCCCCCTGTAGCTTCTATTTTTAATAAATTTAATATAGATGGGATTGCCTCCCCTGGGGAACAGAATTCTATGCCTATGGACAAAAAACAGGAGACCTCGCCTTCTTATGGGGCACATAGGGAAGACGTGAGGGACAAGGACGGTGGCTCCGTGTCAAATCCCTACCTAGGGGACAAAGGCCTCTCTGTACTGAAAACACCCAGACAGAGCTAATGGAGAAAAGACCCTTGTGGGGCTCAGCAAGGGGAGGGGGAGTGGCGCTTACAGGCCTAAGCTGGCCAACTTCACAAAGCCTTCGAGAAGGGCACTCATAACGTATTCAAAGGGACCTCAGCTTTGGTCAAGTAGAAAGTAAGCATCCATCAGTTTAAGAGTCTCACTCTATCCTGTCTGAGTCCTGGCCTGCGGTGCTGTCCTATTCTGGAAGGATTCACTGCCACCTTCCTTCACACACAGCTCACGGCAGGTGCCCTTCTGGTACTTTCCTCCCTCCTCCCTGCTTCTTCTTCCTTCTGGTTTCTCTCCAGTCCTTGGTCCCCACACCAACTCCTGCTCCCCCCCCCCCATTAGTATGCAGAACAACATAGTTCTAGGCCATTCATCAGAGGGAATTTTTACACAGCGAAAGTGGCCCATCGACACATTTCACCAAGGACTATTCTTTTTCTGGGGAATTTTGCTCCCACCCTTTGATTTATGTCAAGTTGTTTCCACGATTGATTTGGAAGTACTTTTTTTAATTTTAATTTTTAAAATTTTAAATAAACATATAATGTGTTTTTATCTCCAGGGGTACAGGTCTGTGACTCGCCAGGTTTACACATTTCATAGTACTCATCATAACACATACCCTCCCCCATGTCCATATCCCCACCACCTTATGGAAGTACTTTTTATTCCAAGTAGATAAAAAGCAAAATAAATAATAAAATTGGAAAACAAAGACGTTTCAGTTTCAGTCACTGATTTAAATTACTTCCTCTATATAAGATAGTAAATCAATCTAATAAATCGAGTAGCAATAATCCGATCGAATGAAACAAACATCCAAAAAAAAATCAATCACGTGTGGCACATGCTGATAAGAAAAGGGGACATATTGTCCCTGGCACGTTCAGCAGTGCCCTAGCAGGTTTAGAGTTTGGTTAGAGACCGTTGAAGCCTCGCATTTGAATATTGAGATGGTCCTTTGAGATCTAAGTCTGAATACGTGGTGTAGAGAAAGCAAACTTTGGAACCCATTTCAGATCCTTAGTCCATCTCCCAAGAAACTAGGATTCCTTAGGAGGGATAGGCACTAGGTGGTAGGATGGAGCACTAGAGGAGGGGAGACATGAAATCTTCATGGGGAGGTTTACCTGGTACTTCCCGCTTGGGTACAACTTACAAGGAAAAATTGTGGGATTCTGGCCTGTTTCTGTATCTCTGTGACTGTTATGGAGAAAGAAGTAATATAATTGAATGGAAAACTAAAAACCCATTGTCATAAATTTGGTTCTTTATGAACACTCAGATTGGTGGAATCTGGGCTTAAAGTTGGAGCAAACTTTTGAGGGCCTTTCTCAGTCAACGACGGTGCTCATGTATTCTCCAGTATAGGAGTTAGGATGAATGTTTTCTCCTGTTTAGTATCTTCGTGTCACCTTGCATGTAGCAAGTGCTTAATACGTGTTTGTTGAGTAGAGTTTAATCAAATCAGGAGCAAGTGTGGTATAACCAATGGATCCAGGCTGATGTTTAATTTTAGTTGGCTATACTGGGGAGACTTAGCAGGCTGTAGAGCAGTTGGCATAATAGGGGTGGGTCTTCCGGAGGAGCAAAACCGTTTCGTCCCTGAAGAGGTGAGGATTGAGCCTGGATGTCTAAACAGTGTGTCCCAGTAGAGTTAGAGGATTAAATTAGAATGGGAATATTGTGGGAAAAGTACAGTTAGCTCGATGAGTCTGGTTACGATAGTTCTATGTGAAAAATGTGAGCAACCAAAAGTTTGAGCACCTTGGGGCACAGGGGAATAGAGAGGATTTCAGCATCATAATTCTGCAATTTTTGTTGTGGGTAGATGTGTTCTGAGTAATGTTCTGGGGACGAGTGCTGCTTATTTTTCATCTTTGTATTCCGCAAGAGGTTTAGCACAGTGCCATGCTTATAAAGTAGACATTCAATGAGTATTTGTTAAATTGAATAATTTTAGGTGGTCACAGTTGGCTGTGTAAGGGGAAGGAGTCGAATCTGATTAAATTATGTATTTAAAAAATACATATGTATTTATTTTTATTTATTTTTAAAGATTTTATTTATTTATTTGTGAGAAGGAGAGAGAGAGCGCGCGCACTTGTGAGCGAGCAAAAGAACACCAGCAGGGGGAGCAGCAGAGGGAGAGGGAGAAGTGGATGCCCCGCTGAGCAGGGAGCCTGACGTGGGACTCCATCCCAGGACCCCGGGATCATGACCAAAGGCAGATGCTTAACCGACTGGGCCATCTAGGTGATTATATATGCATAATGCGAGTGCGCATGAGCAGGAGAGAGGCTCAAGGGAAGGGGGAGGAGCGACTTCCCGGCTGAGGAGGAAGCCCGATGCCAGACTTGATACCCGGACCCCAAGGACCCCAGGATCATGACCTGAGGGGAAGGCAGATGCTGAACCCACTGAACCACCCAGGCACCCAAAGGTATGTATATTTTTTAACAGCAGTAACTGTAGCTGAAGTTCAGGGAGCACTTCCTGTTTTCCGTAAGCCCGCGGGGTAGTATTTCACCTCATCCTGACCGCAGCCACACGGGCGCGCTGTGACGCCGGAGCCCCTGCTGGGAACCTGCCGGTGGTTCTCTGGTGTCCTCCGTGGGTCAGTTTGCCAGAGCGGCCCTCACAGTCGCCACGCACTCGGTGGGTGAAGCAGCAGAGGTGTACTTTCTCACGGTTCTGGAAGCTGTGAGGCCCAGGTGCCAGCAGGGCTGATTTCATCCCGAGGCCTCGCCTTGGCTTGTGGATGGCGGCCTTCTGTCTGTGTCTTCGCCTGGTCTTCCCTCCGTCCCTGCATCCCAATCTCCTCTTCTTATAAGGAGACCCGTCACGTCGGATTGATGACCTCATCGACCTCAGTGATCCCTTTAAAGGTTGCCGCGTGACTCAGAATTCCCAAGCCTGAGAAGTGGGGTCAGGACTAGGGTCCGGAAAGTGAGGGGCGGCTCACTCTTGGGGCTGTTTGTACAAGAGCAGGGTCTGCCCCAACAGAGAGTGTCCCCTTAACTGCTGGGCCATAAATACCTCCTCAGCCTCCACCGAGGACCATCCCTGCTGGGGAGCCTGGTAAAATAGCAGAGTCCGGGGCCCCAGCCCAGAGCTTATGATTCCAAAGGTCTCTGGTAGGGCCTGGGAATCTGGTGTTTCCATAAGCCTCCCCAGGGATTCTAATGCAGGTGTTTAGGATCACCTGGAAACTAGAAACCTATATCCAGTGCAATAATTTCTCTCTTCCTTTTTGGTCTGGGAGTAGATGTCACTGAACTCATCAATTACCTTTCTCAATTTTTAGGGGGTGGGGTGGTATTTTTAAATCCCTCCTGCAGAAAGCCCCTGTAGTCGAGTTGCCGGGCATTGACCTTGACAGACCCACGGACTGGCTCTTTTTTTGTGGGGTCATTTCTATCCGTTCCAGACGGCAGAACTCCTTGCACACACACAAGCACGCGAGAACTAGAGCATCAGCGGCTGCCATTACAGAGTGTGGGTTGCACTGGGTCCTACGTACGAAGTTGTTTGCAAGAGTCTCTACTAAATTTTGAGGAGAGAGCCAAGATGTTCGTTGCTTGACACTGAAGAAGGAGCGAAGACTGATCAGTAAGGTTTTCTCTGAGTCTGCATTGTGGGGGCAGGGAAGCAAGTGAAATTGATCAGCAGACTCTACCAAATAAAAATAGTATGACAATATGGAAAGTCATTTGCTTTATGGAGAACCACAGAGTGATACAATGAAGGATTCTTGGGTGGCAGATCTTTATCTGTTTCTCTTTGGGGAGGAGAAATCAAGCAAAGAAACAGACAAAAATCTCACCTGACTTCATCAAACTTTGGCCTGTCGTGTATGGTCTAAAAAAGAGCTGGTCCTTCATGATTCTCTCTCTGCGTACAATCACTCCTTTTTTGTTTCTTAACCCTCGTCAGTAGGACTGTATAGATTTAGCTGTGAAAGCAACAGATTCTGACCCTTGTTGACTTGAAGCAAAAAAAAGGAAAAAGAATATTGACTTGACAAGTGATAGAATAAGCCTCAGAATGATGGGCAAACTCAACAGGTTGAACAATGGGATTTTGGAAGATCGGGGAACAGGCAAGGTCCAGATATCTAAACAGCAATTGCTGTTGGACTTCTTCAGGATGCTGTTTTGAAAATAATTCATGTCTCCACTCCAGCCATATTCTGTCGTTGGCTCATTGTCCTTAAGATGTGAATTTCAGGAAGCGTGTCTAATCGGCCCATCTTGGACGCACACCCATCCCTCATTGGAGGTTAAGGTCTGAGGGTTGGAGGCGGGGAGTACATTGATCATCAGACCCAACCCATGGGATCGGAGTGGGGTCTTCCTCAAAGAAAAACAGCAGACGTGGGGCGCCTGGATGGCTCAGTGGGTTAAGCCTCTGCCTTCGGTTCAGGTCATGCGACTTCTTCAGAGACAGGAGGCATGTTAGCTGTCCCTTTTCGGTCACTTCGGTCCACCTTTGGCACTCACAGTGATGAGGCTGAGGTCTGCTTGGATTACTGGCTTGTCTCAGAGGATGGTTGTTTTCTATAAGGAAGACAGTGTCCCTTACCTCTCTACTGGATATGGGTGGCTCATAAAGGGGCTCTTCAGAAATTAAAGATAACTTCGCGCAAACTCTGGACTCACTCAACAGCCCCTTTTCTATTTTCACACATTTCTTTAACACATTTGTTAGGTGCCTACCCTGTGGCTGCTCTCTCGTTGATGCTATGATACAGAATTCCCTTCTAGAGTCCTTCCCTTCCAGAGTCCCTACGCTGGATCTGCATGGCTTAAGGTGCTGGGATATTGCAAGAACAAAACAAAATCCTTGTTTTCATGGATGGAGCCCACATTCTAATTCACCATTGCATCCCCAAGACCTGGTGCAATAAATATTTGCTGAATGACTCTATGAGTGACATCAGCTTGAACTATGTCATTGCAAGCCTCACTTTCCTGTGGAATGCAATCACGATGTGCTGTTGGAGCCTAAGAATGTGATTTTTCTGATCTGTCCTGCCCTGTGGATGCCTCTACCGGTAACTCACAGGAATCATCAATAAATTCTTAAAGGAGACTTGTTTTTAAAGCAGGCACCAGAGTTCTTCCTGCCATGGAGAAGGCTGACAACATGGGCCAGCGGTTCTGCCTTGAAAACAAGCAGCTGATGGGTCTGTGAGTCACCCTGTGCCCCAGGAGATTGCCTACTCCCCCGACATCAGGTGCCCAGGGGCTCTTGGTGATGTCAGATGTTGCCATCTGTGGTGGGTGGTGCTGGGTCAACTCAGGCGGTAGGAACAATCTAGCATCACTCTAAAAACAGGAAGGCTCGTTGCCCTTCTGTGAATGAGGTCTGAAACAGGAAACAGGGTCACCAAAACGTGGTCTCAGCCACCTGGACGCTGTACCTGGAGGGTTTGGTAACATTGTTCTTCCCCAAGATCCTATTTACCAAAAGAAACAGGGAAATCAGGAGAGTATTTAAGATCTGGGAAGATGGGCACTGCAAAAACATAGATAAAATAATCCTTAGCAAATTGGTTAATAGAATACTCACACCAGTTAAAACATGAATGAGGTAGTATTATATGGGCTAATAAGGTTAAATATCCAAGACATACTACTAGGTGGAAGAAGCTGGCAGATTAACATGCAGTTTTTATATTCAAACGAAACACTGCCAAGAATAACAACACACACGTGATGTAAATTTACATCACAGGTTCACCCAGGTGGTCATGTGTCTGGAAAAAGTTTGGTACCGTACTGATGACAAGGTTACCCCGGAGAGGGCAGAAGATGAACAGATTGTGGATCGTGGCCAGAAGGAACTTGAGCTGTAATATTTCAACTTATCTAGAGGAACGTTTCATTTACAACTTTTATATCTCAAAATTAATTAAAAAAAAAGACATTAGTAATTGTTAGAGCAGGTAAACAGTATATACAATTCTTAGTAAATCAGGCCGTTAAGACTTCCTTGATCATGTTTGTTAAGCAGATGTGGTTCCATGGCTTTCTAGAAATATCTTGTCTGAAACAGACCACATGAAAGATGCCCCACACAGCAGAGGTACAGATACTATCATGGGCAAGCTAAGGAATATTGGGAAAGACATTGAACCAAAAGGCCTATACTGGATTTGATCAATAGTGTTGACCTTTGACATTTCTAAGGAACTTCATGGTTGTCGAACTATCTTATTCGAAGCTCACAACAGTGTCTGGTTACGGAGGGCCAGATTCAATATCCATGTCAAAGATTAGCAAATTGAGGTTCAGAAGAATTAAGTGACATGTAGAAAAGGGGCAGAGCACCTGTATTTTCCAAGAGCTGAAAGCCTTCTCTAATTTATCTACTCAATAAATCCCACTCCAGTAGTTAATAGTAGTTGCTAGAACCTAGACAGCATCTTCTTGCTGGCTGAGTTCACATTTGGCAGCCTTCTCTACCCACTTTCTATTTGAACCTGAGTGGACTGACTCACATTCAAAATCCAATTTTAGAACCTAGTGCGCATTCTCCCAAAGGGGTTTTCCAGCCAGTCGGAAGTTTGCCGTCAAGAACAGCATTCAGCCTCCCTGCTGTCATAGTCGCAGGTGATAAATGGCATGGTGTTGGGCTTGATAACACAGCCCCATGCTGCCTGGCAACAACAGCTACTCTGTAATGTGGACTTTACATCAAAACCTTAGTCAAGGTCAAAGGAAACCTCCTGTTACTTTTTATCCTTCTGTAGCCAGCCTGTCAATGAACATGCATTTGATAAGTTCCTTCAGCTTCATAATGTAGCCAGGAGAGGACACACTTAGGGGTAGCAACACATTAAAAAAATTAACACACTGCCCATGAGAATTGACGCTTCTGAAAGTAAATTCTAGCTCTTCCTCCTCACTCCTGCAAACCCGTTCCCCACCAGGTTCTTCTCTATCTCAATCAACAGCGAGTCAACTTTTGCAGCTTGTCAACTGGAAACCTTAGAGTCACTCCTTTCTTTTTTCACACTCTATTTCCAATCCTTTAGCAAATTTCATTGGCTCTAACTTCAAATTCCATCTAGAGTCCATACCACCTCTACTGAGACCTCCCTGGTCTGTCACCTGGATCACTGGAATGGCTTCCACGTGCATCTCCCTGAACAGCCCTTGGCACCCAGTTTCTTCTCCAGGTGGCAGCTAATGGATCGCACTGTCATCTAGGTAGACCGCTTCACTCCCTCCACCCAAACACCTCCAACTCGGAGATTAAGCTGAAGCAAAATCCTACAAAGTCCCATATTCCATCATTACCTATTACTCTTCCTCCTAGCCTACACATCTCCAGGGCCTCTAGAATTCTCTTTCTCTTGCATCCTATAGTCTATTCTCTCTCCTCTGGGATTTAGCCCAGCCCCACCCTCCCTGAAATGCTCCTCCCTGTGATATCATAGCTGGCTTGCTCACCTCCTTCGAGTCTTGGCTTAAATGTCACCATATTAGGAGGCTTTCTGAGACCACCCCATTTAAAACTGCAGGCAGCATCCTTCTCCCCTGCACGTGTACACACACACACACATCCCCCTCCCTGGCATTTCTTGTCTCCTTCCCTGCCTTATTTATCCCCATAGCATGCATTACCTTTTTTTTTTTTTTTTGTATGATTTTATTTATTTAATTGACAGAGACACAGTGAGAGAGAGGGAACACAAGCAGGGGGAGTGGGAGAGGGAGAAGCAGGCTTCCCGCTGAGCAGGGAGCCCTGTGTGGGGTTTGATCCCAGGAACCTGGGATCATGACCTGAGCCTAAGGCAGATCCTTAACGACTGAGCCCTCTAGGAGCCCCCACGCATTACCTTCTAACACATTAAAGAACACACTTGTTTTGCCTAACTCTCCTCCTAGAATGCTTGCTCCAGAGAACAGGGATTTTTGTTTCTTTTGTTCCCTGCAGTTTGCCCAGCGCCTCGTACAAGTCTGGCACACAACAGACGCTGATTACGTATTTGTTGAATAAATTAGATTGGCAAAGATGACAAATTAGATGGTGACTTGATTGGCAGGAGTGTAGGGAAATAGATACTTTCGCACGTTACCCGTCAGAGTGCAAATTGGAATTGCCTCCTTGGAAAGCAATCTGGCAAGATCTCTATTAAAATTTTTAAAAAGTCCTTACCAAGACCCAGCATTGAGCTGGCAAGTATTTACTCAATAGATACACATGTCCAAATGTGTAGTTCAAGGATGGTCACTGGTGCATTATTTTAATGAGAAAAGGCCAGAATGAACTGAAATGTCAGTAGGTAGGGGTCTGCTTGAATAACATGGGAATCGATATGACCGTACAATAACCTTTAAAATGACAGAGGAAGATAGACCCGTATTGCTGTAGGTCTCCATGATCTAATGAGTGGAACAAGCCAGGGCGCAAATGTGGGATGTATGCTACCATTTGGGTTTCAAAAAAAAAAAAAAAAAGGAGCGGGACGGAAGTACACATACTTACAAGTTTTTACAAGCATACATACGTTTATAAATAAGCACATAAAGAGCTCTGGAAAATTGCAAGAAACTAATGATAGGGGTTGCCTGTTCTGTGTTTTAGGGGCTGGTGAGCTTGAAAACAACTGGAAAATTATGGGAAATGCAGTACTTTAAAAAAAACCCGCTTCTGGGGGCGTCTGGCTGGCTCACTGCGGGGATCTTGGGGCTCCTGATCTGGGTTCGAGTTGGGGCCTGATGCTGGGTGTGGGATTACTTAAATACAAAACGAAACAAAACCAAACAAACCGCTTCGCTAACGTGTCAATCCACGCTCTTCTGCTAGCTTTTACTCCGTGTGGGGCTGACCTGGTAAAAAACGTGCCCTCCACTCTGCTTTGAAGACACTGAGTAGGAAGGAGGACCTTTTATTTCCTTGGGGAGCGAAGCCAATAAAACGTCTGAATGGAGTCCGCCCAGCCTCGTGCCCCGTCACTCCCGGGCAAGCCCCGTCCCTCCCCTAGCCCCGGGCGCCCGTCGGAGGTGCCGGCTGCCTGGAGTCCCCGCTTCCTCCTGAGAGGGCAGCAGCGGAGCGTCTCGGGGACGCATGCGTCCCAACTGGCCCCCGGGGAATTAAAAGAAAGGGAGGGGGGAAGCCCCAACCAAACAGGCGCCCCAAACAAAACCCAAGTGGAGGAAAGCGCGCGGCCACGCAGACCCCGGGCCCTGCAGGCGTCCCGGCCTCGCCCGCGTCCCCGGCCGCGGCGTGATGCGCACGGACCGGCCCGCGACGCCAGGGCCGCCACTGTCCCCGCACCTGGACGCCGGCCGGGTGGCCGCGCCCCAGCCGCGCTCGCTCGCCGCCGCGGCCGTGTCCCAGAGTGCCGGCGCCGCGGGGCCCCTCGCTCCCCATGGGGCCGCGGGACTGGCTGAGGACCGTGTGCTGCTGCTGCCCGTGCAGGTGCCTGGAGGAGCCCGCCGCGCCGGAGAAGGAGCCCCTGGTCAGGTGGGTGCGCGCCCCGGGGTCGCCGTCTGCAGTTCCGTGGCGGCGGCCGGCGGCGCGGAGCCGGGTACCCGTGTGCCCGTCCGAGCCGGGGAGGGGGGCTCGCTTCACGGTCGCACCGAGGCGCCCACTCAGCCCCTCGGCCTCCGCCCGGAGATCCTGTCCCGTGGGTAGGAGTTTTGTCCGCGAGCGCAAACCTCCGGAGGCGCGGGAGACCCAGGTGGACGCCCGCGGGAAGCGCCAAGGGAAGCGCGGGAGAGAAGTTGGCGTCGGGGTCGGTCTGGAGGACCTGCGGAGACCGTGTCTTTAATAGGCGTATTTCAGTGAAAAAGGCGACTGTGAGTTTCTAGTTCGTCCAGGAGAGAAGTTGGGTACGGTGTCTTCAGAAAGACCAAAGAAAGACCATTATAAGTGACTGAGTCGCCGTAATATTTTTCACATTAAACAAAACAAAACAAAAATGCATATTTCCTGTAGGGACAGCCTGTTGACTAGGCTGTTGACTCATTACAGGTTCGGTTAGGAAGTGTGAGGAAATGGAACGCAGGTTGGCAGTGAGTGCGCTTAGTGGCTCTGTGGAAGGGGCCATGCGACACAGTTTTGTTCTGGGCTGTCATGTTAAGCAATTAATTTTGTACCTTCGCAGTGATGAAATGAGGGTTCCATTAGGTCATGTTTAGGGGGTAGTTTCTTATGAACCCTGCAGCTAACATGATAAAGCTTTTCTAAGTTTGCAAAAGCATGATTTACCTTTTCTTACTCGGTCAAGTCCAAACACTTCCCGTGACTTAGGAGGTCTTACGTAACCCCTTGCTGCCTGTCCACTCTTATTTTCCAGTGTATTAAATACTGTGCACTCCTTGATTTAATCAGACAGGCATCCTTGCTGTTCTAGGGGCAATTCAACCTTCTTATTTCCCCCAAGCTTGCCTCAAGAAATGACCTTTATCCTCCCTTCCTGCCTTCTCCCCCAACCAGCTAAATGCTGGTTCTCAAGCCACCCCCCACCCCCCTTCCCCGCAGCAGCTCTCTTTGATGACTCTGTGCTCATTCATCTCTCACTCCCATGACTTAGGATTTAGAATTCACGATCTGCCTCTCACTGTTTAGTGAGCGCACATGTGTGTAAATATATATGTAATGTCGGCTTTATATACAGAAACAACTGTACACACGATGCACAAACTTTTGTGTGCTCTTGCTGATGGTTTCAACAAGAAACCTAGACTATTAGGATAATATGGACAGGGAGACAGCTAGTCAACCACCCTCAGTCTACAAAGAAGTAAGTAACAATCTGGAATTTCATGCTTGCTTGTATGCACAACTTGTCAGTATTCAGTGTAATGAGAATACAGTACTGATTCTCAGTGTCTTGGGTCTTTCCAGTTTTCCATCCCAATTGCTATTCGAGTTAATAGTTTTGGTTATTTAAAAATCTTCACCGGCCCGGTTTGCATTGGAAGGCAGTGAATTTTGTAAGTGATTTTCAGAAGAGCCTAGTGTTCATGAGTCAGAATGCCTGGGGTGAAAATCCCAACTGGGTGACTGGGCATAAATTATGAAACCTATTTCTGCCTTAATTTCCTCATCTGTAAAATGGGGAGGACAGCAGTGTGCACCTCAAAGGGTTGCGGTGAGAAAGAAAATGAGCTAATCCATGTAAAGTGTTGAGCAGAGTGTTCTGACCCATAGCAAACAACCAATAAATTCTTGTTAGTGTTAATTATCGTTGTTATTCTTCTGAGCATGCGGGTATGAGTGGACTGGTCTTCTGTGGCTTAGTGTCAATCCTGGCATCATTTCAGTGCAAACCCATTTGGGAAGAGCGGCCTGTTTGTGGAAGTGTGGAGCAGTGATAGGTGTGTGTATGGGGAACTGTATGTTCTTCCTTACTGAAGTCACCATGAGGTGTCATTTGAAATCTTTTTTTGTTTGTTTATTTATTTTTAAAGTGGGAAGTTCTGTGGTTTTTCATATATTCAGAAAGTTTTGTAATCGTCTCCTCTATCTGAGAGAGAACATTTCCATCAAGTCCCAACGAAATGCCACACCCCTTAGCAATGACTCGCCACTCCCCCTTCCTCAGCCCTAGATTTGCTGTCTCCCTAGATTTGCCTCTTCTGCAAGTTGCTTATAAATGGAATCTTAACACTCTGTGGCCTTGGGCACCTGGCTTCTTTCACTCCAAATCGTGTTTTTGAGTTTCGGCTGCATTGTAGCATTTATTATCACTTCATTCCTTTTTAAGGCTGAATACCCTTTTTATGTTTGGCTTCTTTACATATTATTTACCTGTTCACCAATGGATGGGCATTTGGGTTGTTTCCACTTTGGGGCTGTGGTCGTCTGCGCACAAGTTTTTGTGTGGATGTAAGTTTTCGGTGCCCTTGTGTATATCCCTAGAAGTGGGATGCTGGGTCATACAGGAATCCTCCATTTAACTTTTTGACAAACTGCCAGACTGTTTCGAAAAGTGGCCGGTTTGAAATCTTGATGTGGTGAAATCATGGGGCCAGATGGTCTTAATTTTTATTTTATGGAGACTTCTTTATGTCTTTTTTTTTTTTAAATATTTATAAAAAAAGGGTTTTGTATATATGCTCTCCCCCTAACTAAATCGTTTATGGTGAGGTAATGGTTTTCAAGTTTTGTTTCAGGCCGCAAGGGAGCAGTGCTGGAAAGAGGTGTGGTTGGGGAATGACAAGTGTCATTTGTCTACATGGTCACTTGAGGGCCTCTTCCAAAATGCACCAGGGATTCTCGTGAGTTCAAGAAAAGCAACTCTGAGTCTCATCTCCTTTGCCAATCTGATCTTGCCTTTTATGTTTTGACCTTGTTCTTTTTTTGGCTTTTCTAGAACTTTATACCTGAAGGGAAATGCCTGTGCCTTGTCTGCTTTGTGTCTGTGTTTCTCTCTGTTCTTCGTTTCCCCTTTTTCTAGAAAAAGAATTTCTCCTTTTTTAGGAATGCCTGAAAATTCATCCTGATACTGCCCAGCCCTTCAATTACCACCCTTTGCTTTCTTTTGTGACGGGCGCAAAGGTCTTGAAAGAGTTGTCAACTGTCCCCCCTACCCCCCACTTTCTTCCTTATCACCCATTCACCATGAAATCTGCTTTCTCTCTTTTTTAAAAATATTTTAAAAATATTTATTTATTTTCGGGTGGGAGAGGAGCAGAGGGAGAGAGAAAGCCAGAATCCCAAGTTCCTTAGTGGCTCCTTGCAATGCAAGGCATGGATGGACTTGCAAGTCCTGATGAACAGGGAGCCAGATTCGGGGCTTGATCCTAGGACCCTAAGATCACAACAGGAACGGAAATCAAGAGTCGAAGGCTCAACTGACCACCCCACCCAGGTGCTGCTGAAATCTGGTTTCTGGCTTCTGCCTGGTGACATGAAAATTGCTCTCTTGCAAGTCACAAGAAATAGAAATCTGATGTTCTTTCGTTGGTGCGTGGGCCATACCTCTGTGCTGACCGTCTGCGCTTGCTTTCACACTTCCTCTTTCCCTGGCTTGTCTGATTCTCAGGTTTCTGCCTGTGATCGTTCTTGTCATGCTGGTCTCCCCCTGGTGTGTGGTTGCCAATGCCATATTTGTTAGATAGACATCTTATTTTTTTTCCGACTTCTTAAGCTTTGCTCTGTTCTCCAGGCCCGATTCAGCTGCCTCCTTTGTGATGCAGCCTTAGAAAGTCTCCCCAAGCAGTTATGGCATCTCTTTACTTTCTGTTTACCCCTTGGGTCTCTTATGGTTATGACTTTTCTAAGGGGGGGCTGCAACCGTAGCTTGATTGGAGGTTCTGGTCTAGATTAGAGGGGCTAAATCCAGCTCCCCTGACTCCTCCTGTGCCCAGCACAGTGCTCAACATGGAGTAAGAACGGAATAGCTCCTTTTTGATTGGTAATGATGATAATGCTATTTACTTGTTAATTTCCATGTGTAAATTTTCTAAAAAATGTATTTAAGACAAAACGCTGTGAAGACTAATAGAGTCAACACACGCATGCACCCAGCATCTGCCTTTAGAAAGCAGCGATGGGGGACGCCTGGGTGGCTCAGTTGGTTGGGCAGCTGCCTTCGGCTCAGGTCATGATCCCAGCATCCTGGGATCGAGTCCCACATCGGGCTCCTTGCTCCGCAGGGAGCCTGCTTCTCCCTCTGACTCTGCCTTCCACTCTGTCTGCCTGTGCTCACTCTCGCTCGCTCTCTCTCTGACAAATAAATAAATAAAATCTTTAAAAAAAAAAAAAAAAAAGAAAGCAGCGATGGAGTTGAACCCCCCAACGTATCTCTCCTGACTGCATCTACCTTCTTTCTTAACTTTCTAGAAATGGTGCATCCTGGGTATAGCTTATTGCACGAGTGAGATTTCCTTGCATACCTTCTGTTGTTAGTCATCCCTAGCCCTGAATGAAATGGGTGTTACTTAGCTCCATTTGGTAAAGGAGGAACCCAAGGCTTAGAGAGTTTAAATGAATTCAGAATCCCAGTTGGGAAGTCGGAGAGCCAGAATTTGAATCCATGTCTGTCAGACTTCCAAATCCATGCCTTGCATTGTAAAAAAATTCAGAAAACTACCAAATGTTTTCCGAAAGTAATATAAGATTTATGCACAAGAAACTGGTGGATATCAGTAGCCTTGGCTCCTGTCTGTTTTGGCCCCTTTCTCCTTCCCTTCTTCCATGTCCTTTGTGGGTAAAGTAGAAGTAGAAGCAACCTGGCCCTGTGAACCAAGCCCAGGGGGAGTTAGGAGACCTGAGTCCTAGTTTCAGCTATTAACTGACTGTGGGATTTGTGGGGGTGGGGGTGGACCTCCCTTATCTTCCTCAAATTCTACTTTCTTCTTTTGCAAAATGAGATCAGACTTTTTTTTGTAATTTTATTTTATTTTTTTTCAGTGTTCTAATATTCATTGTTTATGTACCACACCCAGTGCTCCATGCAATACGTGCCCCCGTTAATACACACCACCAGGCTCACCCAACCCCCCATCCCTCCAAAATCCTCAGTTTGTTTCTCAGAGTCCACAGTCTCTCATGATTCAGCTTCCCCTCCAGTTTCCCCCAATTCACTATTCCTTTCCTTCCAATGTCCTTCGTGTTATTCCTTATGCTCCAGAAGTATGTGAAACTGTATGATAATTGACTCTGCTTGACTTAACTTCACTCAGCATAATCTCTTCCAGTCCCGTTCATGTTGATACAAAAGTGGGGTATACATTCCTTCTAATGGAGACATAATACTCCATTGCATATATGGAACACATCTTCTTCTTCTCTTTTTTTTTTTAAAGATTTTATTTATTTATTTTTCAGAGAGAGCGAGCGAGCACAGGCAGACAGAGTGGCAGGCAGAGGCAGAGAGAGAAGCAGGCTCCCTGCCGAGCAAGGAGCCCGATGTGGGACTCAATCCCAGGATGCTGGGATCGTGACCCAAGCCAAAGGCAGCCGCCTAACCAACTGAGCCACCCAGGGGTCCCTGGACCACATCTTCTTTATCCATTCGTGTGTTGAAGGGCATCTTGGTTCTTTCCACAGTTTGGCAACTGTGGCCATTGGTGCTATGAACATTGGGGTACAGATAGCTCTTCTTTCCATGACATCTGTATCTTTGGGGTAAATACCACATAGTGCAATTGCAGGGTCATAAGGCAGCTCTATTTTTAATTTCTTAAGGAATCTCCAAAGTGGCTGCACTAACTTGCATTCCCACCAACAGTGTAAGAGGGTTCCCCTTTCTCCATATCCTCTCCAACACTAGCTGTTTACTGTCTTGTTAATTTTGGCCAATCTAACTGGTGTCAGGTGGTATCTCAGTGTGGTTTTGATTTGAATCTCCCTGATGGCTAATGATGATGAAATGTTTTTTATGTGTCTGATAGCCATTTGTATGTGAGATCAGACTTAAAAAAAAAAAAAAGATTTATTTGTTTTTAAGAGCGAGAGGGTATGCGAGCAGGGGAGAGGCAGAGGGGGAGGGAGGGAAAGATGCCTCAAGCTGACTCCTCGCTGAGCTCGGACCTCAGTGCTGGGCTCTATCTCATGACCCACGACCTGAGCTGAAATCAAGAGTCCCACTCAAGCGATTGAGCCACCCAGGCGCCCTGTGGGATCAGACTTTGATGTAGGATCTTGCAGGGCTGTCCCAGGCTTGATGCAAATTCTCCTCCTCCTGTGGGCTTGTGTCCACTGAAATTGTTTGACTTGGACTCCAGGGCCAGCGAGACCGTCTGTGGTACAGGGAGAGAACCTGAGGGCCCAGGGCATATGAAGGACAAGCAATTGTCCAACGCCTAGCTGCTCACGGCTGTTTCACCAGCAAATAGGTGAAGTCATCTCTATTGCCAGGAAGCTTGAGAACAGGTCTGGAGAAAGGACGTAAGACCTGACCTTCACACCAGGCTTTAAGGCTGAAGAAAGCCAGAGGTTTTGGTCAGTCTCTGTTTTCTTCCCTTCACTCCGATTTAGGACAGAGTCATCTAAGACCCATCTTTTTAATCATCTTGGAAGGTTTGACATTCTGCTTGCCATTCTTCCCTGCACGGCCTGTATTCCTAAAGTAAATAGTGATCAAAACCACAAGGAACCAATGTGCACTGAGGCCCAATGGATTGTTCTGGATTGTTCTGGAATGGCTAGGTGGTCGATCATTTGTCTGTAAAATAGTGAATAGCTTTTGGGCTCAAGGTTTTATGTGACTAATGGAAAGAAACACATGGGGTGTTTATCATTAGTTTTCTAGGGCTGGCACAGCAAAGTACCACGAATCTGGTAGCTTAAATAAACAGAAATATGTTCGTTCACACTTCTGGAAGCTGGAAGGGCTCTAGGGAGAATTGCTTCTTGCGGGTTCCAGCTTCTGGTGGCTGCCGGTGTCCTTGGCTTCTGGCTGCCCACCTCCGGTCTTTGCCTCTGTTTCCCTCTGTGTGCCTCTCCTCCTGTCTCAAACACTCCTCTCTTTGCTCTTATAAAGATACCAGTCACTGGATTTAGGGGTCATCGTAAATCCAGCTGCAAAACCCCTATTTCTGGATGAAGTGCCATTTCACAGGAACCGGGGGTTGGGACTTGGACAGATCTTATGGGGGGACACTATTCAACCCACTACAGGGTACTTTTGGGAAAATGTTCGAGCTCAGAGCATTGGTTTTTATTTCACTTTTATAGCACGGCTTTCCTCCATCCGTGCTAAAAGCATGCCTTGCCATATAAAAATTGCCCTGAGCATGAGTTGTGGCCCTTGAAATGTCATGATTCTGGAAGCACAGCTGCAGTCAGCCTTTGAGCAGAGCGATGTCCCATCCTCCGGCCCCAGAGTCCACTGCTGTATGATGTCCCACGGGACAGACCTCAGAGATCTGGATGAGCCTTCGATGCAACGTGAAGGAACTGGCATGCAAATGTCACACTCTAAAGCCTGTTCACAAGGGTCCCTCTGAAGACTTTTCGGGGAAGTACAGGTCTGACGCTCTCATTTGTATTCACGCCAATCTCTGATTTTTACTGGCTGTCGGTAACCGATAAGCACCACGACAGTCCAGTTGTTGAAAAGCCAAAGAAGAAAGGGAGAGAATTACAACCGTGGCTGAGTTTTTAATCGTGGCTCTCTCTTAAGCCACCTGAGAGAGCCACGTGACGAGCGACCACATCGCCTTAGCTCCCAGCTCTCCTCCACGACCTCTCCTCCACGACATCTTATTCTTTATATTTCGACTCGCTAGCATTGAACTCAGGGCCAGCAGCCCTCTCACTCCTGTCTGGATGGAGCTTATCTAACCCACAGGTTTGAGGGCTCTCAGCACTATGCTTGGGGGCCATTCCAAACAGTGGAATCACCAATAAAAAACATAGAAATGCAAAAAAACTTGGCACCAGATACATGACGGAAAGGACACTTGTCTGCACTATGAGAGCTGAGCCTAGCAAGCAGGGCATCGTGCAGAGGAACCCAGCTGGTGACGTGCCCCTTGAATGCTGCTGAAGCAGCACCAGCATCGATCTGGGATGACAGATTTTAGTAAGTGGGTAAGTGTGCGAACGTGGGAACGGTGAAGCGGAGTCGTCTGCAATCCCCACTTGATGGTTGAAGAAACTGAGGCTCAAGAGCTTCAGTGACTTGCTCAGAGGCATGCTTGGCTGAGCTGGGATTCAAATCCCATTATATTTCATCACTGTAGAAAGAGCGGGGACTGCCTCATATGCAGGGAGATGTGCAACTAGCTGCTAACGTGGTGTGTGCTAGAAACTGTGTTTGCAGCATCGTTAGAACCTGGGGTCCAAAGCCCTAAGCTCATGTGCCTGTGTTCGGGCTGCCCGTGGGAAAGCAGGTGCCCATGGGAGAGAAGGGTGAGGGGTTAAAGACACTCGGGAGGCACTCAGCACAGGAACAATAATCCTTTACATGTGCGGAGTTTTTCATTTCACAGTGTGGACTCACATGACCTCCGAGCTGAATAAATTGTCTTCCACCCTTGGAAGGGCTTAAAGAAACGTTGGCTGAAGAGTTCGCGTCAGTGAGCTCTCTCGCGCTGGCCCAGATGGCCTGACTTTCCCCATAGTGTGCTGCCGGGCTCCCCGAGCTGACACAGCTGGGCCACGACTTCCTGTAGAATCTGCAGCTTCAAAGCCCGGAGCCCTGGACTGGACCATGATTCCTAGGAAATGCTTGCAGAGGCCCAAAGGATTCCTACTGCAGGAATCAGCTCCCAGCTCGAAGAACCTTTCCCAAAGCCTGGATGCTTAACCTTTTCGAAAGCCAGAGGGGAGAGAGGCAGGGGTCAAGGGCACAGTTCCCAGACCAGGCCTCCAGTCCAATGGGTAGGAGGTGAATGCTTTACCAAGAAGTCAGCCACTCAGGGTGCATAGAGGGATGACTTTTAAAGGTTTTCTTTCCAGGGAACCTCCAGTGTCTCTCTTCCCCTTTCGTGAATTGCATGAGTCAGTCTTAGTGACACTGGAAGTTCCAGAGAAGATGAAATTTCTTTCTCTTACGCAGCCTGTGATCTAGGTTTCCAGGAACTTTTTTTTTTTTTTAAGATTTTATTTATTTATTTCACAGAGAGATCACAAGTAGGCAGCGAGGCAGGCATAGAGAGAGGAGGAAGCAGGCTCCCTGCTGAGCAGAGAGCCTGATGCGGGGCTCGATCCCAGAACCCTGAGATCATGACCTGAGCTGAAGGCAGAAGCCTAACCCACTGAGCCGCCCAGGCGCCCCTTCCTGGAACTTTTTTTTCTCTAGATATCTTGAAGTGATCTTATCTCTTCACCTTTGTTTAGAGAGTAAATTCTGCTTCAGTGCTGGGTAAAATAAATTTATTTTGTTAACGATGGAAGTCTTTTTTAGTCTGGTTGATACATATTTGTTTGGTGCCTTTTATGTACTGTGCACTCTGTTCTTTTTGGGGCCCTACCTAGGGAATAATTTTGGCGTCGCAACATGTATCTAAAATACCCCCCTAAGAGTTTACTGAATTCCGTCAATTACTATTTTTTTCCTTAACTTAAAAAAAGTTCACATCTGTATATGCGTTATCAGAAACTAAAAACGTGTGTGCCTGGGCGGCTCAGTGGGTTAAGCCTCTGCCTTCAGCTCAGGTCATGATCTCAGGGTCTTGGATGGAGTCCTGCATCAGGCTCTCTGCTCAGCAGGGAACCTGCTTCTTCCTCTCTCTGTCTCTCTGCCTAATTGTGATATCTCTCTGTCAAATAAATTAAAAAAATTAAAACAAAGGAAACTAAAACATATAAAAATAGCTACAGTATAAACAACAGCTATAAAATAAATATACTTATAACCACCATCGGGGCCAGGAGATAACTATGGCTATCCCTGTATCTCCAACCCCAGATTCTATCTAGATTTTTGTGATAGTCATTTCCTGGCTTTTCTTTAAGGCTTTACCATCTGTGTGTGCACCTTGAACATGTATTTTAGTTTTGCCTGCTTTTTAGCTGTACTCAATGACATCCAACTGTGCAAGATCCATCCAGGTTGCAGTGTGTTGATTAACTTGTGATTCTCGGTTTCTGTAGGGTATGCATTTTGCTCACCCATCCTACTGTTGGTGGACTTTTGGGTAGTTTCCACTTTAGGACTGTCACACCAGGCTCCGATTTTAAAGTCAGCACATCAGGTGAAATTTTTCTTCCTTCAGCCATATGGACCTTCCCTTGGGTCCTCAGATACACAGAGCATGCTCCTGCCTCACGGGCTTTGCACTTCCTGTTCACCTGCTTAGCATGTTCTTCCTCCACTTACCTGTGTGGGTAACTCCCTCACTCTATCCAGGTCTCTGCTCGAAGTCATCTTATCAGAAAAGCTTCCCTGACAACCCGTTTTAAAACAGGCCCCCACCCCCTCCCTCTGTCCCTTCATTCACCTGGTATTCCTGCTAGGCCTGGAGCATCACCTGATACAAATGTATGTACTTATTGTCTGCTTCCTCTGGAGAGACAATGAGCTTCACCTTTGTGAACTGAAATAGCTAAAACATGTTGAGAGTTTGTGAGTCTGGAGACAGGGATTTCCAGCCTCATTTCTACCATTCAGAGCCCTGTGAACTTGGGAAACAACAATTCATCACTCAGAAAATATTTATTGAGCATCTCCTGCATGCCAGGAGCTGTTCTGAGCCCTCTGATACATCACCCCTGGGCCGAGTAGGTAGTGATCCTCTTCTGCTTTTACTCTAGTGGGGGAGGAAGCAGCAAACGTAGTAAGTAAACGGGAAGAGAAACATGTACAGGGAAGAGAAAAGGAGAGCATGGGCGGGGGAGCACGCTTGCCATTTTAAGTAGATTGGTCAGAGCAGGCCTCATGGAGGAGCTGAGGTTTAGACAGATGTGGAGGAGGGGAGGGAAGGGGGCATGTGGGTATCTGGGGGAAAACATTCCAGGTAGAAGGGACAGCCAGGGTGACTGGGCGGTTCAGGGAACAGCGAAGAGGCCAGAGTGGCTGGGGTGTCCTATGGAGCCTAACAGAACACTGAATGACTGGCTTATAGTCTAGGTCAAGTGGGAGCCACTGCAGGGTTTTGACGGAGGGGTGACGTGGTCTGATTTACACCGTAAGGGGATTATGTTGGCTGTTGTGTTAGAGACAGACTTGGTGGGGCGCAACGGTCCAGCGGTGGTAGAAACAGTGAGTGGAGGGAGTCCTATGCCAGATGGGAGACTGACCACCCTGGCTCGCCAGACCCCAGACTGTGCTGGGACGTGCCAGTGCCTGCCCTTATATCCTTGGCCCAGAGTGGTGGGAGATGGATGTGTTTTGCATGTAGAACCAATGGGAGTTTCTGATGGCTTGGAGGTAGGGGATGAGAGAGCCAAGAGTGACGTCAGGATTTTGGCTGGAGCAGTGGGAAGCATGGAGTGTCCAGGATCTGACTGGAGGCTGCTGGTGGGGAGGTCAGGTGGGACAACCAGGTGCTTGGTTGTGACCTTGTGGAGCTCAAGGTGCCTCTCACAGCTCCACAGAAATGGGAAGGAGCAGCACGTGGAGGAGTCTGGCGACACAGGTGTAGACAGGAGAGGTGAGGTGAGCGGGAAAGAGCGGGAGCAGAGCAGAGACCGAGGACTGGGTCCCGTGCTCCTGACTGCTTCCCAGGCTTCTTGTCAGGGCCGTCTTCAAGCCGGGAAGCGCTGGGCGCAGGCATGAGACGTGCTGTCGTGGGGTTCTCGTTCAGCCCCGAGGACAGAAGGCAGGAGGGCAGGGGCCCAGCGGTCAGCAGGGCCGGAAAAGGGGCCCCCGGTTGGTTTTTTTCTTCCTTCACACTGAGTCGAGGGGAGCCTCCGGTGTTGAAGGAAGTCATGGACCTCCATGGCGAAATGCTGAGGAAAACTCTGGCATCTATGGCACCGTGTTGAGACTGGATGAGCCGGTGTGAGGAAGAGCTCGGGTGTCTGGCGGGAGGGGAAGAAGGAAAAAGGCAGGGAGGGAATGAAGGCAGGGAGGGCCAGAGAGAGAGAGAGAGAGAGAGAGGGAGAGAGAGAGGGAACAGCAGCACAGAGGAAGGACGGAGGGGAAAAGAAGGAGAGGGAGAGGATCTTTGCTCCACCGGCTCGTCACTGGGAGGCTTCCTTAGCAAGAGGAAAGGAAAGATCTGGAAGCCAGGGGCTCAGCAGGCAGACACGTTCTGGGTGGGGAATCAGGTGAGAAGTCCTTAGTCAAGGAGGTGGCACCAAACAGCCTTCGGGGTCTGTTTTTTGAGACCTTTGGTTGCTGTTTACTGGAGATTTTAAGAAAATAATTTACTTATCAGAGAGAGCAGGGGAGGGTAGGGCAGAGGGAGAGACTCTCGAGATGACTCGCTGCTGAGTGCGGAACCCAACACGGGGCTCCATCTCAAGACCCTGAGAACATGACCTGAAACCAAGAGTCGGACTCTCAACCAGTGGTGCCCCCCACCCCCGGCATCCCTATTGGAGATTTTTATCTTTTCACTCTCTTTAGGGCTTCAGCCTTAAGCCAGCCACCTCTGACACACGGCCTGTTTGTGGGGAGACCCATGGAGCCACTCCCTGCAGCTGTGGGTATCAGCAGCATGCACGGTAGTTTCTGGGCCTTCCAAGGTCTTGTTGGTAGGAAAGTTCTGGAAGCTCTGGAAACTCTGGGTAAGCAGTCTTAGCAGCTGCCAGCACTTTGCACCCTCGGGCCCCAGGCAGGGAGCTTGGTGCTCCCAGATCTGGAGTCTCCTGGGAGCTGCAGATGGGTTGAAAGAAAAGAGGATTGACTGGGTCTTACGCCCCCAGGAAGGACTAGGGGTGGAACTGTCCTACCTGTTGGGAGTGAAAACTGCTTCAGCTTCTAATGTGACTTTAGAGCCACTTCTCAAATGCCTGATGTTAATAAAATATTTATTATCAGCAGATGGTGGCCGGGAGCAAAACAGCTGCTCTCACTTTCTTAAGAACCTTTTCAAAATCATTCCATGGGGGGTGGGGAGAAGGTCAAAGTTCCTGGTTCAGCACCCCCCTGTCGCTGCTTTCTGGCTTCCCTGAGCTTCGTGGGTTCAGACCTCAGGGCCTTTGCACTGAATTCTCTTTACACAAGCCTCAGAGTCCTTCACAAGGTTCCCAAGCTGCTTCTCCTGTCATTTGCTTTACACATTTCTTTCTTTCTCTCTCTTTTATTTCTGGTCTCTCCACCTTACGGGCTTACAGTTTTGAAGTAAAGCAGACTGATGCCTGGATGGGGTGGGCGGTGCAGAAGAAAAGGGTCAGGGTCTAGCCTGCCAGAGCAGAGAATCTGGGATCAGCGAGTCGGGTGGACTCTGACTGACCCTCCTTCACTTTCATCTGGACCGGAGTGTGGCTGACCAGGTTAGGGTTACGGTCACATCCCACTCTCAGGAGGGGCGCAGGAGTCCCAGGCAAACAGCACAGGTCAGAGTCATTGGTCGCCCAGGGGCCAAAGAGCTGGATTCTCTTGCCTGTTTTATGCCATCCCCCTGGGTGTCAGGGACGAGGCAGTCCGAAGCTCACGGGATGCCAGGGCAACTCGGCTTCTAATTAGGGCAGCGTGAGATGTGGAGACCACTGGGGAGGCTCCCCGTGTCTGGAGCACGAGCTCCTCTGAACAGGCCCGGTGCTGACCTCGCTGTGCAGCTGTGTTTGGGTTTGCAGACGAAGAAGGAGAGGCTGTGTTTCACACTGGCCAGAGACATGCGTGTTCCTGTGTGTGTACGTGTGTGTGTGTGTGTTGGGGTGAAAGAGAGAGGGACAGATAGAGAGAGAGAGAGAGAGATGGGCTTTGAGAGGAAGGGGACTAGCCTGGGAGGCACCTGTTGTAATGTAAACATGCAAAGGGATTGTGGGTTGCGAGCAGAAAGTGGGCTAGATTACTCGTGGTCCCATGTGCTTGATCACGGATAACGCAGGTGGGTACTGGCGAATTTCTCAACCTCCTGCTTTGGGGGGAGTCTTAGAAAGGTGGCAATGGGGGGTTGTGGCTGACATTTCCTCTAACAGCTCACTTTGCGACAGACACTCGTCACATACTCTGAAAACACCTCCTCTGTGCCTGCTCCTGCCAGGCCATGTGGGATGTTAAGAAGTGCAGAGTACAGTCCCTCCCTAGAGGGACTTTCCAGCCTGTTGCAGAGTCCAGACTGACACAAGTGGAACAGATTCGGGGACAAGCTGAAGAGCGGTTTCAGGAAAGTACTAGAGTCTCACGGCCCCGGAGGGAAATGTCCAGTGGCATCGGGAGCCAGGGCGGCGGCCACCGTGAGCCTCTGGGGTCTCCTTGCCCGGAGGAGCCACCCTGGGGGAATTTGCCGGTTTAGAGGGCAACATGCACATGTGCACTGGTTAGCTGAGCCGCTCCATTTGTGGGTGTGTCCCTGTCACCGCGTTTGGATGTCCAGCCTGTGACACGTGGCTGCTTGGAGCCACCCCACTGGGGACCTCATGCTGGGAGGACTGTCAGCTGGCGGTCAGTCCTGGGCAGACGGTCAAGCAATGCCAAAGTCTGGTCTGAGTCTGGTCTGCGTCTGCAAACGGGGTAGTGTTACCTACCCTTCTGACTTCAGACAGCCGTGTGGCAGGAGGGGTGGGACATGGGAGCCCCCAGGCGAAGCTCTGTGTCAGGCAGCCGGGCTTTATCACCGACTGTAAAATCTGCTTAGGCAGAAAGCCATCAAAGGCAGCACGTCTCACATCGTGGACGCCTTTCCAGTGTCTGCCTGCCCTTTGGAGTTCCTCTCAGCCTCACCGTCTGTCTTCCTTGGGACTCCCCTTCTCTCTCCAGTGGCCCTTCCATTCCTGCTGCTTAAGTCTAGCTGTTTCCATCAAAGCCTTTCCTTACTCCCCAGGCCCAGGCCGGTCCTCCGATGCTGCGTCTTCCAGGGGATGGAAGTGCATGGGCATTTCTCCCTAGTCTAGATGGCCAGCCCCGTCCTTGTTCCCAAGCCAGCTTCACCTCCCTGTGAACGTCCCATAGGCTCACGGTCAACCCTGGCCTCCTCTGCATGGGGTCAGTTAAAGGCCTCCGTCTCCCATATCAGCTAGGACTCTGCCCGCCATGGGCTCTAACCTCTCGAGATGCTAGAGTGTATCCTCCATGTCCCCTCCTGTCCTATTTCCGTATCTACACCCTTGCTCGTGCTCTCCCAACCAGTATTTCAGACATGTATGGTGAAATATGTATTTATTAGCAGAACTCCACTTTCCTGTGCCGCAAAGCAACCTGCGTTGGAACTCTAACAAATGACATTTAAATCGAGCGGCCTTGTGGTTGTGGCTGGTTCGTGAGCCACACACCCACCCCCGGCCCCCTGACAGAGGACCTCAGAGATCATCATGAACACCCGGGATGGCCTCCTAGGCCATGTCTTTGGTCCTTCCTCCGCCTGAATTGTTTCTAAAACCCAGACCTGACAAGGCTCAAAATCCCCTTAAACTTTTCCACAGTTCACACAATAAAGTCCAAAGTCCGGCAGGGTCATCAGTCTGACCCCGAGTGACCTTTTCTTCTTCCCACGCTTCTGTTTCCCTCTGTGCCAGCACTGTGTGGTGTAGCCACACGGGGAGGCTTGGAATCCCCCAGGCCTGTGCTTGCTTCAGGCCTCCGTGCGCCGCCCCCGTCGTTCCCTCTGCCCGGAATACCTTTCCCCGGCTTCTCCTCCTGGCGCCTGGTGGTGCATTCCTCGGGTCTGGGTTAGAGGTCGCCTCCACAAAACCTTTCTTGAGCTTCCTTCCCATCACACAGGTTGTCACTCCTTCTCTGGTTCTACGACATTCTGTTTATACTTAAAAAATTTAATTTCACTTATCTCATTGCACTCTTGTCACACTAAGAACCGCACAATGTCCTTTTTGTTTTCATGTCCCCAAAACACCCAGCCTGGCGCGCAGTAAACAGCAGGCATCCATTTCCTGTTTGTGGAATCAGCAACCGAAGGGATGAGTGAATGAATTTGACATGTGCCGCTAGGGCACTGAGGCCTCATCTGTGTTCTCTTTCATTGGCTCATCATCTTTAAAAAAAAAAAAAAAAAAATTAAATCTAAATTCAATTTAGTTAACATATAGAGTGTTATTAGACTCAGAGGTAGAGTTAGGGATTCATCAGTTGCCAACAACACCCCATGCCCATTCTATCAAGTGTCCTTCTAATGTCCATCACCCAGTTACCCCCTCCCACCCACATCCCCTCCAGTGACCCTCAGTTTGTTTGCTATGGTTAAGAGTCTCTCATGGTTTGTCACCCTCTCTGATTTCGTCTCGTTTTATTTTTCCTTCCCTTTCCCTATATTCTTCTGTTTTGTTATTTAAATTCCATGTATGAGTGAAATCATATGGTCTTTGTCTTTCTCTGATTGACTTATTTTGCTCAGCATAATACCCTCTAGTTCCATCCCTGTCATTGCAAATGGCAAGATTTCACTCTTTTTTTCTTAATTAAATTTTTATTTTTTATTAACAAATAATGTATTATTATAATGCCCCAGGGGTACAGGTCTGTGAATCGCCAGGTTTACATACTTCACAGCACTCACCATAGCACATACCCTCCCCCATAATCCATAACCCAACCACCCTTTCCCTACCCCCCTCTGCCACCAGCAACCCTCAGTTTATTTTGTGAGATTAAGAGTCTCTTATGGTTTGTGTCCCTCCTGATCCCATCTTGTTTCATTTTTTCCTTCCCTAACCCACCAACTCCCCAACGTTGCCTCTCAAATTCTTCATATCAGAAAGATCATATGATAATTGTCTTTCTCTGATTGACTTATTTCGCTCATCATAATACCCTCTAGTTCCATCCACATCGTTGCAAATGGCAAGATTTCATTTCTTTTGATGGCTGCATAGTATTCCATTGTGTGTGTGTGTGTGTGTGTGTGTGTGTGTGTGTGTGTGTATCACTGCTTCTTTATCCATTCATCTGTTGATGGATATCTAGGTTCTTTCCATAGTTTGGCTATTGTGGACATTGCTGCTATAAACATTCGGGTGCACGTGCCCCTTTGGATCACTACATTTGTATCTTTGGGGTAAATACCCAGTAGTGCAATTGCTGGGTCATAGGGAAGCTCTATTTTCAACTCTTTGAGGAACCTCCATTCCCACCAACAGTGCTTTCCCACTGACAGTGTAAGAGGGTTCCCCTTTCTCCACATCCTTGCCAGCATCTGTTGTTTCCTGACTTGTTAATTTTAGCCATTCTGATTGGTGTGAGGTGATATGTTATTGCAGTTATGGTTTGTATTTTCCTGATGTTGAGTGATGTGGAGCACTTTTTCATGTGCCTGTTGGCCATTTGTAGGTCTTGGTAGAAATGTCAGTTCATGTCCTCTGCCCATTTCTTGATTGAATTCTTTGTTGACTCATCATTCTGAACAAAAGTGCTTTCTGCATTTCTGCCTTTGCTGTGTCAGGCTGCCTACATGACAGCCACATGTGGCCAAGCAGCCTCTGGTTCCCCATAGGTTGCTCCTTTCCCCATCACTCTGATCTCTTTGTCCAGTCCCAGACCCTACACTTTGCACTGTAGCTAGAGGGATTTCAGGGTCCAGTGTCTTGGCCCCTTGTCTGAGGCAGATAGTGGCCTCCTGCCGACCTTGGTTCCAAGATCCCCCGCCACTTGTGCTCCACTTTTTACAACTGGACCCAAGGGCTTTTGAATGTGTTATTTCATTTGCCTGGAACTCTGTTCTAGAATTACAACTTAAAGCTCAATCACCCCTTCTTTACAATGCCTACCTGATGCTTCCCACCACTGGCTCTACAGTGCGTATCCTAGTTTTTTACTCTATAGTCACCTGGTCATTCATTAATGTGTTTCCCTCCCTGGGCTCTAGTGAGGTCCAAGGATGGGGATTATGTGTCTGTTTTGTTCACAACTTTATGGAGCCCTCTGGTTAACATGGAGTCAGGGCTTCATACATATAATTAGATCAAGGGAATATCCTCGACATGACCCTAGCTGTTCAGTCTCACAGAAACTCACCAGGGCCAGGTGCAAGCAGGTCCTAAGTGAGGCTTAGCCACTTGCCTCCTCCAGAAGTCCCAGCACAGGTAACCACCTTGTAGAGGGTAAATCCTAGAGTGAACATACAAAAATAGGATTACTGAACTTCTTACTCAACAATCCACATTGTCTACTGAATGTATTTGGAGGGCACCAGGGTGGCTCAGTCAGTTAAGCATCTGCATTCAGCTCAGGTCATGATCCCAGGGTCCTGGGGTTGAGTCCCATATCATGCTCCTTGCTCACTAGGGAACCTGCTTCTCCCTCTGCCTCTCCCCCCACTCATGCTTGCTCTCTTTCTCTGAAGTAAATAAATAAAATCTTTAAAAAAAAAAAAAGGAAAGCATTTGGATATGCATATTTGTTTCTTCACTTTCTTGTAAGGAATTTGATAGTTCATTGCCATCGTGATCTCAGTTTACTGTGCTTCCTTGAACTCATAGCCCGTGAAAAGCTCACCTCTTCAGGTCACTTGTCAATTTCTTCTTTTAATTATACAAGAATTTTATTCCCCTTCCCCCCACTGGATTTCATTTTTCAGTTTTCACTGCTGGGATGTGCAGGGCTCAATTTCCTGATGAACGTAGTAATATCCCTTCTACCCAGGCGTCTGGTTACATCTGTTCTCTGTCATTTTAAAAGCCATTTTTAAAATTATTCTACTGTGCTATGCTTAATTATTAGAGACAGTTCAGGCCTTGTTAGTAGAAATATATGTTTATATATTACATTGTATATTATACAGTATATAACATTTTATTTGCATTACATGTTACAGGCATCTGATGTATATGTTATATACATTATATATATTACAAAACGCTTATACCCTTTTTTTTAAACACCATAGTGATAGCAATCCATATTCTTCATTTGGAGCAACTCTGGCGAGAGACGATGACAAGAATTTGTGGAGCATGCCCCACGACCTGTCCCACACAGAGGCAGATGACGACAGAATCCTGTACAATCTGATAGTCGTTCGAAATCAGCAGGCCAAAGATTCAGAGGTAAGCGGGCGCCGGTTGAGATCTTGCCGGGTGCCATTGATAATGGCCAGTCGGAAAAAGCAGTGACTGAGAAGGCCAGCTTGGAATAAAGAAAAGGAAGCCTGGGGGTGCTAATGTTCGTTAGTCTTGGTCCACCTGCTGGACACACAGATGAGACCGCCTTCTACTTACGACCTCGATGATGCAAGGATTACAGCGCGAGCGAGGCAGTGCTGCGGAAGACGGTGAAGAGAGCGGACCATCTTCCATGGCCTGCTTAGCAAGCCACAGTTAGAAGATTCAGACGGAAGTGGAAGGTGGAAGTGTATTTTGCATTATCACAATTTGTGCATTAGCGGGGTCTGAATTAGTTTTATTTGTTTTTTCTCTTGATAGCTTCTTAAATTGTGCGTGTTGATTAGACAGCCACGTATCATAATTTTTGTGATGAGGCATGAAATTGATCTTTTTTTTTTTTTTTTGGTAGTAGCAATCTTTAAATTAGTAATTTTTCAGCGTAGTTTTAGGTTTATGGAGAAATGGAGCAGAAAATACAGCCACTACGTCCACAGTCCACAGTTTTCCCCATTACCAACATCTTGCATGGCGGGGAGGTACATTTGGTACAGACAGTATTGATACATTTAACTGAAGTCCAGAGTTTACATGTGGGTTCACTCTTTGTAGCATATATTGTACAGGTTTTGACAAATGGATAAAGACAGGGGCTGAAAATACTCTTAGTCAACTCTTATCCCCAAGTTATTGGTATGGGAACATTGGCATATTGAAAAGGAGCAAGCTATAATAAGAGAAAACAACAGGGGAGTCATGTTTTGTTTCCTCATTATGGTACTATGTATAATACAATAAAATAGAATATGATGGGTATTATTTTCCAAATAATACTAAGTTTTCTAAATTCTGTGTTTATCAGTTAGTTCTGAGTGGATACCCTTATTAAATACAGATGTCATGTTTTACTTTGTATCTTATAGTAATTGAAAAGAATAGGGACATTGAAAACCCCAGACTCTGGCTCTGGAAATAAGTACCAGAGAGGGTCCATGTGTGTTGCTGGGGACAGGTGGCCACAGCAGGGGGTGGGGGGGTCATCTGTTCCTTATCTGGGCTTCTTTATTTTTGCTAATTGGTTGCTTAATTTTTTCCTTTCCCAATCATGCATTAGCAGGAAGTGATAGCTTTCAGAAGAGCCACATGTCTTTTTATTCTGTTTTGGCTTGGATGCCTTTGGGGGGTGGGGTGGGCAGAGTTAGAAGCAGGTGTGGGGGTGGGGATCTTCTGGTTGGGGCGGGGCTGACAGTTGCTTCTAGTCCTTCAGGCCTGGGTGAAGGTGGCCTGGAGTGTCTACAGAGGCTGTGGAGGTGAGTTTTGTCTTGGGTGTGGAGCGCTGATGAGGACGGCCTCTGCTAGACATCAATCACAGGGTTTAACTGTATATTATACAGTATATCACACCCGGCTGTGTTCTGCTCTGTCCCCGGTTTCCAGTGTCCCCTGCACAATTCCATCCTCCGCTAATAACACCGAAAGCACGTCATCGAGCTGCTCCAGCCAAGTCCTGCCACCTGGCTGCCCTTCTGGAGCATATGGACAGGAGCGAGTGACCTGGCTTTCCCCTGATACGAGAGCTACCCCTTCCTTACCCTACTGAACTGGGCTGACCAGGGAGGGTTTCTTTCTGCCGGTGAGGATAGACCTCTTCTGACCCCACTGTGCCCAAAGCTGCTAACAGCAAGAGGGCCAGAGTAGCTGGCGCACCCCTCCTCTCCAAGGCACCTGGATAAAAAATTTTTTCATATTTTTTTTCCAAACACTTGAAATACATATAAAAGCATATGTTAATCTATCCTTCATTTCCCCCCACATTACATACTGCTCCTCACCTTGCTTTTTTAGACCTAGGTCCATTTCAGGACGCTCTAGATTTACCTCATTGTTTTGGGGAGGGTCTCTGATATTCTCTTTCCTGGATTGGCCATCACTTATTCAGCCAGTCCCTAGTAACTTTTATGTTGTTTCAGGGTTTCTGAGGTAGTGTTGCAATGGATATCCATATATACTTGCATGATTTTGGGTAGATTTTTGGGGACAAGAATTGCTAGGTCAGGGTACATTTAAATGCTGGAATTGCCACAGAGCCTCCCCTAGCTTCCTAGGAGAACCTAGGAAAGATCCCTGAGACTGTGGAACGGGGGAGCATTGGAAGCTTATCCTGTGCTCAAAGGGAGCAGCTGCTGAGTTCCAGGCAGCTCTTTGTCATTCTGACAACATGGATCTGGAAGTGCCAGAACTTTTTATTATTCTTCTTAAAGATTTATTTATTTTAGACATTGAGAGAGAGAGAGAGAGGGAAGGGAGGGGCAGAGGGAGAAAGGCTTCAAGTAGACTCCACATTGAGCGTGGAGCCTGACGAGGGGCTCAATCTCACTACCCTGGGATCATGACCTGAGCCGAAACCAAGAGTCAGGTGCTCAACCGACTGAGCCACCCACGTACCCCATAGAACTTTTGATTTTGAAGGGAAGATGAAAATCCAGATTCACAAATAAAATGTCCAAATTTTTATTTATTTTATGTTTTTAAAAGATTTTATTATTAGGGAGAGAGAGCGAGCGAGCACAAGCAGGGGGAGTGGGAGAGGGAGAAGCAGGCTCCCTGCAGAGGGGAGCCCGATGCAGGGCTCGATCCCAGCACCCTGGGATCATGACCTGAGCCGAAGGCAGAGGCTTAACCCACTGAGCCAGGTGCCCCACATTTTTAAGTGATAACTCACATTAAAAAAAATGTGTCAACTAGACAAAATATGTTTGTGGGCTGCAAATATACCGGGCACATTTACAAGATGGATGACTACTACATATCATTATTGTTATGTTGTCTGGTATGAACCAGAAACGAACCCACCATTGATGAGGAAGATGGAGTTGGGAAGCCGGTTGGGTTGTGTTTTAAGTTTGAAGGAATTCCTTGTTTACTACTGTTGCTTATTTTCTTTTTCACAAAGGATGAAACTGGTACAAATGTTAATAAAACAGAGGGTTTTAGTTTTCTACCTACTGAGGTACAAGGAACCCAAGATATTCTTGTATGATACAGTTTAGAAGCTCAAGCAAGGTATTAAGGAAAATCAGGCATTATGGTTTTCCTTGAGTAGCCATAGCCATGCTGGCAATGTCCCTATTTGGAATACCCTGAAAGATAAAAAATAATTTCAAAATAGTTGTGTGTGCTACCTCCATTCCCCTAGTGGTGTGAAATGCTGCAAATCACACTGTTTCCCCAAAATGAAAAAAAAAAAAAGTCAGAAAAGCAGTGTATGCAGAGCAAATAATGAAGCAAAGCCCAAACTTGAAGTTAGTTGCAGTAACAGAAGATGTAAAATGTGACATTATTGAAATAGAATAGAATGCACTTTCATTTGCAAAAGCTTCAAAAGCTAATTGAAAACAGACTTCCAGCAGAAGAAATAATGCATCTGCAGACCTCCAAGCAGTGGAAAACTTACTGCTCTTGTCTTCGAATGATGCCGTAAAATACTTTACATTTGAGAAATAGTGAACTTCTCAGAATCCTGACCCTGAATCATGATCGTTCTGTTCATTCCCATTAGACGGATTGTTCTTCACATAATCCACTCTGTTCTAGGGAGCTTACAATGGTTTATGAAATATCGATGCCTCTTAATTTTTTGTTTGGACACCTGATTTTAATCATATTGAATTTTCTTGTCCCCCAAGATGTCAATAACAATGAGAACAGCTCCAGGCACTGTTCAAGCAAGTTGCATGTATTAACTATGTCCTCTTCACAGCAACACAGTGAGGTAGGCACCATGATTATTTCTTTTGGAAGCGACTTGTTCGAGGCCACGGAGCTGAAAACATGGCAGCCGAGATTTGAATCTTGGCTTCGTGCATCTAGAGGCATTGTATATTGTGAACACCATGATTGAAATCATGAGAAGGGAATAGGTATTGTCTGCAATTTGATGTAGATTTAAAAATGGGTGAGCCACGTCTGCCCAAAGCCTATTTCTGTGACTTTTTGATGCTAGGAGACGAGAGCTGTGTTTGAGCATGAGGATCGTGACCTCATTTTAGGTAATGTTCTTGGTTGTACTGTAGCACACCTTTCCCTGGTGATGCTTTTTTGTGGGGATCGCAGCCAGTCAAGGCTCCTGTCCCAGGCTTCTGTTTTATCTTGTGCCCTTCTATCCCATCTCTGCTTTGGTTAATGTTCCCTGACTTCTGTGTTTTGATGTCCTTTCTGATGGTTCAGTAACAGCCAACATTTTTACTCTGCTAAAAAAGGCTTTTTATGTTTGTTTATGAAAAATAAATGCTAAAAGTCACATTGATCTTCTAAACACTTTTAAGCACTTTTCTGGTTCAAAACTGGTCATGTTTATTTGGTGGGATCAGTGATAGAAATTCTATGCCTATTTTTCTTAAGTCATTACATGCTCAGAAGTGTCCGTAGTTCTCATGACCTGTGCCTGCCTCTCCGTCACTGAGAGAGGTGGGATTTCTACACCGAGAGGATCCATGTGAACATCAGATGCTCGTGTGGCTGGAGTGATCCCATCGAAACCGTTCTCTGCCGGATTCTGGGGAGCCGTGAGATGGTATTATATTTTAAAACTGTAGACGCAAAAGCATGAAATGTTCCCAGTTTATAACTCGTTGGCTCTTCCTGCATGTCAGGATTCTGCTGGAAGAATGTTGCCAGGTATTGTAAACAGCTCATATAAAATGCCTAAAATAGCCACAGATCTTCCCAGGGGTTGTGGTAGTGTCTGGAGTATACACTTAGCCTGGCATAGCCCTGGTGCTGAAAAGAAAGAGAACACAGGAGTTGAGTGGAGTATCTGGTGGGAGGGTGTGAGGAAGCGAGAGGGAGGGTTGGGGACCGGCCACATCCCTGTGACACACAAGGAGCCCGGGATAGGCCACTGGGCTCTGCATGACAGTCTCCCCGGGTCTCCACACGTGGGCTGAGATGTGCCCCGGCAGGGTTGGCTGGCTTCTCTGTAAGTGCTGAACTTTGGCTCCTATTGGAAATGGGACTGCAAGCTCTAGGCCAAGCCCAGAAAGCGGAATAGTAGAAAATGAAAGCAGTTCTCTAGCTAATTCTGGGTTCCCCCAAAGGCCTTGTACTTGCAGAGCCCAGAGTGTGCGGATTGTGGAAGGTGGCCATACTCTATCTTATTTTGCTAGTGAATATTTGGGTTTGTGGGCAAGAGAATAAAAATTCTTACTAGGATCGGAGTTTCAAGTGGTCTTAGCCTCTGTTTTCTAGGCAATAATACTGAGTATTAACGCCGTGGGCTAAGCAGCCCGCTCCCCAGGCAGACTGAATCCTCACAGCAGCTCTGGGAGGGAGGCATTCAGATCCTTGAGATTAAGGACTTCGAGTCGTCTGTACAAGGTGCTGGAGGGAATGACTGGGAATTTGGGATCCCAGCTCAGTCTGGATGACCCCGAAGCCAGTGGAGACACTGCTTCCTTCTCTCCAGTGAGCTTAGAAAAAGCCTCAGTGGAATCCTTTGGGTCAAAGACAAACTTGCCAAACAGATGCTGACTTCCTGCTTCCAGTAGCTGCTCCAGTCTGTGTATTTGCTGACATCACACACCCTTTGCCTGCTGAATCACACAGTGACTCTCGTGTTTGCTCAGTATCAACATCTGTGCTGGCCACTAGATGTACTATCCTCCAGACGCTGTTGCTTTGGGACTGTTTTACACCCCAGGCCCCATTCCTGGCTTGAAAACCCACTGGACCACACCAGAAGACGTACTGTCTGGGAAGTTCCTTTCTGTTCTTCACCCACCGATCCTTTAAAAATATATATATGTATATATATAGATAGATAGATACATACATACACACACACATATACAGAACATGTATATATATATATATATATATATATATATACACACACACAAATATATATATATATACACACACACACACACACACACACAGAACTACAGACGTTTCTGAGCATGTAATGACTTTTATATATATATATATGCACAAGCATTTCTGGAGAGCAGTGTTAAGATGTTGTTTTCTTACAAGGTAGATAGCACACCAAAGCTGTATTTAAGGCAGCAGATTTAAAACAATAAATACTAGTGCAATTGCAGGGTCATAGGTATTTACCTCAAAGATACAGATGTAGTGAAAAGAAGGGCCATCTGTACCCCAATGTTTATAGCAGCAATGGCCACAGTTGCCAAACTGTGGAAAGAACCAAGATGCCCTTCAACGGACAAATGGATAAGGAAGATGTGGTCCATATACACTATGGAGTATTATGCCCCCATCAGAAAGGATGAATATCCAACTTTTGTAGCAACATGGACGGGACTGGAAGAAATGATGCTGAGTGAAATAAGTCAAGCAGAGAGAGTCAGTTATCATATGGTTTCACTTATTTGTGGAGCATAACAAATAGCATGGAGGACAAGGGAGTTAGAGAAGGGAGTTGAGGGAAATTGGAAGGGGAGGTGAACCATGAGAGACTATGGACTCTGAAAAACAATCTGAGGGTTTTGAAGGGGCGGGGGGGTGGGAGGTTGGGGTACCAGGTGCTGGGTATTAGGGCACGGATTGCATGGAGCACTGGGTGTGGTGCAAAAACAATGAATACTGTTATGCTGAAAATAAATAAAAAAATAGTTCTTTAGATTTTCAAAAGGCTGAAAAAAAAAACAATAAATGCTACAAAACTTGATGTATACAGGAAGTCATTGGATACATGGTAGGGTGTGAGGTGGTAGAAAACACAGGCTTTGAAATTAGATTTAGGGATAAAAGTTCTACTTTTCCATGTTTTAGCTAGATAACACTAAATAATTATTTAACCATAGGGGTATCATGCTAGTTATTGCCTACTTTGGGACCCAGTCACAGGGCTTAACTAAGAGGAAAAAGAGGCACTAATATCAAGCATGCAGGGCCAAAGATAGAAATTGGGGCTGCCCTAGACAAGCTGGGACATAGGATCACCTTTCTTTTTTGTATTGTAAAATACATAACATGTACCATTTTGGCCATTTTTAAAAAGATTTATTTAGTTATTTGAGGGAGAGAGAGAGAGAAAGTGAGCACAGGGGGAGGGGAAGAGAGAATCTGAAGCAGATTCTCCACTAAGCATGGAGACTACACAGGACTCAGTCTCATGACCCTGAGATCATGACCTGAGCTAAAACTGAGAGTCAGAGAGGCTCAACTGACTGAGCCTCTTTTAAGCTTAATCTTTTAAGATTATTTATTTATTTATTTGACACAGAGAGAGAGAGAGAGAGAGAGCGAGCAGGAACATAAGCAGGGGGAGTGGGAGAGGGAGAAGCAGGTTTCCCTCCAAGCAGAGAACCCAATGTGGGGCTTGATCCCAGGACCCTGGAATCCTGACCTGAGTCTAAGGCAGACACTTAACTAGATGCCCCCGTTTTAACCATTATGAAGCGCCACTTCAGCGATATAAGTACATTCACATCACTGAGTGACCATCACCACCATGCATCTTCTGGACTTTTTTATCTTCCCACCCTAAACTCCCTACCCATTAAACAATATTACCTCTTTACCTCCCTCCCTGCCCCTGGTAGCCACCATTCTACTTTCTCTCTCTGTGACTTGGACCACTGTAGATACCTTGTATTAGTGGGGTCGTACAAGATTTGACTCAGTATCAAATTTGGTTTTCGCTAGAACAAATGAGATCATCAGAGATGCCTGCCCGTCATCCGGTCAGGGTGCCTCCTGCGTGCATTACCAGGCTGTCACCACAGTCTTCTGATGTAGACAAACTGTTATTAAAAAGAGAGAGCCAGAGCTCTTTGGGACTTTCTGAAATCGTGTCATGCAGAAATGGGTTTCTGACTCAGTGTTCTATACAGTGGACTACAGAGTGGGGAAGGAAAGCCACCAGGTTCTGAGGATTTAGAGCAGACAGTTGAATGATTTTCTTTCTTATTTTATTTTATTTATTGATTAATTTTTTAAAGATTTACTTATTTATTTGAGAGAAAGAGAAAGGGAGGTAACTTGGGCTCGCGCACACAAGTAACCACACACCAACAGGTGGGGAGGCAGAGGAAGAGGGAGAAGGCGAGAAGGAGACTCCCTCTTGAGCACGCAGCCCTACACTGGCCGATCCCACCACCCTGAGACCATGACCTGAGCCGAAAACAATAGCTGGATGCTCAACCAGCAGAGCCACCAGGGTCCCCTGTCCTTTAATTAAATGTGAACTGGAATAAACTGGTGTTCAAATAAACTGATATCCATAGGACTTTGTAGAACATACACTGTCTAACTTATTTCCCTCTTAAGGGAAATAAGCCAATGTATGTATGATTATTTTTTCAAAGTCTAGACTATTCTCCTATACAAGATTTGTTTCAACAAAAGCTCAAATTCTGTGTTGATTTATTGGTTAATTTTGTTACAAATGATGTGTCCAATGTTGAATGAAGCAGGTTTGATTTGGAATTATAGGGTCAGTTATTCTATGTCTGAAAGGATATTTTGCTTTTTTTGTTTTGTTTTGTTTTAAGAGAGAGAATGAGCGTAGTGCATGTATGCTCGTAGTGCATGTATGCACGAGCAGGGGGGTTGGAGGGGCAGAGGGAGAGAGAGAATCTCAAGCAGGTCCCTGCTGAGTGGGGAGCCTGACTCGGGGATCGATCTCATGACCTTGAGATCATAACCTGAGCTGAAATCAAGAGTCACTTGCTTGACTTACTGAGCGACCCAAGTTCTTCAGCCTAATATTTTTAAGTCTTGATATTAATTTAGTGTTAACAATGTAGGAAAATTATTTTCTATTCTTCCTAGATCCCTCACCTCTCAACTCAGCATGAGAACTAACTGGTTGATACTTCCATTAGGTTACTTTCTCTTTTCATCATAAAAAGGACCCACTTCTAGGTTCACAGCTATTCTTAGGCCAGTGTGATGGGTGTGTATGTGGGGGAGGCTGGTTGGTTGTTCATGCAAACCACACAGGCTTGCAATACCATGGGTGGTGTCACTTCTGCCCAAGATCTGGTGATCAGCTTTGCAAGGTCTTTGAACTTGAATTTTTCAGGGCATCTAGAACTATCTGAACATAGAGAGTGTTCTTTGGAGAAGAACTATATGAGCATAGCTAGAGTTCTTTGGAGAAAGAAACAACAGAAACGGTTAGGCTGTCTATCTATCTATCTATTGAGAGATATTTATTTTAAGGAACTGGCTCACAGTTCTGAAGGCTTGGTAAATCCAAAAGCTGATAAGGGAGGCTGCAGGCTGGAGACTCAGGGAAGATTTGCAGTTTAAGTCCAAAGGCAGTCTGGTGGCAGAATTCCTTCTTGCATGAAGATTACTCATTGTTCTGTGAAAGCGTTCAAGTGATTGGTTTGGGTCCATCCAGGTTATGGAGGGTAATCTGCTTTACTGAGAATATGCCAATTAAAATATTAATCTCAGTCCCAGAATACCTTCACAGAAACATCGCGAATAAAGTTTGACCAACTATCTAGCTACTGTGGCCCAGGCAAGTTGACATATAAAATTACCCATCTAGGGGGGTTTTACTAACAGTTACCAAGTTCACAAGAGACTGTTGTATAAATCCAAATGCATATAACCATTGAGGGGGGCTATATACCTGAGTGGTCCCAGAAGTCTTTGCCCTATAATAAAATTCATAAGATAAATCAGTGACCAGACTAGAAAGTAGCTTGGTGGAAAGGAATCAGACTGTGAGAATGATGGCAAAGCACATTTATAGGGCACTTACTGTGTACTTGGTGCTGCTCTAAGTACGTTACATGCATTATGCTAACTACCCCCGTCCTCCTGGTGTGATCATGGTAACCTGGTACTTTCACCTCCACTATCAAATTATTCATGTCATTTGGTTAGGACACTTTGCCCCATGATGGTAGTAGATAGATATTTCTGAATACCACCCCAGGGTAGCAGTAATTTCAGGCACTGGACTCAGGCATGGATTTGGGAGGTCAGGCAGCAGAACGTAGAATCAAGAGAAATCCAGAATAATTTAATATCTCCAGACACTGTCGTCCAAATGAAGTGCACAGATGATTGCAAATAGAATTTAAGGCACTGCCAAGGCCCAGTGAGTCCTACCATCCCATCTTCTGCCCTGAGACCTCTTGACTGTCTTCTCAATCTCATCATGGTATCATCTCTACTGCCCATCGGTAGCTACAGTTCTGTGACTGAAGTCTAACTCATTTTCTTGCTTTATTGTTTAATATCTAAAGCTGCCCTTAGGGCACAGAAACCAATGAGGCTATTGAGTTTGGAGGAATCTCTGCCCAAACAGACTGTGGCAGCATTCAGGGAAGACCTGCATTTTTCTCTTGGCTGGGACACAAGTGAGCCCACGGGAAGTGGTTCCCCAGAATGGAATCCCTTGTGATCAGAATAGCGCCTCTGCTTCCTCATTTGTCATTCTGGCTCCATTCACCAGTTTGCAATCCTCTTTAAGGTGGAGTAGCCTCAATATTGAACATGAATTAAATCAGTTCCCTTGGCAGCTTTGCTGTAACAGTCCATCCTATGGATATTCTTACACCGTTAAACAGAGATATGTGGGCTTCACCACATTATTTTGAAAAGTGAAAAAGCTGGAAATAAAATAATCCAATGAAAGTACTAGTTACAAAATCAAGAGGGAGTGAATTATGCTCTGTTGCTAAGGGGGTAGGTATCCTGTCGTCCTGCTCGTAGAAGAGCTAAGGCTAATTATAGTTAGGAGACTTTCTGGAAGGTTACCTATCAGCTTGTTAGTCATGGTGACTTCTGGGGAGCAGAGGCACATGCAGAGAAAAGACTTGTGTCTTCTTGTAACTTCATGCTCTTGGTACTATTTGACAACAATTTTAGATCATATGCCTGTATCACTTCACAGATGCCTACTTCATGTCAAATCATCATTTCACAGCACACTTTATGGTGGCGGTTTCCCCGGGGTCTTTCTACACTGTTCTGGTTTGCTGTTGGGAGGGTGTGCTGGAGGAAGGGGAAGGGGAGGGAAGGGGGACCAGAGAATGGGAGTCAGTTTTGGAGGAGCAGGAGCAAACTCTGAGCAGTCCTGCCAGAACAGGCTGGGGCAGACCATGCGGGAGCAATCAGTCCCTTTTTATCTTTCCAGCATTGTCAGATCCTTCTGCTCAATCAGGCTCCTTCTCTGGAGCTCCCTTCCCCTCCACCTGCCTGCCGCAGTTGGTAATTAACAGGGCTTTATTTTTGGCTTCTTCACCTCCCGCTTCCCCCCTCAACCACGCCTGTCCCCGCTCCTTCCTTTGGTTGGGTTTGCTCATCTCAGAATAACCGAAAATGGCTCTTAATTGCATGGCGCCTGTGCGGGTCCGGGCTGCTTGGCCGTCCCGTCAGGAATGCACTCATCTCTGGAATTTCTGCAAGATTTCTGAAGAACTTTGCTTACGAGCCACTTGTCTGGCTTTCTGGTTTTGACTGAACTCATAGTGAAAATGGAGTTCCGGTGGGGGCCAGAGCTCCTGCTTCTCTGACTTAAAATCCCCAGAGTGTTCTAGAAGGAACCTCCCTATAAAACCACCCTTTACTCTGGAAGCCCCAGCCCTAGCTACCTGGTTACACAGGATCAGGCTGTTTCCAGCACAGTAGTGAGTGGGGCCCTTGGATGGTTTTGCAATAGAGGAGGCAGGCCCCGGGGCTCAGGCATGCAAATGGGGGACGCCCTCTTGAACTGTTCGTTACGTCTCATGACACATTAGTTGAGGTAGAACCGGGCCCAAGCTCTTACGCCACGTTGTTGCCATCACTAAATGAAAGAACTTGGAGCACATTTCAACAGACCAGAGTCAAAATTAACCTTGTTCCTTCTTCCATAAATAATGTTTCGCGGTCAGTGGCCACAAGCATGTGGGAGAAGTGCTTTGGGGCCACAGGCTGCCAGTCGTAGCTGTGGAATGAAGTCTTTCAACCAAGAACCAGAAGATCAGGTGCTCTAGCAGACCAACCAGGCCCGATGTTGAGCAAGGGATGAGGGAGGAGCGTAGCAGGAGTAAGTCTTTCCGGAGCACAACCAGAATATTTTTGTTCAGTTGTAGAGCTGAATGTACTCCAGTCTGTTTGAGCTGACTTGCTGATTTTCTTTTCTTTTTCCTTTCCTTCCTTTTTTTTTTTTCTTTTCTTTTTTTCCTTTCATTCCCCTCCCCCTTTTTTATTGGTGCCAGCTTTGATGAATTTCCCAGAAAATTTTGAAACCAAGTCCGTGTGACAATGAAAGTCCAGTGCAGTTGAATTTACTAACCACAGGCCACGCTTCATGGCTGAGACCTTTCATCCATGAGCCCTGGGCTCTGTCCTAGGCTGTCACAGACAGTCTGGGAGATTCTGAGGGAGCTAGAAGTAGAAATGGCAACAGCTTGTAAGAAGAGAGACCTTCAGACCAAGGACTGCTCAAGCATGGTTCTCTCCACCCAAGCGTGACAACATGCAGAAATTAATTCTGAGATGCCCTCTGTCGTCTTACACCGTGTATGCTGTTATCTGTGTAAAGTTATAAAAGTTTTGGCATTTTTTCTCATGGGAAGTCACTGTAGTACGTCTCTTCAGGCCAAAGTTTGGAATGGGTTGCGTAATGAGTGGGGATGAAGTGGGGACATTTGTAGCCAGCAGGACGGGCAGCCCTCCCCTTCCGAATGCTTCCCTGTGCTCTGGGCCCCTCTTCACTTCTGGGGGCCCCTCCAGGTTCACCTCGTGTCATCTTCTTGGCTGTGCCCCCTGGCGTTGGCTCCTCTCCAGGCCTGGCTGTCACCCACTGAGTATCCCATGCCTAACATTTTTTTTCCCCTTCTTTCTACCCAATTAAACATCCATTTATTCCGCATAGGCTCTGCTCAGCCACAAGTTAAAGAGAAGCGGGTATTAGGAGAAAACCAGAGGAATTCAAGTGAAGCGTGTGAATGATTTGAAAGGAGAACTTGGGAACCCAAATGCATCACAACTGGTGAAAACGAAGGAGAAGAGAGGTGTTCTGAGCAGAGAGGTCTGCTCTGCTAAGTGCTATTTGTGGGGCTTCCTGGTGTCCATGCTCACCGTCACTGTGGTTTACGATCTTTCCTGAACTGGGCTTGGAGCAGCCTCGCCACCTTGGAAATGCTGCCAAAGCTTGGGATGCAGAATCCCTGGGTGGAGGCCAAGGCACCAGAGGAACCAGATGGCTCCTTGTCTCAGAGGGTTTTGCGGGACTCAGGAGCCGACTTGGGATGGGGTGAACGCTGGCGTGAGCCAGCAGGCAGCAAGGAGCAGAGCTCTAAGTTGCACAGGAGCCCGGCTAGCTGACTGGGGGTGCCCTGGCGTCTTTGCCATCTGATCGGTGTTGGGTAAGGCAGGGCATTTGAGAAACGATCTCCTGTCCGGCTGGCAGAACCTGGGCTGATGTTCAAACACTGACTGTCCTTCATCCCACTTGCTCCACCTGTTCCTGTGCCCTCGTTTTGAAAGTTTTTTCTTCTCTTTTTTTCTCCTGCTTCCGATCCCTTCTGACTCTGCAGCCACTGAATGCGTAGAGCAGGGCTGTGCAAGCCCTTGCCTAGGAGGGGAAGCAAGCAGACCTCTGAGCTTTCGTCCGCATATCATTCCTTCCGCTTGCTCAGAACACACTCCCTGGCCGCCTCTGCTTTCTGTTATGTAAAGGTCTCAGCTGACACAGGCTGGGTTCTGGTCCTCCAGAGGAACTGGCTCAGGCCCAGATGTATCCAGGCCTTTGACTGCCAAGTGTTTGAAAACAAGGCTTTTTACGGACACCTTAGTCTTCACCTTAACATTTTATTCCAGGACATAGTATTTCTCTTTTTACCTGTTTTATTTATTTATTTTAATTTATTTTTAAAAGATGTTATTTATCTTAGAGACAGAGAGAGAGGCCGGCAGAGGGAGAGGGAGAAACAAGCTCCCCCCTGCGCAGGGAGCCTGATTCAAGACTCCATCCCAGCACCCCGGGGTTTATGACCCGAGCCAAAGGCAGACGCTTAACAACTGAGCCACCCAGGAGCCCCAATCTTCTTACCGGTTTTAAAGTGACATTTAATAGAAAACACCTTTGGGCACATGGAAACTGGAGAGAGTACATACTGAATGACCTGTTTCAGAAGGATGATTTTCTATGGAACTTCTGCCTCCAAGAGTGGAGAGCAGTTGACATTGTTGTTTTTCAAAATCCTGGCAAATATCCCTTCTTGTAAGGACAGGGCCCACCTAATAACTTCATTTTTAACTTGGCTACCCTCCTCACCATCTCCAAATAGGGTCACAGCCTGACGTGCTGGGGGTCTGGACTCCAATGCAGGGAGTTTGGGGGCGTGTGCAATTCAGCCCATAAAGGTAGGCAGACCACTGATCGGATTATAAATCGCTGTTTCTTTTGGTGGACAGACGTAGCTCCTGTGGCCATAGCCATAAACAAAGCGCCTGCCCTCAGGGGCAGAAGGAAGACCCATGACAGATACATACAAAGTAGGTTGTGATGAGCACTTCGAAGAAAAATAAGACAAGAGACAGAAAGCCACTCTGGGCTGGGAACGGAGGCCTGAAGGAGGGGAAGGCGTGAGCTTTGTGGAGAATGTGCCAGGCAGAGGGGATGGTGGAGGTGCGAAGGCTCCAGGCAGCAAGGAGCATGGTAGCTGCCAAGGACAGTGAGGCCTGTGGGGTCGCAGCCGGGGGAGGCAAGGAAGGGGCTCTTGCTGTGGCGCTGGGAAGCCAGCAAGGACCAGAGCAGGAATGCACACTGGGCCATGCAATGGGGAGTGGGGGAGGGGGGGCGGATTTTGAATTTTGTTCTAAGAGAAATGAGGAACACTTCCTAACTAAACAAGTAAAACTTGCTTACTTATTTGTCCTTGTGCAAGGTTTGTTCCTTCCCTCTCGCCCCTGTCATTCCCATTCTGGGAAGCTCATGGCAGAGGCTTAACTGACTGAGCCACCCAGGCTCTTCTCCATGGATCTCTTGATCTCTGGGAGCCAAGGCACTGCCTGCCTGTTTTCCTGGACTGTCTTTTCAAGGGTGCTTACATAGTGAACAGCCCTGGGAGATGTAGGTAGGTAGTTCTCTCTCCAGAGAAAAGAACAGGCAGACCTGTTTTTCGTTATAACAGGTTCCCTGGGTTCAGGGTACCTTTCCCTCGGGTAAGTGTGTAATGTAGCCTACTGCACATGCGCAGATCATCTGACTGCCCCTCCCCCTCATTACTGCTTTGTAATCGGAGCTTAGAGCACCTCCATGAAACTTGCTGAACCGTGGTGGCTGGGTCCTTTGTCTCCTCCCAAGAGTCTGGTGGTTTTTTGCCGTGTCTCATGCCACTTGTGAAACTGTGGCAGGAGGACTTGTTACCTTGTAAGGGATTCAAGTTTCAGATGCTTCACAATTCTCAACTACCTGAAGAATAGCTTCTGTGTAGGCATCATGACGGAGACCTTGACCTTGGGCCGATGCTTTGGCGATGTCTGTGGTTTTTCAACTTCTTATTTTTATTTTTATTTATTTATTTTTAAAGATTTTATTTATTTATTTGACAGACAGAGATCACAAGTAGGCAGAGAGGCAGGCATAGAGAGAGGAGGAAGCAGGCTCCCCACCTAGCAGAAAGCCCGATGTGGGGCGCAATCCCAGGACCCTGGATTATGACCCGAGCCGAAGGCAGAGGCTTTAACTCACTGAGCCACCCAGGCGCCCCTCAACTTCTTTTTAAAATCAAGTCACAACTCTTCTCCCCTCACCCCCCTCAATGAATCTATCAGGAAACTGACATAATTAAAACATCTCTGGTAGAAGATTTCCTATCTCCCACAGCCCCCTGCCCTTGCATCTTTGGAAGAGTAAGGCAACATGATTTCAAAAACACTGTTGAGCTTCTAAAAATCCCCTTTAAAAGTCAAATCTGATATCTGGGAGCAATAATACATTCTTATCAGAAGTCTGATAATTATGTATGTCTTAGAAAAAGTTAATTTACATGTCAATATCATTAATAGGTCAGCACAAATGATCTTTTTAAAGGAATGGGATCCAGGATTAAGATTGCAGGAAACAGCAGAGGTTGGGAGGGAGGGGCTCTGCTGTGGTTGGCCCTGGGTAGCACAGCGGGACTGAAAAGGAGAGAAGAGAGTGCTGGAAACTAGAGGCTTGGAGAGGATAGCAGGTGATAAAATTACAACTGATATGCCCCTCAGGACACTCACTCCGTGGTTCCTTTGTGCTTGTGTCCAAAGGTCTTTTCCTCTTCACTTGGTCTTTATGTGGTTTCCTTGAACCTTATGATCCGTTCAAGGTGCCCCGGGCTCTTTGAGGGCAACCAGGTGGAGGGAAAGAGGTATCCTTACTTTCGCATGTTTCATACTGGGGTTTATGTGAGATGTCATTTGGAAAAAAGACTCTCTTGCCATGCTTGGAGGTCATCTACTTCACTCTGTCACCTGGAGCTCAGGCAGGGTGTTAAAAAGAAAGTTTGTTAGAAAGGAAACCAGGTGCTTATTTCATAGAGCACAAGGGGGAGCATGGTGCTGTAGAAAAGGTTCTGGGGGTTCAGGCTCAACGCTACTACTGGTTCCTGACTATCCTGCTGATTTACTTTGTGACATTTGGCAGCCTACTCAACCTCTCTGGGCTGGTTTTTTGTTGTTTTTGTTGTTGTTGTTGTTTTCATCTGACAGAGGGAGGTACGGAGGACATGATCTCAAAGTCCTCATATTTAAAGGCCTGTGAACTAGGGAGCAGTGATGTGGTTTTTACCCCAAGAAACATTAAGTGTTGCACCCCTGGGCACCTACATTGTAAGGAGCTAGATTTGACTCATGTCCTTTGAGCGAGATACATGCACTGTGCTTGGAACGGGGCTTGGACAGTTCCCAGAATAGAACAGGTAGATTTCATTCTGTCATGCCACCTTTTCCTCCACATTCCAAAAACCTGTGGCTCACAGGTCCAATCCAGGTTTGTTTGTTTGGTTTTTCTAAGTCCAGTTTTATTGGAACACAAACATGCCCATTTGTTTGCATATTATCTTTGGCTACTATAGCATGTCAGTCACAAAGCTGAGGAGTTGTGGCCAAGACTTTAGGTCTTATGAATTCTTTTACTATCTTATCCTTATGAATCCTTATGAATTCTTATGAATCCTTAGGTCTTATGAATCCATTTACTATCTGTCTTGAGGCCATTCATGCTTGGCCTTTGATTTGCTGCTCAGTAGTCCTTGCTCGAATGATTGTGTGGTTTTCCTACCAGAAGGACACGTAACCAGCTGCTTTGGAGAAGGCGTCCTGTGACTCCCCCAACCCCTGCCTCTCTTTGTGATCTTTGGAAGAAGAGATCCTCTTTAGAAACCGAGGGACTCTTCTGGCCTTTTTATTTTTTTGGTGTAAAACATTTCTCATTTACTGATTTTTTGAGGGGCGGGGGAATGACTACACAATTACCCATGACGCGATATTAGTCAAAATTTTAAAAAATACACTGTAATTTCCAAACATGTTGAATGTGCAGTGAGTTCATGCCTCACCACGGTTTTCCCCTCCCATTCTGAGATTTCTAGTGCATAGGAGTTGGGGTAAGGACTTGTTTGAGTTAACAAAAGCCTGCCGTGTTGATGAAGAACCAAGTAGATGCTGCCCAGGCAAAGGTCTTAAAAACTGAAAATGGCTGCCGAATTCAGGATTCATGAGGCAGCCTCCTAACTGGCTTGGCAAAGGGTCATCCTATAACTATCTATAATAGTTACCAGTAAAGGGATAATTATAAACAGAAGTGTTAACCCGTGAGTATCCAGGCAATTACGGGGCTGCTTCTGCCTAAGTGATTATTTTGGCTCGAGGCTGTGGCGTTACATCATGCTCAAGGCTTGGTCAGAGTAACCCCCAAACACTTGAGTGGGAGAGCCAGTGCCCCTGGAGGCTCAGCTGAAGTTTGGAGGAGAGTAAGAGGCAGGCAGTGAATGAGATACCGGAATTGGAAGGAAAAACATTTTATAAGGCTTGAATTTAAATACTAACTCCTGGCTGTTAATGGAACTGTGTTGTCATTGGAAGGTGACCAGGCAGCAACATCTTTCTGCCTCTTGTCCCAGGGTCAATATGAATGTTGTGTTCACAAGGCTATAATATCCCAGAGATGTGCATGGTGGGACCAGGGCAGTGGTTGGTCTTAAAAAGGATAACAATAACTTGGAGAAGGTGTAAAGTGGACAGTGAAAAATATGGAGAAATGAGCACGTAGGAGTCAAGTGATGGGGGAGGGGTGGAGTGAGCCAAACACAGATCATCGAATCAGAGTCACACGGGTCACAGATCTTACCCAGCCGGCATCAAAGACGCAGGCCATCCAGAGGCTCAGCTGAAGCAGGGCAAGGTCTGGGACCTTGAGAATGTCATCTTAGGACGCTCTTCCTCCACAAGATAAACACCTGACTCAGAATACTAGATGAGTCTAAAGTTCACTGGGTTACCTCACATCGTGGAAAGCATTTGAATTGTGAAAGGGCTCTGTCTAATACCCCTTCATTATTTTGTAGCGTATGTGACATTCTCCAGGGAGCCCTACCCCAAAGATTTTGGGTGTCTTGAGTCTAAGGAACGCTTTGTCCTGAGACATTGTGTTAAAGGCATTCTGTAGACAAGGTTTCTTCCTCCTAGGAGATATCCCTCTAGTTACCAGGAGATTCGGCTGATAAGGAAATTAGATTGGGTCACCTGCCAGGGTTACCAGTTTTCTTTTCTTTCTTTCTTTCTTTTTTTTTTTTTTTTTTAAAGATTTATTTATTTATTTGGAGGAGGGTGGAAAGGAGCAGAGGGGGAGTAGAGAAGCAGACTCCCTGCTGAGTGCAGAGCCTGATGCAAGACTTGATTCCATGAACCTGAGATCATGACCTGAGCCAAAGCCAAAAGTCGGATGCCCAAATGAATGAGCCACTCAGGTACCCCTTCTTTTCTTTTTTTTTTTTTTTTTAAGATTTTTATTTATTTACTTGATAGACAGAGAGAGATCACAAGTAGGCAGAGAGGCAGGCAGAGAGAGAGGGGGAAGCAGGCTCCCCGCTGAGCAGAGAGCCCGATGTGGGGCTCGATCCCAGGACCCTGAGATCATGACCTGAGCTGAAGGCCGAGGCTTAAACCACTAAGCCACCCAGGTGCTCCCACCCCTTCTTTTCTTTTTCTTGGTAGGGCTTACCCCTCCCCCAAACACATACGCCCGTGTGCACACATGCGCGTGCGTGCACGCACGCGCTCGCACACACACACACAAGAATGAATAGGTCACAAACCAGCTGCTTTAACTTCTTCCTCCTGGGGGGCAAAGATGAAAAAGACAGGCAAGATTCAGTGCCAGGTAGAAGTAAACAAGCTGACAGGTTTTTAATACAGACAGGACATTTATTAGCAGGGTCCCTGGTGATAAAGTATGCAGGAAGAATGATTACAAAAAGTTACCACTACATGGGTGCCTGGGTGGCTCAGTCGGTAAGTACGCAACTCTTGATCTCAGCTCAGATCTTGATCGCAGGATTATGAGTTCAAGCCCCATGTCGGGCTCCACACTGGGCACGGAGCCTACTTAAAAAAAGAGTCACCACTACAATAAGAAGTGTCTGGCTTGAAAAAAAAGTGAGAAACTTTTGGATTTGGGGAGTTGTTAGTTTAAAAAAAGCAAATTATAACTTCTGATTTCTCTCTTCCCTTTCTTTCTCTCCCTTGTGCTTCTACCTGGCTCCCCCGAATGCCCGCCATCCCCAGATAATCTTAGCTCTCCTGGGGCTCCTTCCTCACCACACTTAACCTTGTCCTTGCTCTGGCTGCCTACTTTCTGTACCCCTCCTCTTCATAGCTGGCAGAGATTCCAGAATGCAGAGTAAATGCCCCACAGAGGCAACGGTGTTTTCAGCTAAATATTGAGGTGTGTGCGCACACATGCGCGCACACACACACACACACACAAAGGAACTTACAAATTTATCCACAGGATTTTCAGTTTAACAGAATTAATTGAAGTCATATGAGTTGAGTAGGGTCTGTGAGTTGTCATCCAGAACATAGTAAATACTTTTCTAAGTAAATTCAAATGATAATGGTACTCATAACTAGACTTCTTCATTTTTGGAGTAAGTAGACATTAGTTTGGATTACCAAAGGAAGCTTTGTTAAAATTAATTTTTACCTAAATTATTAAATCTAAAATTTAAAATTATTTTTGTTAAAAATAATCCTTCTTAGGTGTTTTAAAATTTCTGTTCTGATTATAAAAGAAGTATATAACCATTGTGGAGAATTTGGAAAGTATAGGAGAAAAAAATCATCTATACAAAATTCTACTCTGAGATAAATATTAGCGTACTATATTATACATTTTTCTGTATGTTTGAGATATTGTGTGTATATACATACATATAGAATTTATACTGTATGTACCTATAGATATGTACTATATATATTCTCTATATATAATTGTCTCAAAAATTCATATATATTATAATAAGTAAATAAATATTCTGCCTTAACAAACACTGATGACTAATGCATCTTAGGTCTTTCGTCTTCACTTTTTTGCCTTTCCGATTTGTGCTTTCATGAATATTTTTTGCATTCACATCTTTTGTATTTGAGATAATTTCCTTAGAATTTTTTGTTTTTTTTAAGATTCTGTACATTTATTTGACAGAGAGATCACAAGCAGGCAGAGAGGCAGGCAGAGAGGGGGGGAAGCAGGCTCACTGCTGAGCAGAGAGCCCGATGCGGGGCTCGATCCCAGGACCCTGAGATCACGACCTGAGCCGAAGGCAGAGGCTTCAACCCACTGAGCCACCCAGGCGCCCCGAGATTATTTCCTTAGGATAGATACTTGTAACTAGAATTACTGGATTAAATAGTTTACCCATTTTTATATATTTTGAAACACACTGCCCAATAGTTTTCCCTGTTTGTGAAAAAAATAAAACGCCAATTTGTAACTCTCAATTGTAGTGAAGGAGCCCCTTTCCTCACACCCTGCCCAGCCCAGGCATTCTCCTTGTCTGCTGCTTCTCATAGATAATTTGGCTAGATAGCAACAGCAACACAACATTCATTGTTTCCTTGAGAATTCTTGAAGAGCTGGTATTATCTCCTAATTGATCCTTCTGTAAATTCTCTTTTGATATCTCTCGTTCACAAGTGTGGTTTTTCTATGTTAATCTCTTGCTATTATTTGTATCAAACACTCCCCCCACCCACCGCTTGTTTCTTACTTTTGTATTATTATTTTCTTTCCTTTTTCTAGAAGAGTTTTGAGGTGGGGCATCTGGGGGGGTCTCAGTTGGTTAAGCATCTGCCTCAGGCTCCGGTCCTGATCCCAGGGTCATGGGCTCAAGTCCCACATGGGGCTCCTTGCTCAGTAGGGAGCCTGCTTCTTCCTCTGCCCTTCCTCCTGCTTGTGTGCTCTCTCAAATAAATAAATAAATACAATTTAAAAGGAAAGTTTTGGGTTTTTATTCAGTCAGATGATATACCTTTCTGTTGTCTTGGTGGTCTTTTAGAAGTAATGGTACACTTACCTGGGTTTAGGTGTCATGTACTGAGATTATGGTGTGAAAGCACTTTTTTTTTAAAATTTTTATTTATTTTTAAAATTTCTTTTCCGTGTCCAGAATTCATTGTTAGCACTCTTATAAATTGAAAGACACACTAGCAATAAAAGGAGCAGTGACTCATTAATCCCCATAATGTTGCCACATTTTGAAATTAAACCACTGGGCATAGTATCTAGATCAGCCCTGTCCAAGAAAAAAATACTGCAAGCCCCCCAAGTAATTCTAAATTTCCTACCAGCCACATTTAAAAAAGTAAATATAAATAGGTAAAATTGAATTTTGTAGTATCTTATTTTAACCCAGCATATTTAGATTATTATCATTTCAATATATAATCACTATAAATCTCCTAATGAGGCATTTTATGTTTTTTTCTTTTTTCCCCTTTGGTATAAAGTCTTCAGAATCCCGCGTGTCTTTTACACTTAGAGTGTTTCTGTGTTCAGCCCTGCCATGTGTGGCTGCTGGTAAGGGAGCTGCACAGCCCTGGGCTGGGTGCTGAGGGCTGGCTGGGTCTCCGTTGTCTTCTAGATCCTGGATTCAAATAACCCGTCCTTAAATCTAAACTTGCCTCAGTACTTGGGAGCAACAGCCTTCCTCGTGGGTATATGCTGAAAGTCAATGAATCGGTCATTTCTACCTTGCCAGAAACTAAGTCCCCCTTTGCTCTCCCTGAACAGGAACGCAGGCTTATCATCCTTTGCTTTTGGTGACAGCCATGAATTGTCCTAGGACTTTGGGCTGGTTCCAGCTCCTTGATTAGGAATAACAATGTCACATGCAGACTCCAAGTCCCCGCCCCCCCCCCCGCCCCCCCCCCCCCAGTTCTTCCCACTGACAGCATTCGCCAAATCACACCCTGAGTCTGACCCTTCTCCTAACTCGGAAGCCGGAGTGTGCTGGAACCCCCCAAATTAGACAGAACTGACTTAAAATCTCATTGCTCAGAAGCCCAGTTGGTTCCATGGCCTTGCTGGCAGACTTCGGCAGCAGGAGCTGGGAGCTAACCTTTGGCTTAATCTAGTTAAAACCAGATAAAGAATTAGGTCAGGGGCCTCTGGCTGCAAAGCAGTCTGTTTCCAGAACCCTGGCAGAGCTGGGGAATGAAAATAAACAAGGAGAACTGGAAAAGCTTTGCTTGGCATTTATGTCTCATTTGTTCTAGGTCAACATTCTAGCTGTAGTTCTAGGTCAGAACACAGGAGCATTGCAAAGGGCAGTGGGACTGCATTAAAGCAATCAGGGTGGGGCGCCTGGGTGGCCTCTGCCTTCCGCTCAAGTCAGGATCCCGGGTTTCTGCGATCGAGCCCCGCATCGGGCTCCCTGCTCAGCGGGCAGCCTGCTTCTCCCTCTCCCACTCACCCTCTCTTGTGCTCCCTCTCTTGCTATCTCTCTCTGTCAAATAAATAAATAAATCTTAAAAAAAAAAAAAGGCAATCTGGGTAAGGAGGTGCTCTGCAGACTGTGACTCCCGGATGCTATTAGGAGTTTGAGGCTCCTGGTGGTCAGCCCAGCAGGCTCGTCCTAGACCTGGGGGTATCGTGAACCCCACCAGGCCCAGCTTTCCCTGGGATTCAGGAGAAGAGCAAGTGGATAGTTCTGGAAGGTCCATAGGGAGGAGCCCCAGACGCAGGTGTCTTACCCAGAGGTTTGTTCTTATGTCACTGAAGAGGTGGGTCTGATCAAAGTTGGAGAGAGAGAACTGCGTGGGAGTCTGACCTGCCCCTCCAAAAGGCTCCTTTCCATAAACCCAAGTCACCAACAGATGCTCCAGACAGATGAGCCGTCCAGGCAGAAGCGATAAAGCCAACCCCTGCTTGGAGCATCTGGAGGGCCCTCTGAGCCCTGAAGCCCCCAAGGACCTAAGGGCCAGGTCCCTGGGCCCCCCTTGGCCACCACTCCTCACTGCCCCTTCCTCCAAGGTCCATCTCCCTGCTGTTCATCCTTTCGCACGCCGAGGTTCTCAGCTCTGTCATTTGATCCTGTGCCATTTGGGGCGAGGGGGAGGCAGAGGGCTAGATGAGCGGCCTGACTGTCTAGGAACAGTGAAATACGATTCTGTCTTTCCCACTTCCACACCGTATCTGGCAGGTGGAGAAAACAGGCTTTTATAGCCCTGAAAGAGGATGCCCCTCCTGGGTCAGTGCCCTTGACACTGTTGGGAACCAGCTGTGTTTAAAGGAGGCTTCTCTGTGTAACGGAGCGTGGCCTCCTTTCCTGGCCCACTCTCCCCAGCCTGCCGCTCGCACTGGAATCTGGTTGCCTGGTGTGTCCTCCCACTGCTGGGCAGTGAGGAGCAAGTCAACAAGGGGTAGCTGGAGAACAGAGGAGGGGGCCTGTCCCTGTTCTGGACCCGAGTGGCTGTGCCAGAAGCTGCTTTTGGAATGTCTCTGCACGTTGTGTTCCATTTCTCTCCTTGTGTCCCAGTTTCCACGCTGGTGACAGGGAAGGACAACAGAGCGGGCTAAATTTGGGCCCAGTTGAGGGGCAGCTTAGGATACCAGGAGGAGCGTGGGTTCTGGAGTCAGACAGACTTGCGTTTAAATTTTAGGTTCTCCTGCTAACAGCTGTGAGATCTCAGCTTGGTTATTTAAACTGTCAGAGCCTCACTTCACACATGTCTCTAGAAAGGGCTCTACGAAACTATCACACTGGATTTTGTGCAAGGGACGGCACCTGCCACCCAGGCCGGCCTCAGCATCTCTTATTACTTAAAGAACCACATGCGAAAAGAACTTCTGAAATGTCAAATACTTGATCAGGCACAGAGTGCTGGAGGAGATGGATTATTTTGTTTAATTTCACCTTTCTCAAATTCATCATTTCCCCAAAACACAGAAATCAAAATATCTTGATCATACAAACCAGCCTTGTCCACAGAGGGCATGGACTAGCGCCCAAATGACTTTTTCTGATGAGATTTAGTGCCGGTTTCTAGATCAAAAGAAGCACTGAATCACCAGCAGAATGCAGCCTTTATGTGATTTGTCATATTCGTTTGAATTCAGTGAACCCACGAGGGGGGCAACACTTTGCACAGAGGATTGTGTAAGATGTGGGTGAATCCAGGTTCTTGTACCCAGGGATCCTACGGTCTAGTAGCGAAGGAGACATTACGAATACCTTTGTACCAGTGTCTGTACAGTAAACAGCTCTGCAACAGTTTTCATATAGGGGCTGAGAAATTTCGAAAGAAAAAAGCAGTTACTTGCAGTCGGTGGGAAAGGTGAAGGTGTCGGAAGGCATTTGAGCAGAACCTTGTCGAGTGAATAGGATTTAGCTGGCTCTTGAACGAGGAGGTGCGTGAACGTGGTGCAAGCCACGGAGGTGCAAGGTGCTCGGGAAGAGGAGGTCCCGCGGCAGGTGCACACTCCTGGGGCTGGATGTGGTGGGTGGAGCCTGGAGAATCAGTGCATGGTGAGCCTGCTTGGAATTGCAGCTTTATTCAGTAAGCACCGCAGCACAACCCAAGTGTTTGAGCGGAGAAATGGCCCAGCCTCAGCTTTAGGAAGACAGCGGGTTGGGGGATACTAGCTTCTGGAAGGAAGCAGAGGGACCAGTTTCTGCAGCTCTTCAGGCTCCATCAAGGCCGGGGCATGGCAGTAGTTTGGCAGAGGGCAGATCACGGGAGCAGACGACTGGTTTGCATCGGGGTGAGCAGGACTGAGGGGAGCGGGCAGCAGGGAACCACGCTGGGTGGGCAGGAGGGCAGTTGCTGGCTCGGCCAAGGCTGGTTCTGGGTCTCACTGGTTCTGTAGCATGGCCTGGGCAGCAGCCCTTCCCCGTGGAGACAGCCAGAGGAAAGGGGCCAGTAGAGACCCTCAGCAGAGGCGTGGGGTCAGGAGGAGATCGGGGGTGACTGACAGAGAAGTAGGGACCACGGGGGGTTGGTGAGGCATTGCTGGGGGGTTGGGAATCCTCTGGACAGATGGAGATGGGAAAGCCCAAGGCAGAGGCTCGGGCAGAGTTGTGGGAGACGAAGAGGCGAAGGAGGAAGCAGGAGCTGCCAAGAAAGCGAGAGGGGGACGGAGGTCATCGGGAGGGTGCCCTGGAGAGGGAGCCGACCCAAATCTCAGATCTGCTGCTGCTCACTCCGGGCGAGAGACTGGACCTTTCTACGCCAGGCAGTGTCGGGATGGAGGCGGGTGAAGAGTCGTCGTGTCCTGCACCCAGTGGGCTCCGCACAGAGACGACTTTCTTCTTCCCTTTCCCACAGAAACCCAGAGAGGCCCGTTAGAAGGGGATGGCCGTCAGGAATCCATGCTTTAGGTAGGCCGAGGCTGAGGCCTTCGGAAGGGATGTGGAGCCCTGACTGTCGGGAAGGCAGTTTAGCGCTCTCTGGGGTAACATCTCTGAAGGGCGCTGACTGCCAGGGACTGGTGAATTGGCAGGGGACGGGGAGGAAGTGACAGCAGCAGGTGGAAGCTCCCCAGGGAAGCCTGGGCAGTGAGGAGGTCCTGGAGAGTGGGCTAGAGCTTGAGGCAGCAGCAGGGGAGACGGGCAGGGGGCCATGGCTGCTTGGGTCAGCGAGTGACCCAGCTGTCCTTTTAGAAGTATGAGCTAATTCCTTCCAAAATCCTTTTTCTTGAATGTGGCATATGAGAGCTGCCCTCTGGTGAGGTCTGGGAGGAGGAAGCCCATCACGTGAGTGAGTGCCCTCGCCGGCGGTGGCTGTCCCGTGTGCTCTAGGGAGGACATGGGTTCTGCATGAAGGCATCTTGCAAGCGTGGCAGAAGAGGGCTGCAGGCTTCCCAGGGACTTTTCCAAGGATGGGAGCTTAATGTGGCTGGCTTCCTTTTGGAATAAGAGGTGGGGCAGCGAGGGAGAGGAGCAGAGGAAGGACCTCTCAGGAAGTCTGAGGAAACCCTGGGTTTTTTTTTTTTTTTTTTTTTTTTTGGTCTTGTTTTGTTTTGTTTTGTTTAACTCAGTCTTGGAGCCTGAAGCATAGTTTCAGAAAATTATGGGGAGTTTCATGGCTCTCTGTTGCAGACAAGCACAGTTTAGGCCAAAGATTTGACCTTTTCTCCGTGGTCCTCAGAATCTCAGACCTTTGCAGGTTAGGCCACCCTCACCACCCAACACCCTGCGCCTTGGAGGGAACGGTTTTGCCCATCTGGCTCTCCTCATAGAGGACACGGGGAGGAGGTGGGCAGGAGGGACTGTGGGGAAGAGAGGGTTGAAGCAATTGGGAGCGGTGGGGGTCCTTTCTGCCTGCTCTGAGGTCCCCAAAGGAGGGACTGGAGCACAACTTCCCAGCGAGCCAGCCCTTGAGAAGGATGTTGCTGGGTTTGGTAGCATCCTGGGAATACGCTGTCTCTAGAAAATGTCTCTCCCGAGACTTCAGTTATGTTTTCTTGGTTCCTCCTTGGACACAGCTGTTCTGGCTTCAGGTTGGTTTCTTCTCTGACCAGCTGTTCTTCTGGGCTCTTCCTCCATTCCTTTCCTCCCTTTGCACCTGCCAACCCATCCCTTCTTCCTGTTTTAGAAGGTGGTGTGGACAGTGGCACCGTGCGTTGGCCCCATAGCCAGGCTGCTGGGATGTGAAGTCCCAGGTCTCACTTACTAGTGCACACGGGGGCAAGTTGTCTCAGGTTCCTCATTCTTGAGATGGGATAATCCTATTCATCTCCCAGAGTAACGCACGTATGGGAATTACTGAAGTAAATACATGTAAAGGGCTTAGAGCAGAGCCTGGGAAGAAGTAAGTGCTCTATACATATTATCTCTATCTACCTGTCTCTCCTTTTTTGTAAATGCCTTGAGATCCTTTTGGATTTTGCCAGCTGATACAAGAAAAATATATTATATTGAGAGAAACTACAGAAATCATATCTCTAGAGGACGCCTGGGTGTCTCAGTCAGCTAAACTGCCCTCAGCTTGGGTCATGATCCCAGGGTCCTGGATGGAGCCCCAAATCGAATCGGGCTTCCTGCTCAGCGGGAAGCATGCTTCTCCCTACGCTGCCACTCCCCTTGCTTGTGCTCTCTCTTTCTCTGTCAAATAAATAAATAAAATCTTTTAAAAAAAGAAATTACATTTCTGGATATTTAAAATTATATACAGTTGGCCTATGAACAACATGGGTTTGAACTACACATGTCACTTACACAAGGAATTTTTTTGATAAATACAGTACAGTACAGTACTGTAAATACATTTGCCCTATTTTCTTTTCCATATTATTTTAATAATACTTTCTTTTCTCTAGCTTAGTTTATTATAAGAATACAGAATATAATACACATAATATATAAAGTACGTGTTAATCGACTATATCTTCTGGTCAACAGGAGGCTATTAGTAGCTCAGTTGTTGTTTTAAAGATTTTATTTATTTGTTTGAGAGAAAGAGACAGAGATAGTGATGGAGAGCATAAGCGGGGAGGAGATGGAAGCAGACTCCCTGCTGAGCATGGAGTCCAATGCCAGGCTCCATCCCAGGACCCTGAGATCATGACCTGAGCCAAGGACAGACGCTTAACCAACTGAGCCACCCAGGTGCTGGGTAGTAGTTCAGTTTGAGGGAATAAAATTGGATTCTTTACTTTATAGGAGGTCGGCACCCCTAACACCCAAGCTGTTCGAGGCTCAACGGTGGTATATTTCCTATAGAAATTATTCCTTCCAGGTCCAGTGATGAAGAGCTCATCATCTTACAAAGACTTCATTTGAAAAGAAAGTTCTGTCTCCCACTGATCTTGCTCCTTGGGGGTTTTTCTATCTGTTAGTCTTAGTCCTGTATTTTGGGTGTATATAGAGAGGAGAAAAGAAGAGGACTCCTTCTTCCATGCAGCAGCTGCTGAGGCTTGAAGGATGCCCTTACCATACTCCCAAAGCCCTGTGGTTTGCAGATCTCCCAGCCAGGCTGCTGTGACCTAACCATCTCGTCTCATCTTGGTCCCTCTCCCGGCAGTGCTCCTGTTGGTCAAGATGCCTCTTTAGGCAGCTCCCCCAGGGGTTCTAGGCAGAGTGCAGAGATGCTCATGATGAAGGCAGTATAATATACATCAGTTTGGGGGGCTACATCTCATGTCTTTAGGGCAGGCTTCATGTGCTATTTATTTTGGGAAGCCCAGACCTGTGCTTGGCACAAGAGAAATGCAGACTGAATGTTCCATTTTGGGTGGATTTGGAGCTTTTAGTTGAGTCAAACCCTAGACCTGTCTTGGATCAGAACTGCTGTATAAGTGGGTCCCTTGTGTCCCCTGTTTCAACCTCACAGTAGGATATATCTCCATTTAGTCCTAATAAATTCCAGCGTATAGGTTTTATTTCATAGACCTTATTTGTTGCACATTTTTAACTCTTGGTTCTCTCCTGCCATGTGTTCGCTTCCTCTCCCACCTCCGTGGCCTTTGATTTCATGAAGTCCATGATAAAAACGATGATGAGGCCCCCACACCGAGCCCTGTCCTGCATTACTGAAAACCTTTTTCCAGACTGACATGAACAGTTATTGTTCAGTGGTTGCAAAACAACCCTCGTCTGCATCACCCATCTCACACTTCTCTGTGAGAAGCAAACATGAGAGACTCTGTTAGCAGATATACGCCCCCCACACTGCCTGTCTCTCTCTGATTTATCTGATATTTCCCCCCACAGAAAAAAAAGAAGGAATACTAGAGATGCAGTCCATATGATTTTTCTATCCTTTGGAGAATCTCTCTTCATTGTAAGTAGAAGATAACACGAGATGATGTAAACAGGCAAAAATGGAAAGAAAGAGATGGCAGTTAGCAATGTTCAAAGGATTCATTTTAGCAAGAAGCTGTCACTTTCAAGGAAAAGTATTGGGGTCCCATTCACTGGGCCATTTCCTGATGTAGATGTTTAACTTTTGTACAAGGCAATGTTGTTAGAGCCGGCGTGTCAATGTTGCATTGAAGTGGAAATTCCCGAAGGAAATCTGTGGTGCGTGACACATGGGGGTACTTAATCATTTCTAATGGTGATGCTAGAAAGAATGATGGGGAAGCAAAAGGTCTTTTTTTTTCTTTTTTTTTTTTTTTAAAGATTTATTCACTTGAGAGAGAGAGAGAGAGCACATGAGTGGAGGGGAGAGGGAGAGGAAGATGGAGACTCCCCACTGAGCAGGGAGCCCGATGTGGGGCTTGATCCCAGGACCCGAGATCATGACCTGGCAGATGAGTAACCATCTGAGTCCCCCAGGTGCCAGAAGCAAAAGATCTTAAGGCATTTTTTAGTTATCAGGCACATTAAGGAACATATTGTAATTTTTAGGGGACCATTTTCTATAAAAAAAATGTATATACATTTTTAAAAGTTTTTTTAAAGATTTTATTTGATAGAGCAAGCGAGCATGAGCGGGGGAGGGGCAGAAGAGAGAGAGAAGGGTAAGTTGACTCCCCACAGAGAGCAAAGCCCAACAAGGTGCTTAATCCCAGGATCCCTGAGATCATGACTTGAGCCAAATTTGGATGCTTAAGTGACTGAACTGCCTTTAAGGATTCTAAAGGCAGTTTAAGGATTCTATTTTTAAGTAATTAAGGATTCTATTTTTAAGTAATTTCTACACATAATATGGGGCTCGTACAACCCCAAGATCGAGACTTACATGCTCTACCAACTGATCCAGCCAGGCGCCCCCAAATATATATGCTTATTATAATTTTGTGTCCGTCTACACAGATGGGAAAGAAAGTCATGTTAAAGAAGGATCTGGAACTTCATATTCTGATACAGAACGACTGCTAAAACCTATTAAGTGAAAAGTGCAGAATATAGTATGCCACCATTTATGGGGGAAAATGGAAACATTCCTTGTTTATACCCTGATGGCTGGGAGACAAGGCCTTTATTTTTGGATTGTGGATCATATGAACATATTCCCTAAGTTAAATAAGCAAACAATAAATATGCAAGAAAAAGGAACCTGTGTTGAGGTAGTAACAATAACTAGTCATTCTTTCATGTTTCCTTTTTTAAAATTAAGTGTGTGTGGACTTTGGAATTAGGTTGGAATTCTGTCTTGACAGATTGAGCTGCCATGTTGAGCATGAGGGAAGTAATATTAACTCATGCAAAATTTGGGAAAGACTCTCTTGCAGATCAAATACAATAAGGACCATTTCTTAAAGTTCAGTTGGTGATTGTCTGATTTGGGATATGGAGTGAAAACAAAGAAGCAGATTTAAGCCTGGGTACAGGCAGCTGCTTCTTCTGAAAATGGTTTTTGACCATTCAAGAAAGACAAAAACTAGGGTATCCTAATGTTTGGGTTTCAAATGGTGAATAGGTTTTGACTCAAAGTTATTATGAATCAAAAGTCAGCTTGAACTGCTCATTAGATCCAGCCAGAAAGATTCTATGTGTGTTTGTAAATAAGGGAGTTGAGTGTTTCAGTCGATGGTAGCTGGAACCCTCTCCATCAGATCTTTGGAAGAAATTAGCCGATGAGATATAAGCATAGCCAATCTCCTGTTATAAGTACAGTCTTGCCCCAGTGAGAAGCTCTGCTCTGATGGACAGAATTCAGGGGAGGCACTGTAAAGCAGTCCCTGGACCCAGAAAAGGAATGCTTTTGTATCTGTGTCATCGCCTGAGTCACTTAGGGACAGAAAGATCGAGCCATTAACACCCCCTTCTCTGTAGACCATAACCTCACCCAGCCAAATAAGTCTATATGCTGAATGTTTTCCCCCAGGAGCAAGAGGTAGGAAAGCACGAGACTAATATTTTGTATGGTAGTCATGATTTCCTTTTTGTTTATGTACTCCGTGAGTGCAGTTTGTAACATGAATCTTTCGGACGCGAGGACCAGAGAAAGAACTCCCATTGTCTAAACCTAAGTGGAATTGTCTTGGATGACAGAGAGTTCCAGAAGTAGGACTGACTTCAGATGAGATAAGATCCCGAGATGGTAATGTCCTTAGGCTGTCTCTTTCTCTCTCTCTCTGTGCTGCTTTCACCTTTGTCCTCCTCTGAGGGTTGACTTCTTCCTTAGGCTGACTCTTCTCAGGGTAGTCATGGTGATGGGAGCAGTTCAAGCTAGTTCTAGGTTTTTTACCCTCTCACTGCATCATCCAGGAGAAGGGAGAACATCTCTCCTAGTCACTCTCAAAAGCCTCACAGTATTAGCTACATCTCCTTCGCTGAGCTGGGTGAGGTGTCCATCCCTGCCCCAGTAGGGCTGTGCTTACTGATGTGAGTTATTAGATTTTAAACCTGGCACCCCTTCAAAGGATTCTGATTTCATCAGCCTGGGAGATGGGTCTCATGCACTGGTATTTTAGAAATGCTCCCTGCATGATTCTAATATACAGCCAAAGTCGAGTGCATTGGCTTAAGTCAGTTGGTACCAACTTTTAGAGCTGGGAATGTAACTGTTCTCAAAGGAAAATCTGAATAAAGGTGGCAGATTGATAGAAAGGGAAAACAGATATCAGGGAAGCAGACATCAAGTATGTGTCTGAGGCAGACATTTTTGTTGCATACGTATTTGCTGTCCTGGTGTCCTTATCACATCTTTCCTCCTCGCTATCAGAACCTGGCTTTTGTGGGGAGCATCAAGGTGCCAGCCCCAGTGGCAAGGTCATGATTGTCCACATACTGTTGGCAATTTGTTTCCCCACTTTTCCTGTCTCCCTGGCGATGAGAGAAACCGAGACAGAGAGGGAGAAAGAGAGAGACAGAACAACTAAATTATTCTTTGTAGCAGACCATACAAAGAAAGTTTCAAGTTAATACATGAGAAATTGGGAATGTGAGCCCGATACTTGGAATTATGGAAGTAGCTATCAGAGGAAGAAGGAGGAGGAAGAGGAGGAGGAAGGAGAAGAAGAGAGCAGGGGTGGGAGGAACAAGGAAAAGAAATGTTCAAATGTACTACCAAGGAATAAGACAAGAAAAAGAAAATGGGAAAGCAAACTTCATTTTCATTTTAGACCCTTCTGTTCTCTTTGGGTTTTTACTTCTGTGTAATTGTATTATTTTTATGACTTAAAGATAAACTGATTGCTTTTGAAATTGTTTCTAAGAGCTTAAGATGACTTAAAATATATGTAGCATCTTGTTTGAGTCCATTCTCTAAATGCAGACATTGCCTTTTTTAGCAAATGTGAAGTACTTTTTTAACAGTCTCGTTCATCCACAGCCTCACAGCAATACAGTCCTCTGCTCTGCCTGTCTTTGTGTTGCCTCAGCCTTCTTACCCGGCTTGAATCTTGTGGGCCAACAAGCAGAGAGGAGAAACACCTCAAGAATCCGGTCTACATGCCTTCAGTAACACACTTTCACTCACATGTCTTTCACTTGGACTTGGCTCCCTGGTGTCTTATGCAATCAAATTGGCACTCTTTCTCTTTTTCTTTTCCTTCCTTCCTTCCTTCCTTCCTTTTTTCTTTCTTTTTTGAGAGAAAGAGAGAGAGTGGGGAGGGAGGGGAAGAGAGAGAGAGAGACAGAGATATGAAGTCTGGCTCAAACAAACTTCATGCTGAGTGGAACCCCCTGATGTGGGGCTCCCTCTCATAACCCTCAGGTTATGACCTGAGCCGAAATAAAGAATTAGACTCTTAGCTAGCAGCCACCCAGCCGCCCCCCTGCATTATTTCTTTTATTACACCCTTGCTAATTGACTTCCTGTTTCAGGCCACTGTATCATGATGAGCCACAGTGTATTACATCAGGTTTTAGCAAAAGACAAACAAAAGATTATTTTAGAAAGTAAGACTTCAACTTTTGATATCTAATGGGTTGGAATTTCAACTCACTTATGAAGGGTATTTAATTGGTCTTTGTTATTTTTTTATAAATCTATTTATATATTTTAGGGGGGGCGAGGGGCAGAGGAAGAGGGAGAGTGAGAATCCCAAGTAGACTCTGGGCAGAGCACCGAGCCCAACGTGGGGCTCAGTCTCAGGACCTCGAGATCATGATCTGAGCTGGAACCAATACCTGGGCAGTCAACTGATTGAGCCACCCAGGCGCCCCCAGTCTTAATTTTAAAATTATTTGTCTAAGAACAAAGTGTGACAATTTAAAAATTGTAGGACATCACAAGACTTGATTTTCTCCAGTAGCAGAGAATAGGTGAGTTAGTTTGTTTAGCCATCGGTAAGATTTTATCCATCACCATTTCTCATTTGTTGCATTCAGATGCCATTCGTTGGGGTCATATGTTAAAGACAAATTCAAATTCCCCTCTTCATTGATTTTATCCAAAACCAATTCTAAGCAAACCCTACCCACACTTCTACTGGTTTTAGAGCTTTTAAATTTTCCACAAAACTTCCAGATCCTTTCATATGCGATTACCCATTACCATTCTGTCAAAAGATGACAGTAATAATCCAGATATAGGAAGTGCATGGCTTTAGTCCATTAATTTTAACAGCACTTCCCATGCACCCAAGTCAGTCGATGCTTAATTGGCTGGGTGGAGGGGGGGGGCGATGCACGTGGAGATCTGTCCTTAGCAGATTTTTTAATGTCATAGTGTCACTTCTCCATCAAATGCTTTTTTCAGAGTAACAGATACTGAAACAGAAAGAATTTGTATGACATGCAAACGTTGGAATTTAGGAATAGCAAAAGAGCTGATAGATGGGCAGCAAGAGGAGGAAAATTTAAAAAAAAAAAAAAAAAAAAATCTTCAACTTGGACGACCCAGTGAGGCTGGGTCTCTGAAAGGATAGGATTTGGCTACTTTGAGCTGAGCAGACAAGTTCTGGGGCTTCAGCCTAAGAAGCCAGGACAGAGGCTCAGAGACCTTGAATCACAAGTTAATGAAGCCACCTAGTGGTTTGTTACATGATTTAAAGTTGTGTGAAGACAGAAAGTATCTGTGGATTTTTTGATTGTGTGGGTTTCTCCAATCAAGTGTTTCTGAAAGCCCCATCACTTTCCATTTAAGGAGGGCTCACTTCACTGAGAATCAGCACAACACTGCTCTGTGTAATAATTTATTTATTTACAATCTTCTTTTTAGCAAAAAGCACCAAAACAACACTCATGAAAAGACAGTGAGAGAGCACAAACCAGAAGATGAGAGAGAAAAAGCGTGAAAAAAGACATAGAAAGGAGCATGAAATTCTGGGCGTTCAAAAATGCTTATGAAACCCTTTCAACTTTCTGTGAAAGGGCTCTGTATTTCCACTTAGTGGAAACTGGTCCCTTATAAAATTCAGTGTCCAGAATGGTGAAACAGTTCTTAGGAAAAGTCTAAAATTGTACCTGACACTAAGAGCTGAGCACTTTTTCTTCTGGAGGTCTTCCCAAATGAGATGCTGCCCTCAGTCCTCATCCGGAGTCTTGGAGGATTGTTTTTTAACCGTATCCCCTCTGACTGGAGGAGAATGGGCATCACACGTCCCTTTCAGCACTTGTATGAACACATGTGTTCCTCAGAATAAGCCCATGAGGTCGGTAATACAGTGTCCCCATGCCACACACGAGGCCATGAGACAAAGTTATGAACTTGCGTAAAGCCAGGCTCTTAGGAAATAATGGAGCCGGGACCCAGACCCAGGCAGGATGGCTCCAGCAGGCTTGTTTTTTTTTCCAGAATGCTCTACATTGAATGGCCAATGTGGTACAATAAGACCCATCCAACGAGAACAACAATGGTGGAGGTTTCCCCCCAACTTACCCACTCTGTAGCTAATTATATGTATCATGCCCTGAACATGATGCTCAAGATGGGTCAGGGTTGCATATTTCCAAGATGACTCAGTTAACTTTGCTTTCTTCCAGGGCACAGGCTTTATCCCAGACCTCCGTCACCACACATTCGTGCCCACACATGTTCACACGTGCCTTTGGTCCAAAAAATAAACAGACAAAAACAAACAAACAAACAAACAAAAGCCCTACAGAAGACCAGGAGAGAGTCCTCAAATTCCCCCACTTACTGGCTTCTAAAAAAATGGCTGAAATCAATGCCTTTTTGATGGCCTGTCCTTCAATACAAGATCTAAAATGTAGTTGTAACAAAATTCCCTTTATTTCACTGATTTTTCTTCTCAAAGTGGTATCTATAAATATTTGTGAATGGCAGCTAAATGGATTTCTCCTAGCCAGTCATGAAGGCTGATTAGCAACGAGCAAGGTTGGGCTCAACAGGAACTATAGGAAATGGGTGTCATCCCTGAAACATTCGCCCTTAGAGGAGTCAGAGTATCACACACTTGAATCTTAAATTGAGCATTAAGAATGATGTTCTTTTGGGTGCCTGGGTGGCTCAGTGGGTTAAAGCCTCTGCCTTCGCTCAGGTCATGGTCCCAGGGTCCTGGGATCGAGCCCCACATCGGGCTCTCTGCTCAGTGGGAAGCCTGCTTCCTCCTCTCTCTGCCTGCCTCTCTGCCTACTTGGGATCTCTGTCTGTCAAATAAATAAATAAAATCTTAAAAAAAAAAAAAGAATGATGTTCTTTGAAGCTGTGTGTTAGAACAGTTGTGTGGTTAATGTTTTTGCTGATAAGAAAAAGTATACTCTAAAATGACTGTTCTGTATAGATAAGGCTCCTTAACAAAAAATGCCCGTGATATTTAAAAGAAACGCTTAGCTTAATAAAGATTCTGATGCTTCTGAAAGATTCAGTTTCTGTTTGGAGACCAATGTGATGGCCCTACTGCCCATAAGATTGGAGTTTTGAGAATGGTAGCTTTTTAGCAGTTCTGAAAACAATTCTGCCTGAAAAGATTTGCCTTGTTGTGTGAATCTTATTGAAGCAAAAGAGAGCAGTGCTGGGATACGGTGAAGAAGACGCTGGCCAGGAAGCCAGAAACTTGGGATTCCCAGGTCTACTGTACTCTGATAACAAAGGAAGAGATAAATTCTTGGTGTGTGCTGTGTGCCGTATTTCTCATGAACTTTGGAGTCAGACCTGGATGCAAATACCAATTCTGGTACCAATTAGCTGGATGGTATTGGATGCCCCAGTTAATGTCTTCGGGCTTTAGTTTCTTCAGGGATAAAATGGCTTTGGTCATACATGGGTTTTAGTAGGGGCTCACTGAATGTGGGTGTGTGCCATTCTACACCTTTAATCTTTATAACTGTCTGGAATGAAGTCATCCCTTTCCACACCCCCACTTCACAGATAAGAGCATTGAGGCTGAGACACCGGGAACAGGAAGAGTTTAAGGAACATCGCCTGCTCCAGGCTGAGGCCCTGGAGATGGGAGCCGTCGGATTCCTGCTGACGCCTTCTCACACGTGCCCTCCTCTCCTTTCAGAAAGGTTTTGAAGCCTGGTGAAGAGGAGACCCACCTGTTTCACTCAGTGTCCATTTGGGCATTAGAGAACAGTGGACGGCAAGGGGTGAAAATAAATCTGCATTTTTATTTTCCTTCAGGAGTGGCAAAAACTCAACTACGATATCTACACCCTGCGGCAGATCCGGAGGGAAGTGAGAAATAGATGGAAACGTATCTTAGAGGATTTAGGTGAGTCTGAGAGTGACTGAGAATGGTACAGATAGCCAGGGGTGGTCATTCCTCTTCCCTTTCTTCTTCGAGATCTTCTTCGAGCTTTGTATCAAAGGCCAGAAGACACATCAGCAGCTGACTGATTGGAGCTGTTCTGTACGGGTTACGGTCCCAATCCTGTGCTCCTTGTATCCTCCAGCATAAACATCTCATATTTCTGTTCCTACAAGCCTGTGTCTTGAGGACATACTTGGCCATGTGCTACTCCCATCTGTGCTCAGCGCGGAGTATCCCAGGCAGGGGAAGCATGCAGGCACCACCACCGGATATTTCTGGCGGTGTACATCATGGATTGAATTAGATGAGCGTGATTGGCCAGTTAGGAGGTGCTTGAAGATGAGGCAGGTGGAAAGAAATGTTGTTTGTATGAGAGAGAGCAAAACTCAGTGTGGACTTTCGGAAGGACTCAAAGCTGGGAAACCTTCCAAGTTGGGACATAGACCTGTGGCATCAAAAAAGACATTGGGCGTTGGTTTTTCTTAAGTCGGCTAGAGTCATGATACAGTAAACGTGGCCCCTCACCTTGGAAAATGACCTTGTTTTCGTATTTAAAGCATGAATGTATTGAGTTCGAAGTCTTCCATCCTTCTGCCTTGGAAGAGAACAGAATCCCTTGGCCTCATACCTGTTCACAGGTTGCTGGCATCACTCCCCATTGCTCCGTTGGGTTACGGTGGGATGGACCCCTGCCCTCTTGACTCACCACTCTTGTGACTTAATTGTCTCCTTCTATAAAGTGAGTTAGTCCAGGCAGGTATGAATCTCTCAGTCTTTCATATTTTAGGGTGAGTAATTTTTTTTTTTTTTAACAAGACTATTGCCTCGGGGGAAAGAATGTGGGCTTGGAGAAGTAGAAGCCTGGAGACAACCACTTTGCAGGTCCCAAAATGCAGAGGCAGGTAGGGGAAGAGGAAGGAGTAGGAGGAGGATTTCAGTGCCAAAAAAAGAGGTGGGAGTAGCAAGCTGTCAGTGGGTGAGGTTCTGAGACTTAACTCGGAGGGAAAAGTTAACGAAGAAAATGAGACCAGAAGAAATCTCAAAAGAGCTTTAAAGACCCTGCCAGTCACACTGACCTGGGAAGGAGTGCGCGGAGCAGGGCCTTGGCTTCTGACGTTTGTTTGGAGTGCACATCTGCGTACCTTCATTTTTTTTTTTAATTTTTATTTATTTATTTGACAGAGATCACAGGAAGGCAGAGAGGCAGGCAGAGAGAGGGGATACAGGCTCCTTGCTGAGCAGAGAGCCCGATACGGGGCTCGATCCCAGGACTCTGGGATCATGACCTGAGCCGAAGGCAGAGGCTCTAACCCACTGAGCAAGCCAGGCACCCCTGGGTACCTTCTTAATCTCCTGCAGGATGGCCATTTCTTATCGATACTGTATTTACAGGAGGGGTAAAGTTTTATCTCTGTAGGTTTTCTTTTCTTCTCCTTTTTTTCTTTTATTAACATATAACGTCTGTAGGTTTTCAAAAGGAAGCTGACTCTTTGTTGTCCGTGACGAAACTCAGCACCATTAGTGATTCTAAAAATACAAGGAAGGCTCGGGAGATATTGTTAAAACTGGCTGAAGAAACCAGTATTTTTCCAACAAGCTGGGAGCTCTCGGAGAGATACCTCTTTGTTGTGGTAAGTGGAGATATATATATATATTTTTTAGGATTTTATTCATTTATTTGAGAGAGCAAGTGGGGGCTGGGGGAGGGGAAGAAGGTGCGGGAGAAGCAGACTCCCTCCTGAGCAGGGAGCCCAACATGGGGCTCGATCCTAGCACCCTGGGATCATGACCTGAGCCAAAGGTAGATAGATGCCTAACTGATTGAGCCACCCAGGCACTCCAGTATTTTTTAAGTGCCCTCATTTTGCTTTAAGTTTTTGCTTTACTGTTATTCCAAATACTCATCATTCCAGCACCACCACAACACCACAGTTTGGGGAGATAGACGAAGCTGGCATCTTATACGCTGGTTTCCAGAAGCCGACAGCATCAGAACCACCTGACGGGCTTTAAATTTTCAGATTTCTGGATTGCACTCAGCCCTGTTGAGGCTCAGGTTGTGGCTCAAGAATCCGTACTTTTCAACCACTTCTGCTATGCAGCCAGCTTTCCGAATCATTTGTAGGTCAGAGATGTGAGAAGCATTGTTAATATAACCTAAGATTGGGAGCCTGGGTGGTTCAATTGTTTAAGCAACTGCTTTTGGCACAGGTCATGATCCTGGAGTCCCGGAATCGAGTCCTGCATTGGGCTCCCAGCTCCATGGGGAGTCTGCTTCTCCCTCTGACCTTCTCCCCTCTCATGCTCTCTCTCTCTCAAACAAATAAATAAAATCTAAAAAATATATATATATATATATATATATATATATATATATATATGACCTAAGATTAAAAAAGAATTTGAAAGGGACTCTACTACGAATGTGGAATGTTTCTTGGGTAATATGAGTAAAGGTTAGGGACATCTCTAAATTTGTTGAGAAAAACTGAAGCAATGTTTTACTTGTTCATGATTATTTTTAGGGTGGGTATTGTTACTAGATTGGTTTTCCCATCAACATGGCTGAGTTCCCATCTTGACAATGCTTGTATGTTTAAATCTTCGGCAGGACCGTCTCATTGCTCTCGATGCAGCAGAAGAGTTCTTTAAAATCGCCAGTCGAACTTACCCCAAGAAGCCAGGAGTCCCAAGCCTGGCGGATGGCCAGAAAGAACTGCACTACCTTCCATTTCCAAGTCCTTAAAGGACAGTCTAGGAAGCAGAATTGGGATCCCCTTGCTGGTACTCAACAGCCAATCCAAGTTGGACAAATGCATATAGAAGACAGTAAGCAAGTGGAGGGACTAGCTAAGTGAAAAATCATTCTAAATCCTACAAAAAACTAAGGGTTTGGAATATTTGGTCTTCAAGAGGATGTTATGATAAGAAATGTTTGGGTTGTGTTGAAACACACTTGGGATCTTGCATCAGGGATATGGTCACTGGGATCTTTCCTCCCAGCTGATTAGATTTCAAGAACCCACTGTCCCCATTTTGGTTTTGGTTGTACAACAAGCCTATTGGGAGAGTGGGATGTTCTAGGTAAGAAAACAATAAGACTGATAAAGCTATCATTGAGCCCAAATATGGACTACTGAATTTTAAATAATCACTATGTAATATAAGCTAATGCTAAAATAATACCAGGCATCATGTGACTTTTATTTGATTTGGAAGCTCCTTCAGAACCTTGCAGGTGTCAGAGGCATCATCTTGAGTATAAGTCAGAATTCTTCAGAGGTTCTAATGTAGCAGATAATAGGAATATCTAACAGGGCTGCCCAGAAGGGACTTCCAGATAGATCAATCCCATGTCAAAAAGCTCTGTCCTCAGTGGTGGGACATGCATCTTAAATTCTTAACATTATCAATACTTGATTACCTCATTTTGGCATCTCATCCATTTCAAGACCTCAAGGCCATGGTATGTTATCTGGGCTAGCGTCTAGCAACTGAAACATTTGACCTCCACTTCCTCCTGTTCTCTTTAATCTGCTTCTGGCTCAGCGGCAGAGTCACACTTGCCCAGAGACCCGCAGTGCAGACTTGCAGCTCTGTTACACAGAGGGTCATTGCAGGACTGTCTTCTGGATTTTCAATATGGAGCAAAGCTGCCAATACAACTTGCTTCTCTCCACAGACTGAGAAGTCCAGCCTCGGAAGTTACTTGCCACTCAAGCAAGGAGCTTGCCGGGAAATGACTCCTGGTTCACATTATTGAGTAGACTTTCAGAACCTGTCAGATGTATTGGTAGATTGCTGAGAACACTGGCAATATTTTTACTCCTACAGACTTTGTTCTTCTGACTTCAGCTAAAGGGTAACTTGTCTTTAGTTTGTTCAGGGGATGGTGACTTGAACACTTGCTGACCAGCTCTTTTAGTAGTATATACAATGTTTGAAATATTTCTTAGAGGAAGATACATGTTCTTCATTTATTAATCCATTGCAGATCAACTTAACTGACATGTTTCAGGAAGATTCTTTCTAGTATAGTAAGTAAGCCAAAAGTTTTATTTTTTATATTTAATGCTTAACTTCTCTCACACATTGTTTAAAATTAGCCTGCAGACGATTTCCCTCACTACTGTAGGCTCTTGCGAGATAAACGTACAAACAGTGAAACAAATAAATAAAAACAAAACTAAAAATAAACAATAAATCTTTCTAAATCGTATTGTTTCCATGTCTGTCCTTGGAATTTGTGTTTTGTCTTTCTGCCTTTTTTGCATCTTTGGAGAATTAATTGTAAACATTGTCTTTATTTTTGGTGATGTATGAATAAGGATAAGAATGTCTCTATGAGTATAAGAAACATGGAATTATCCAGGAATTTTTCCTTGCAGGGAATTAAAAAGTTTTCCTATTTACTTTTCAGCTGGATGTGTGTGATATTTCCAAGAAATAAGAGGAAACAGATCATTCTTTCCATAATCCCTTTAAAATAAAGGGTAAAGAAGCTGATAGGCAAATGGGTTTAAGGACTTCCTCCCCCTTGTCCTAAAGCAAGTCAAAGGGCAGATCTGTGCTCAAGTCCAGGTGATACCACAATACATGGCAGGCTCAAGGATGATTGCTGGACCACTCCAGAGCTCACACAGGGTTCGGCAGGACCCGATCGACAGATGTGCTGGCGGCTGGAGGGTTTTCCTACTTTCTGAATGTCTCCCTGTTGACCACTGTAGTACTTCTCAAAGGTTCATCTGTGTATGCACAGTGCTTTCAGATGGTAGAGATGAATGGAACTTTCCATATTAAAAGTTATTTATTTTAATGTGCTCCAGTGGGGAAACCCTGGAGTTTGCTGATGTCCTGCTTCATGGATATTATGGCAGTAAACAATCAAGTATTCATGTTTTCTTAAAGGGGGCACCTAGGAAGGCACAGTGGACACGCGGAGCAAGGTGATCAGGAATGCACTGGTGAGGGGGAAGCCACATCACTGAGGAGCTCAGTGAGAAGGCTTGTGGTCCAGATGCTGTTCCAGAAGTGGGCTCACTAATAGCAATGCAGGGGACAAATAGGGGTCCAGGGGCAGTGCTTCACTGGCAGAAGCAAAGTGGACACAAGGATCATAATGAGTGGTCGGGTCTGAGGGTCCCTGCAGAGAGAGTTGGAGATGGTTAATAGAACACAGCATCCCTAGAGGCGGAACAGAGGGGTGACCAGTAAGAATATTGCTCAAGCTATACCAGCGAAAGATCTCCAAGAACGCTGACCAGGAGATAGATGGGGCACAGCTACCCTAACAGAAAGTTATGATCTCTTGATAGGTTTCCAGACCCTGGCTATTTTCCAGATCCAAAAACTAGTGACCGGAGGATGGTCTAGATCCCCACGAGGAGGTCTTTGCAACACCACTGCAAGTATATACAGCAAAGACTTCCCTAGTCCTTCCTCAAAAGGACCTACAGTCATTTCCCTGGATAACTGTACACTGGGGAAAAGTGTGTACAAAAACACTCTGAGGATGTAGGACACAATTTCCAAGTTGACACAGATACTCACGGACAAGAGTATCATGATAGTGTGCCTTGGAGAATGGAGGTCTGTAGGGTTTATGGAGTCCTAGTCCAGATCTAACACAGTAGTTCCACTGAGTCCATGGATCTATCCAGTGTTCATCTCCCCACGTCCAGAAGAAATTATTGGGCTGAATGTATTTGGGACTTGGCAGGACCACCATTTATTTTTTGGCCTCTGAGTTAAAAACTGTCCTAGTGGGAGAGCTTAGTGGAAAGTCAAACTGCTCCAGCCCCTGGCCATGACAGTAAACCAAAGTCAACACTGCATCCCAGGGAGGTGGCAGAGATTAGTGATGCCTTTGAAGACCTAAAGTTTGCAGGACATTGGTCTTGACCATAATTCCATTTAATTCACCATGCTGGCCCCTCTGAAAACTAGATGGATGCCAGAGAATGAAAGTGGATTATTGAAAACTCAACCAAGTAGCCACTGGGCTAGATGCGGAATCTTTGTGAGAACAAATGAGCACAGACTCAGCTACATGGCATGTGGCCATTGATCTGGCAAATATGTTCTTTCCATACTCATTGGAAAGGCAGACCAGAAATGTCTGCATTCTCTTGTGATGGACAATGGTAACATTAATGGACTTGCTCCCAAGCTAGACTCTCTCACCCTCTACAATATAGTCCAAAGGGACAGGTATCATGTCATGTGGTCATTCTACAGAATATCACATGGGTCATCTATCTCAATGGCATTAGATCTGAGGAGTACGAAGTGGCAAATGCATGAGTAAAGACATACACTTCAGAGGATGGGAGAATCCTACAAAGTCTCAGGGACCTCCGACTTTGGTGGTTTTTAGGGGTCCAATGGTCAAGGGCCATTGCTGGAACGTCTTCCCAAAGGAAAGGTCAAGTTATTTCATCTTTCACCTCCCACAGCTAAGAAGGCATCAGAACGCTTGGCAGGCCTCTTTACATTCTCACCTGGAATTACTGCTCCACCCTTGATAGTGGGGTGTCATGAAAATCTTAGACCCCGGAGGGAGGTCTAGGGCAAGAAAAGGCTCCAAAGCAGGTCTAGGCTATGACCCTGCAGACACTTTTGATTATATAAATCTTGGGGACAGGAGAAGAGGTTGTGTGGAATTTCTGGAAAACTCAATAGGAGAATAACAACATAGATCTCTAGGGTTCTGGGGAAGGCCAGAATCACACATCATTTGAAAAATTGCTCATCAGGAGCTAGGTTTTTATCAGACCCACCAACGCATGAGTTATCCAATTTTTTTCCTTGTTACTTTAAAAAATAATCTTGGTTTTAGAATAGTGTTAGATTTATAAAAAAAAGTTGCAAAGATCATAAAGAGGTGCTATACACCTCACACCAAGTTTTCTCCACTATGAACGTCTTACCTTAGTGTGGTAGGTTTGTCACATCTAATAAGCCAATATTGATATGTAATCATGACGAAGTAAAGCCCATTGTCTACTCAGGTATTAGTTTTTGTCTTACGTCTTTCGCTGTTCCAGGATCCCATCTAGGACATCATACTTCATTTAGCCTCCATGGTCCCCTAGGTTCCTTTTGCCTACAATAGCTACTCAGACCTTTCCTTGCTTTTAAAGACCTTGAAAGTTTTGAGGAGTACCATTCAGGAATCTAGAGGAGAGACATGATAGTCACCATGACTATGACCTTGAGACCAGCTGCAACCAACTGTTGTCTGGTTAGCCTTCTTCATTTCTCAAGAATTGAAATGCAGCAGGTTCCTTGGAGGGGTCCCTCCCAGAACTTGCCATAAGGAGCCAGCGGATCTGCACATTGTAGGGGTGGACTATAACAGAGGATGTGGGGACACTGCTCAAGCCTGTTGTCCTTGGGGCTGGAAGATTCCCTCAGCTGCTGGCGGTCTCGGTGTCTGGGCTCTTAGATTAGGCTCCCTGGGAACTGCCATCGACTGATGACAGCTGTCTCTCCCATGGTTCCCAGCCTGTCCAGGAACATCCTGTATCTGTCGACAAGTTCATTGGTACAGGTGTGTGAAGAGTTATCCCAGCTCCAGAGACCCCCATTAGGTTGGCTGAAGCCTTTGTTGTGACTCCACTTTAGTAACATTTTCCCCCATCCTGCCTGCCTTCTCTTCTCCGTAGGTGTTTGCCGATAACTTCTTTCATTGCTCCATTTCAAAATCTTTCCCCAGGAAACTCGGTTGTGACACTATCAGAGCAAATAATTTACAATATCCAAGTCTATGTTTTGTATGACCCATATATAGTGACTTTTTGGTTACTAAACCAAGCCAGAGCAGTTATCTACTGAAATAACGTATTATTGAATTGCAAGTCATTTCAAAATGTATTTGGCTTTCAAATTAAGACATTGTTTTAAAAATTTTTTTTTATCATGTGTGGATATCATGATCCATTAATTCATTTAACATAAGTGGTTAAACAGTTTTAAAGATATCATGAAAGTGACTTTTCTGTAGCTAAGACATTACATGTAAGTTTCACTAGGGGGCATCAGTTTAAAATCAGTAGCTTCTGGAAGAGATCTGCATTGACAACAGCAGAAACCAGTTTATCTGATTACTCTTCAGGGGTCACAGAGGCATCATGGCACAGCCCTGGCTTCTTTTCCATGAGAGTAATACATTCATTCATTTCTACAGATAACTTTCCATTACTAACATCACAAGGAATATGTTTAAATTGGATTAAGTTGCCCTGAAAGCAGTGTTCTCAATTTCCATGTCACTACTATGAACAGAGTTAAAAGGGGCAGCCACTCAGAACACTGTGTACTGTTTCAAGAAGTGTTACTATTTGCTTCAAGAATATTAGTTCATGTCCTGCTTTGACACACAACAAAAGGATATGTGGCATCTCCATTTTCAAATCCCTTACCATCAGGGTTTAAGAGAGTGGGTGGTAGAAAACTGAGTCAGGGACCCAGGTCTTAGCTTGAGTCTCCTTTAATCATTTAGTATAAAAGTGGGGTTCATTTGATTTTCTACTCATCTATATTCTAAGCATTTAGTGAAATTAAATTTAGAAACAACAGTATTATAAGTATTTGCAAAAACCAAGAGTTGTAGTTTCTAGGTAGCAATTTACTTAAAAAATTCTTCAGCATGAGCAGTGCGAAATGTGTAAGTGAACTCCATCATACATCCTAGAGATATGTAGTTAGCATTTGAAGTATTCTCATCAGGAATCCACTTCCCAAATGGCTGTTCAATCATTTCAATGATCTTTAGCAAAATTTACACCTGAAGTTTCATTAAATTGCAGAAAGCATGTTAGCAATGATTTTCCATTTATGAAATGAGTCATAGTCTAGTAAGTGTTTAGCTAGAAACACTGGCTCCATCATCTTTGTAGGAAGATGTTGCTAAGAATCTGTTAGACCAAGCACTGCTCAAGGCCTAAAGCCTTATATGACCTTTGTCCTCGTACTTCACAGATCTGAGGCTGCGTTACCTGGTTTGGTTATCAGGGTACTGTTGTGTCTACCTAAAAATGAAACTTGTATCAAGTCTCAAGACCTACTGTGGGTCTTGAGAAAAGAAAGGGAGAATTCTCTGGTGTTACAGGAAGAAAATGTTTAGCTTGTGGCTAATAAGTGCTGTATGTTTAGGAGAACTTGGGCTAAGATTCACTTTTCATATCACCTGGTTGCAAGATTACCAGAGAGGACACCTACGGCCTTTACCTTCCTCTTCTAATTGCCTGAGAACACGGAAATTTACTACAAGACTGGATCTTTGATGAAAAATTATATTGACTTATGTCAATTTCTAACCCATTTAAAAAACTTGAAAGTCATGCTGCAAATTTTAAAATAGAAAAAAAAAACTGTAGTACTATAATTCTAACACAATTATTTGTAACATTTTGGGAGATTTCATTCTTTTTTATGTGCATATTTAAAATTTATATGTACAATTTTATATCCCAATTTTTAATTTATGTCAGGGGTCATGAACTGAAATGTCTCCGAGGGTCAGCTGGGTGGGGACTGTGGATCAAAGGGGTTTCTGTGCTCCTTATCTAAAGGGAACAGTTGGGGGCCTGGGTGGCTCAGTGGGTTAAAGCCTCTGCCTTCAGCTCAGGTCATGATCCCAGGGTCCTGGGATAGAGCCCCGAATTGAGCCCCGCATAGAGCCCTGCATCCGGTGCTCAGCAGGGAACCTGCTTCCTCCTCTCTCTGCCTGCTTCTCTGCCTACTTGTGATCTCCGTCTGTCAAATCAATAAACAAAATTAAAAAAAAAATAAAGGGAACAGTTATTACTCAGCTCTGAAAGATTGTTGGAATGCAAATAGACTGTTTTGCCAGTTATCTGACTTTTTTTGAGACGAGCCAAGGAAACATTTTTATGTAGATTTTATCAGTTTTAAAATGTTGGTTACTACATTAAAATTTTAAAAACATGATGGAAGCCAAAGATACACATATGAGCTGACCGTTTACCACATTTCACAGGGCATAAACAATTTTCTGTTACTAAGTAGCCTCTGAGAGCATCATTTTTACAAGCCACCTAATGGTACATTGCATAGATGTAACACATTTTATCATCTTTCATCTATTTTTGGACATTTCAAGGTTGTTTCCACTTTTTCTCTGCAATGAACATCTTCATGCATATTGCTTTGTTCTGTGTTGTTTGTGGAATTACAGAATCATAGGGAATGATTGTTTAAATCACTCCTTATATACCACATCAAACATCTTCCAAAAGATATCTATCAATTTATGCTCTTTCTAGCAGTGGTGTCTGGAAATATAATTCCCCTGTATCTTTGTTATGATTGGAATATACACCGGGTTGTGGGGGGTGGGGGCTGGCAAAGAAGAAAAAGTTACCTTGTTGATTTATTTTGCATCTCTGCTTATTAGGGTGAAAATTAGTCCATAGGCTTGTTTACCACTTTTCTTTCTTTTGTGACTCCTCTGTTTCCTTGGTCCTTTGCCTATGGGGAGAACGCCTACTTTGAAGTCTTAACAATGTCAATCTATATAGCAGCCAGGTATAAATAAACATCCACACCTGCTTCATGTTTAAAACATCTGTTTCATGGGGCTTTCCTTGTTTCCACTAGTTGGCAGCTTTCATCCTTGGGTCTCTCACTGTCTCACATGGTGACATCCAAAACAGAGGCAAAGATGATCCCAGCTGTGGCTCCTTAATTCATTTTGTGGGATCTAATTCTCCAGGAGTAAAACTGCTAGCTTATTATATTTTACTTTTTAAAAAAATATTTTATGCTTAGATACTGAATGATCCGTTATGAATTGTTTTGAGTTTACAAATACAAGTCTTCATACTGTGATATTAGGCATAAGACTAATTCCTGGCTTTAAGATCCCAGACTCAAAATTCCGGAGCTCAGAGGGAACTGACAAGTCATTTATTCCAAACTGCTCATTTTGCTAAAGCAGAAATTGACTTCAGGTTACTCGTCCAGAGTCACACTGGCTAGCCGGTAACTGCCACGTGGTTTACTACTACCTGGGTCTCTGATCTTTTGATTCATTTGCTTCCTTTCTGCCATGCTGTCTTCCTCTGGAGCTGCATGCATCACTACATTTTGCAACATAATTTGATCCTGATACAGCTGAATCCTGCTAATGAATTGCTGCATTTCTGTATATTCACGTCAGAAATCCATTACAGAAAATAATTATTTGTCTCAGTGAAGCCTGATGAAACATTTTCATAGAGCCATGGAAAACCTTCACAAATACTGGTTTCATTACTCTTCCAAAAAATACGGTGGCAACAGTGGGAGCCGAGAAGAAGAATTAAATCATCAAATTTCCATTTTGTTCATCACAGAAGTACAAAAATGCAGCCCGGATACTTTTTTAGAGGTAAAAATTATCATCGTTGCTGCAGAGGTTTTTCTGCCCCAGGTATGTGTGAAGACGGTTGAAGGATTAGTGTGTGAAGGAAGGATTGGGCTCAGCTGTGAATAATGGAGAGCCTGACCCAGGAGGGACTGCTTTGTCTTACAGAACAAGAAGTCTGGGAATGGAGGGTCCGCACCACACCTGTGTAGTCTGCGACTTGCCCCCGGCTCCTCATTCTCACCTTGTGACTTTAATCCTCCAGGCGGAAAGGGGGCAACTTCCTTCAGACGTGGCTTCCGGTTCCGGTTCGTATTCGGGGAAGGAGACCGTGGAAGGCCGGAAGGGCATAGGGCCTGGGAGCGATGCCTGCCCCTTGAAGAGAGTTCCCCTCATAAAATAGAATTAGCCAGAACTGAGTCACTGGGCCAGCCGTGAAGCAAAGGGATTCTGAGAAGGTGAATAATTTTAACTGAGCACAATACCACTTTGCACAAAACCAGAAATCCTGTGAGTAAGCAAGAAGAGGAGTGTGGCACTGGGTGTGCGGTCAGAGTTTCTGCCTCAGGGAAGCTACGCCCTCTCCTTTGTTTGTATTCTGCGAGTAGCCCCGGCCTTCTGGTCATCCTTTCATTCTTTCAGAGGGAAGTGATCTTCTAAAAATGGAAATATATTCATGTCCGCTCCAGCTTAGCAATATATATATATATATATATATGTATTTTTTTCCCAGATTTTATTTATTTGAGAAAAAGACAATGGCAGGGGCAAGGAGCGGAGAGAGAAGCAGCAGCAGACTCTCTGCTGAGCAGGGAGCTCCCAGTGTAGGTGCTTAATCAACAGCCACCCAGGTGTCCAAAGCAAAAAAAAAAAATTTTAATTAAAAGTTAAATTAAATTAAAATTTTTTTTAATTAAAAAAATTTTAAAAAATATTTTATTTATTTACTTGAGAGAGAGAGAGCACAAACAGGGGGAGTGGTGGCAGGCACAGGGGGAAGCAGTCTCCCCACTGAGTAGGGAGCCTGATGGGGGGCTCGATCCCGGACCCCAGGATTATGACCTGAGGCAAAGGTAGGCGTTTAATTGACTGAGCCTCCCAGGTGCCCCCCAAAGCAATATTCTCAAGAAAGAGAATCCCTACTCACGCCCATGAGGTTCTGCAGTTTGGGGCCTTGCTTGTCTCTTCAGACTCACTCTGCAAGCCAGGGACGATGGGTGTCCTTAGTGGTGGAGACATGCTCGGCTCCTTCTTCCTACATAGCCTTGGTGCACATTCTCTCGGTAACAGTCTCCGGTTACCTGCACTCCAGCTCCCTCTTAGCTGCTTACTGCTCTTACCTCCTCTTTGTTCTGTAGATCTTTATGTGTCAGTTCAACGGACATTCATCGACAAAGCCTTCCCCAACCCCGCAGACAAGCTGAGCCCCACCGGAGCGTATGTAATCTTAGAGCATCATGCACTTTTCCTCCATGGTCCTTAACACAGCTGTTGTCTTGACTCTATTCCTGTGATGATTAGATTAATGATCGTCTACTCTGCAGACTGCAAGCTCCATGGAACAGGCAAGCAGCACATCTGTCTTCGCCCACGACTCCATCCCCAGTGCCTACTGGAGTGGCTGGCATATGGAAGATAGCAAGGAAACAGTGGCTGAGAGATGATTGAGGAGAGCCTGTATCCCGAAGCAAGAGAGAGTCAAGAGGCAGGGTTTAACTCAAGAATAGAGCATCAGAGAGGGAGGGCTGGCATTCTGAGTCTAGCTCCATTTGCCACCGACATTTTCCTTCTCCATGATCACTGTGTGCTCTGATGTAAGATGAGGAGACACAAAAACAAGAGCAAACAATGTAACAAGCTATTTCCTGTGCCTATCCTTTCCCTGGACTCTGGAACACGCTAGGAGTTTGGCACCGGTGGCATTGACAGCAGCCTAAGAATGAGCCATCCGTGCAACTCTGATGCTTCCAACAGCAAAGGCACTGTCCGCTTCAGGTGTGGGCAGGTACATCTTTACCATAAACTTGGTGACGCGGTTGCTGGCCAAGGGGACAGGTTATCTTAGTGGTTAAAAGCAGAGCTTTTTGCATTTGGATTTCAGCGTTGTCACTAACAAGGTGGATGGCCTTGGGTAAGTTTCTTAACGGCTTTGATCTTTAGTTTCTTTTGTAGCAAAATGGGCAGAATGCTTGGTATGAAGTTTAAATGAGCTAATGGGGGAAACGAGATCCACACAGACGGTACCCACTGGGATCCCACCTGTGGTGGCTCTAGCTGTGGTCCCAGAGGGAATCAGGAACCTCAACATTTGGGGAAGAACGTAAAAGTGGAAGGTGGAATTCTGCCATGAGTAGAGATGAAGGTAGAGAAATCTGGTTTTGTGATTGCTTCTGAAACTGGACGGCGACCTCTCAGCAGACGTGGTCTGAGGAACTGTTTCACACAGGAGAGCAAATATATGAGGGATTGAATTTCACTTCTCTTTCTTTTCACAGGACAGTCCTCTGGAAGAAGCAGCAGTGTCTCAGAAGGCAGTGTCAAGTCCAGGAAGTTACCAGCTCTTCTGAGACTGCTATGGACCCTGGTCAGTAGGGGGCCTAGGGGCTTAGAGGGGGATGTAGCAAAGTGGATGAAAGCATGTACTTGGGAGCTAGATTACGGGGCTCCAGACTGAGTTTGGTAGTGTAAAACTGGGGAATTTACCCAGACTTTGGGTTCCTTCCCTATAAAATGGGAGAAATAAAGCTATCTAATACATAGGGATTTTTGTAAAAATTGGATAGTTAGCTCATACAAGGCAATGGTTCTCAATGGGGAAGGGGGTAGTTTTGTCCCCCAGAGGACATCTGGCCGTGTCTGGAGATATTTTTTGGTTGTCATAACTGGGGGGAGGGGCTATTGGCATCCAGTGGGAAGAGGCCAGGGGTGCTGCTAACATCCTACAGTGCTCAGGACAGATCCCTCCTTCCTCTGTCAAAGAATGATCCAAAATGTCAATAGCGCTGAGGTTGAGAAATTCGAAAATGAGGTAGAGAGAAGAAATCCTGTCTGTAGAAATTGTTCAGTGTCAACTCTCATGAACACACTTTTAGTAAGGATGATAATGCCATTTTTCATATGGAACTTACCAAGTGCTCATGCCTCTCTGGACCAGGTAAAGGGGACTAAGAGGAGTTTTTCTTATTTTATGTTCTGATAAAACCATATGGATGACATTTTAGTTGTAAGCTATGGCTATCAGTTTCCTGTCTGGATTAATTTCCCAATCAAGAGAACTAAGTGGCTTCGAGCCATCCAAATGCTGATCTTTTTGTTTGGATAGCTTGGAAGATACCTGATGATGCCCTCTTAGAGAATGAAGACGTGAATTGAAAGGGTAATTATCAAGAAAGCTCCGTGGTACAGTTTTAGGAATATGTCACAGGCAGGCCTGAAACATGGGACTAATAGGGGGCTCTTGCCCCTAGAATACTGACTTTGAGACACTTGACCATTGACTCTCTTTTCCGTAACCTTCAGAATTTTGCTTGCATGGTCGCAAGTTAATTACACCTATGGGAAGACAGATGGGCCGTCCTGGAGAGAGGAGCAGAAGGGCATAAAACTCCCAGAAGAAAGGCAAGCAGTTTCTCAATGGATCTGAGGGTGTCCTCATCCAAGAATGTGGGGCCATTAGCAAGGGGGTGAGGGGGAGGGTGAGGCACTGTCAGGGATGTAGAAGGAAGGGAAAGCTTGCCTTTCCACTAAGTGCTGTGCGGCCTTATTGCTTGCTGTAGCTTTCTGTGTTGAGTAAATTATACTTTTCCCTCTTATTAAATTACTTTGTATCTTTCACTCAGGTCTACAGGTGTTTTCCTGTTGACGGCCACCCTAAGAAGACAGATCCAAGCTTAAAGGGCCTATTGAAGGGCCTGTACTGGGAGGAAGTAGGGCTCTGCGGAGAAGCCTAGGCAGCTGGGATCTGGTGGGGCTGAGGGACTGCGATGCGAGAGGAGTGGCTCAGGGGGAGGGAGTGGGGACAGGGGAGAGAAAGGGTGGAGTTGTAGAAGGTCAAGTGACTGAGGATCCAGTTTTTCCACCCACTCCTGCTTTAAATGGAGCAGCTATAGCTCACCTGTCGTATTATTTATTTATTTATTTAAACTTTTTTTTTTTTTTTTTAAAGCGAGAAAGTGTGTGTGTGTGCGCAAGTGCGTACACACGCCAGCCTCTAATGGGGCAGAGGGAGGAGCAGGGGAAGAAGGAGAGAAAGGATCTTTAGCAGGTTCCACATTTAGCAGGAGCCCCAAGAGGGGCTCGATCTCATGACCTTGAGATCAAGAACTAAAATCAAGAGTGAGACACTTAAACCACCCAGGTGCCCCTTTCACCTATTTTATTAATCTATGTTAATTAATTTATGTTAATTAATCTAAATCTATGAATTAATCTATGTTTTATGACATTATTATCTCAAATACTTCACTTCTAAGGAGTTCCACTGCCAGTAAAAAAAAAAGTAGTAAAAAAAATGTTGACACTCTCTGGCATGTATAGATAAAAGATAGCCTCTTCTTTATAGAATGTTATAGGTCAAATGGTTTCCCCCAGAATTTTTTCTTCATCGAGGAGTTTAGGATCTCAGGATGAAGTTAATGCAAAACCAGGATTATTTCCCAAAGTCAGCAAGCGCTATTCAGTTTACTCCTGTAGAAGGCTGTTACAACAGTCAGCCAGGGTTCTTGTCCTCCAGGGGCTCTCAAGGCTTATCACCTGTCTTTGAACTTGGGATAGAGGGGAGGCTGAGGCAGATGGGATGGAACCAACTCCTTAACTCCAGGTGTGCTCCACAGCTGTGAGATGTGGCGTGTTCCTGGAAGTAGGACTACCAGCCTTTCCCTGGGAACACCTGTAGGAGCAGCCCCATAAACGAAGCCCCATAAATGCCCAGGTGAGCGCACCTTGCTGATCCCAGCAGATTGGGCTGGTTACATGTAACAGATGCACAACACCTTACCCTGGGGCTCCTGTTTCTCCCTCCAGGAGCTTTGCAGAAAGGATCTGGTTGAACACTAGATGCCACTGTTGCCTTATTCTGTCGTCTGTTAGCCGGTAGCTGTTAAAATTTCCAACTTGTGTCAGCAAGGAGACACCATTAAAAAAAAAAAAAGGCCTAGGTAAATACACAAAGTTTTGTTAAATTTCCTCCCATTTAGTGACTGATTTAGAGGGCTTTTTAAAAGTAAAGTTCAGAGATTGTCCTTTTCAAGAGAACATTTGACAATGGGCAGGTAATAGATAATGAGGCCTGAATGTTTCTTAAAGGAGAAAGGGCAAGTCACACTGGAGATTTGCAAATAAAATGACTTGTACCTGTCAGTTTCCTCCCCCAAAAGACTCAAGTTAAGCCACAAGCCTACTTGCTTCTCTGGCGTATCCAATACACTTGTTTCTGTGGCCAATCAGACTGTTCCCACCTTTGGCATTTACTTGAATATTATAATGGGGTATGTGTCTAACAGTTGTTCTATTACTCAGGCCAGGTTGTTGGTGTCACTACAGACTTTTTTTCTTTTTTTAGACTTAATTTTTTAGAGCCATTTTAGGTTCACAGCGAAACTGAGTGGAAGTTACAGAGATTTTCCATATAGTCCCTGCCCCCACATGCACAGACTGCCCCATTATCAACAGCCTCTGGCAGAGTAGGACACGTGCTATGATCAGTGAGCCCCCAGGGACATGTCAGTATCACCCAGCGTCCACAGCTTACACTAGGGTTCACTCTTGGCGTTGCACATTCTGTGGGGTTTGGACAAATGTATCATGATACACACCAGCCATTATGGTATCATACAGAGTATTTTCACTGACTGACAATCCTCTGTGCTCCATCTATATATACATCCTTCCCTCCTCCCTATCCCCTGGCAACCACTGATCTGTCTGTTGTCTCTGGAGCTTTATTCTCCATTACCGGCTTTTCCGTTTCTTGTTGTTGTTGTTGTTTTTTAAGTTTCTGCTTTAAATAAAATTTTAACACAAAAGTAGAAAGACTAGCAAATTCCAGGAACCTGGCCCATCACTTCAAAAACTACCAAAGTTACATAATCATCTATTTAATCCCCTTTTCAAGCAGGTTTTGATCACCTCCATTTTGTAATAGTGGAATTGAGGATCAGAGACGCTAAGCAAATGCCGGACTTGACACAGCTAATTGATGGTGCAGTCCAGTTCAAGCCCAGTTCTTTCTAGTTCCAAAACCCGTTCCT